>NC_086287.1:32403006-32758006 GCF_963924245.1 Chroicocephalus ridibundus
TGAAATCTCATCCCATTTCTAAAAGAAAATCAGGGACTAGATATTCAAAAAGATGGCAATTACCCTGATATCAAAAAATTACCGTCTGACTTGAAAATGTCAGAGAACAGACATATATGAAGACAAAACATTTTTACATCACTACAGAGGTGCAGAGTAAAAAGCTGTTTATATTGGCAAAAGGGTAAGCTACACCATCACAGGTCATGCCGTCTGACCCAGGGAAGAAATCCTGGCTGTATTGCACATTTCTAGACACGCCTGGGTCTTCCAACAAATACTACAGTTCCTGAAACTACTGAATACTGGAAAGTATGTTGGACTATTTCAGCTTGCCCCAAGCATAATTGAGCTATGACAATTTACATAGAGTAAGGATATAACTGGGAGATTTTTGCCCATTTTTGTTGCTTTTATTCTCTTCCTTCTCTCGCTCATTTTTTTTCAGCTAACTTTGTGTCTTTCCCTCTACTTTGAAAGGTGTTCTCTGAAACTACTCCGGTTGCAATTCCACAGTGTGCCCTAAAATCCACATCTGCCAAACTAACTTAAAATTCTTGGTTAGAATTATCTGGTCGATAAAGTGTTCAAAACATACATATCTATGGGTGTCTACACGCAAGGTACATTCATTGTAATGTTGAAAGTATTTATTGTGATTTTTGTTTACTGTTCAAATATACTGTTATTTTTGCCAGGAGTAACTTTATTATCATCATTGCCAGGCTACCTCCTAAGATATTGTTTTATCAGATTTCTTTACTATTAGCCCTGCAGCTATCTTAGAACATCAGCATCCATTTGTTTTGTACCGCTGGCTCTCATTGTTCAGAAAAGAGAAAAATTGGGTTCCATGAACCTGCTGAGATTCGGAACAAGGACTATTTCCCTTTAGCTAAGAGACATGAGATTTCGCTTTGCAAGTACAAAATATATTGTACGTTATTTCCATGCATACCAGTTAAAAAAAGAAAAAAAACCACAACCAAACAAGGATGAAGTCTCTAAGAAGTCATTTGATTGGAAAGTAAGACTCCAAAGTCAGCAGTTAAATAAAAATACTTATAATGCACATACAGACTTTCTGAAGTGCAAAATTACCTACAGGTTCTATATAAATATATACTTAGAGAGTATCAGGATAGACACCTATCAGTGCTTACCTGAAGCGCAAGAAATGCAATACCACGTGTATCATATAGCACCATTCCAGAAATTCCAAGTTCATAAGTATTTTAAGATTGTTGTGGTGCAAACAGTATAATTTCCATGTATAGTTTGAGAAATGGTTTTACAGATATTCTTGCTAATATTGTTTGAAACAAATAAACTCTGAATAATGATTTAGTAACAAGTAGCCACAGCATTTAGTTTGTCATTATTAAGAGACCTAGCTATATAATATTATGCCAAGAGAACAATATATTAAAAATATAACTACAGTAGGTCTGAGAAATACGAAATGTCTCCATAAAGACAGAACAGAAGAATGGCGAAAATCACAGATATTTTTGTAGATCTCTGTAGATTTCATTTTTTATTGTATTAAAATCCAAAGTCCTGGTTCTGATTTCTGGTAGTTTTTCCATGAATACTTTCAGCAGTGAATGCAAGGAAACATTTGTCCTGACATATCCAATACTCTAACATGCAATGACAATTGCTTAATTTATCTGAACCCTTGCTTGAAATGTATATGGGCATAAGATGAAGCATAAAGTCTTTAACAACATGATGCAAGCTCAGAGTAAAGAAAGATTTACCAACTTTTATAGTTAAAAAGACAGTGGCAGAAAACGCTTTTAACAAGAGACAGCATAGGGTTAAAGCCAAATTTTTCTTGAACAGATGATATTTCAGATGGCCACACTATTCCAGATGCATCAATTTCCTTGAAAATCCAATCCATATATGTGCATATGCTGTGCTGGCAGGAGGACTGACTGAAATGGCCAAAACCCAAGAGCTAATATTCTTTTGGCCAGAATAATGCAATTATTATTTTCCTAGCTATCAGTCTAAGCATACAGAGCCATCTGTTATGCAAAGCAAACATACACATCTCAATTACAGAAAATGCAGTTGCCTTGACAGAATTTGGATTACACCACTAACCAGGGCTGTAAAATTTGTTTTAAGCTAGTGTATAATGGATGCCTTTCAGGAGTTTCCTAATTAGCATTTACCTGCTTAAACTAATTATCCATCCTTCTTCTTTACTGGCTTATTAAACTTCGTTGGATAGTATGCATAAAACAGATTAATATGAGCATAAGACAATAATAAGCATTAAAGTTCCGATTCTTTTCTGTATTAACAACACGGTGGCGCACCAATTTCAAAATTTGAGATTCTTGATACTAACTCCCAAACAGATTAAGGCAGGGATTAAAGTCTATTACAAAACGAGGGACTTTAATGAGAGACAAGAATACTGATATGAGTTAGAAACAGCTCTGTTTCCATTTCTATCATTTGGTTTGCTAAAGCCAGCACAAAATAACAATTACTGAACTTATTACAGCCAATTGCTTGCATGTTCTTTGAGGAGTTAATGAACCTCTATTCGTATTCTCACCAGCTAATATTTAAAATTAGTCTTTTTCTGCACCAAATGTTAGAATTTCCCATTTCATTGTTGTTGGGGTACAGCAAAACTGACAGTTGCCAGTGCTAATCGTGGCTTCCTCATAGCAGCATGGTCCCCAATTTAAATGGCCGGAAATATTATCTCAGTTTTTCTTTTTCTCCTCAGGGTGACTGCAATAGAAGTAGATTATCCTACTCTGAAAATCATCATGCAAAATCTTTCTGCTGCATTTCTAAGTAACAGCAGAAAGAAGCTATCCTTCCTAAACATTTCTTTATGCTCCAGGATTAGGAATAAGCATCAACAAGTAACTTTCCCCCCAGTTTTGTCCTGCCTTTTAGTCTTTGTAAAACAGTTGTCGGCAATTAAATGAAAAAAAAACCCAACAAAACAAACCAAACCTATTATATTTTATAAATTTGTCTTTTCATATTAGTGAGCATTTGTGAAAGCGGCAAAATGTGTCCTTGTTGGAACCCTCCCCGCAAGACATTTTAATGGTCTCTTTCAGCATTTCTTGACTCCAAATGACTCCCTGTCATCGTGTCAGCTCCCTGGATAATGCAGGGTACTCCATAAACATCCAGTAATAGGACACAAGGGAAGTACTATTAGTATGTCCCTTTCCTATCAGGTATAGAGGTTTAAAGTTCAAAACAACTGAGAAAAGAAACTTCGTTTGTTCTCAATAAATTAATAATGATCCTGCACGGCAAAAAGTTTTCAGGCACAAGTTTGTCTTATCTCAACACTCAATACTGATAGATATGTTTTTCAACTACTTCTCAGGATGAGCCAGATGCAACTTTAAATAACAAATTCAATAATCCACACAAAATACAGAAACTAAATTATTATTTCTTTAAGAGTGATAAGCAGAAGAACACATCATACACAGTTACGTTCTAGAATCGAAAGCATGTACTTACTTGGGACAGGCCTAAATAGATGGAGACAGTTTCTGAAATGTATAAAAATTTTCCTTCTTGATTTAGTGCAAATACAAATCCATCCAGGGACTACAGAGTAAGGGGGGAAAAAAAAAAAGTGAATAGATTAATAAAAATTTCTCAGTTCCAGATAGAAATAAATTCAAACAAAGGCATTGCAGAACAAATTGAAGAAAATGTTCTGATTTCTATGAGAGTGTTTTTAATTTGAATCCTTTACATTCTGTCTATATATTAACAAACAACATATGAGTATATTCCAAAGTTCAACGACTTATTGTCATGCTTACATCTGCCATATACTGTATAAAATTTATCTCATTTGCATGACAGAAGAAATACAGAAAAATAAAATATTCTTCAATTATTTATAGGAAGAAATAAATAAGGAAAACAAATAACCTTCCAATCAAATGGTATGTAACTAGATTCACCCCCGCTCCCCTCCCCCATCTCCCAGAATCAAATCAGTGAATTTCCACTTCCAAAAACTGAAAAAGAGAAAATAAAACCCTACCATCACTCAAACCACTATGGACCTCAATAATTTGTTAATTAATTGAGGATTACACACACGCGCACGCACACGCACATACACACACCCACACCCCCCCATTTTCCTTTTGTGAGACAACAAACAAAGCCAATCAGCAGATTACTGTCAAATATGTTTACAGCTTAGGTCTATAGAAATGTTATGAATTTCGTCCCTTTGGTGTAAAACTCTAGATCAGATTTTATTTTGACAGGTTCAAGTCTTTGGATGTGGTTTCCATTGCAACTGCAAAAATCAAAATACGACTACACAGATTAATGCATACCTTTTGAAACATGAGTGCTGTTAATAAACAAAGGACTATATTCTAAACTGACACACGGAGTAAATCACTGCACATCAAGTCAGAAATATACCTCTAGGAATAAGAGCAAATCTTCAGTAGGAAAAAACTGCCTCTCATACACTATATGTGCCTTTACTTTTATGCTTTTTATGAGGCTGATTATTGGCAAACAAACATTTACTATTGCAAAAGTAAAACCGCAAAATTCCAGAAATTAAAAATGCTAAAATAACTCATAGAATAAGAAACACCCCAAATGTTTGATGAACAAGAAACAATCCTAAAAAATCCCACCCCAAATATCCCCTTGGGATAAAGATATGTATAAAGTAAAAATATAACTGTAGCATTTGACAGATCAACCTGGTTTTGGAAGAAAAAATAAGAGATGCACACAAATTTGATGGAGATATATGATGACAAAGTCATGTAATCATTTCGCTCCTTTTCAAATACAGAACAGTGATTTCTGAGGGTTTTTAATTTTTTTTTTCTTCTGCTTCTTGATTAATTTCTAACACGCTGCTGGTCAGAAGCTGTCTTTGCCAAGTGTTCACCCCTCTCTGATGTAGTAGATGGTGGAATTAGTTCAAAAATCTGTATTTTCTAAAAAGAATAAACCACATATTGGAAAACAAACCCTCACTAAAGACACTGCACTAAAGAAAGACTCTAATTTATATTTATGAATTAATAAAAATGTAAATCTGCATAGATTTCCTTCATGTAAAAACATTTATATTATGCAAGCCATTTATGGCCTCTTATAAATCATCATCATTTCTTTTCAAATGATTAACATCAGTTCCTTGAATTTTAACATCAATAACAGGTGGAAAATTTGGAACAGTGAAGTTCAAACTTAGACCCATACAAGGACAATCAAAACCTTTACGCATTTGATCTCCCCCACCGAGTATTATTTCTTTTGCTACTATCCACTTTCCCTGTCACAGATCAGAAGAGTAAATCTTTAAGGGTCTTGGTTTAAAGTTTCCTGATGGTTTGTCCCATGTTCCTTTGAGGAAACCGGTTTAATCCTCTGTCAGAAATAAAACTGAGAATGCTCACCCTGATTTCCCAGCCACCTACCTATGTTCTTACTAGAATGCCGTTCTCCACAAGGAACAATAAATTGCCATACTGAATCAGACTAACAGCCTGTCTGCAGTGGTTGGGTTTCCTGGGTCTGACAGTGTGTACCCAGATGCTTCAGAACACCGCTTGAAATACCCATAATGGTTATGGAGGCAATGGCAAGCCTACTAGAAGTTTCTTTCTAACCTCAGGTTGTTACTAGTTGGCTTGACCATGATATCTGATATTCCTTATAGGTATTTTCTATAACCAATGTGCTCAAGACTTTTTTTTTTTTTTTAAATCCCGTTATGTTCTTGGCTCCATGATATCTTGAGGAAAGAAGTTTCAAAGGTTATCTGTATCATATAAAACCAACTTTGCTCTTCTCAGCTCTTTACATATCCAGGTTTTTAGTGTGGTCTCCTTGTTCTTTTACTGTAGAATTACATACAGTTGGAGCACATTTATGATCCATTCTGCATTACTTGGCATATCTGGATAGAGCAAAAAATAATTCTCTGAGTCACTGGTGTTTTTTCTGCTTCTTTTCTGTGCATCATCTTATTGAGGAATCGAGGCTTTCATAATGAAACAAAAGGTTGAAGAAAGCTTTCAGTACTGATTAGGCATAAAAGTTTTCCTTAGTGTTGTCTTGGGATTGGCTGAAACCAGTTTTGCTGGAAAAACATAAATAACTAAAACTATCTTTGGTCAACACAACTGTACAAAGCAATCTCAACCTTCATGGCTAAAGTTTGGAAAGTCATCAGCAACTAGGAAGGGTGTTAAAGTGAGAAGTGTTAGACATCTTAAGCACTTGCTACTTTTCCGTGCTAATGACTCTGATTCTCTCCTTTCAGTTAAACAGTTTAAATTCTTCACCCTTTTCTTCTCTTTCTTTCTGGAAGACTACTCCTTACTTTTGCCTCCTAGTTTTACAAGGGAGGTATACTAGGAGGCACCGCTGACGGACTGGCAGGGCCAATGCAGCATACTCACAACTCCTTTGGCTTCTGGCCTGATTAGTCACTTCCCGTGCCATAAAATTAGTTCATTATGCCAACCAAGACACTGAGTACTGATCAGTTCTTCTTTCTCAATTTCCTTTCCCTCCTCCCTGAAGTTACGTGTGGGTATAAATACTGACCAGCATTTTGTTTAATAGAGCAAAACCAGAAAGTTTATTTAATCATATTTTGAAAAAGCCACAGATTAATAGCTAATGGAACCACTTCCACACCCAAAATACAAAGACATTAGAACAAAGCCCCCAAGTACTAAGTTCAAGTCCTAACACTTGCGAAAAATGACAACAAAAATAGGGGGAGAAATAGCTACCTCTCAGTGCAAGGCAGTTCCTCCCACCAGTACGAAAGGGCTGAGATGCACCACTTTTGTGACAATGTTGTTGTTCCTTATACAGGTCAAACAGTAGTTCTGAAGGACTGTCTCATTCGTTATTCATAGGTATTATTTATGAATATTTATTATTTAAGTAATGCGTGTTGAAATTTTTCAATTTTTCATAAAGCGTATGTCCTTTGTGCATGCCAAGAGAGCAGCAGACTTCAGAGAAGGTGGCAGGCAACATAGCAGAGGTTACGTTATATACTGAAGAAGAGTATTTGATACCATTGTATACTACCTATTTACAAACAATTTTGTTTTAATGAGAAATCTCTGGAAGTATTATTCATATTACGTGTGTATAACTAAGGACACGATAAATGCGAAAAGGGTACCGGATTTAGTCAGCTTTCAAATCTCTCTTTCAAAATGAGTGTCACAGTGCAATTTCCAGCCAGAATTTCTGAGCAGTTTCCTTGTAGTTCAACAGCAGGTAGGATTCTTGTTTCAGAGGTTCTACAGTTATCATCAACTATAATACAGAAATAGGGCCTGCAAAGGTAACTGTTTTTGCATGAAATGTCCTATTTTCATTGAAGCAGAGGCCATGAATATAAAGGTTGAGTGTCTTCTGTTAGGAAAATATTCTTGAGTTCATTTCTTTTTAATTTTTATAAATGAAGTTGACTGTCATAAATTCAGTCCTATCCCACCTAGTGTGGCAGCTGAAAAAGGGTCAGGGTGACCCCAAAAGAGAATTTTGAGCACAATCCAATTTAAGGAAGACTGGCAACTTCTTGCTTAAACCTACACTTGCTGGTTTTATGCAAAATGTGATTAAGGCTGAAGTTCCCCAGTACTTTTGATTTCAGAAAACCATTATGTATTATGCTGTTTCAATCACCACAGGCTACTTTTTAATTTTATTTTTTTTTAACTGCCCCACTGTTTTCAACAGGCGCCAATTAAGATTCTGGGGTCAAAGGGTTAATTACATCTTCTTAGCCACTATGTAGAATTTTCTGATTATTAACCAAGGTTGGATTAAGATGAAAAAGAACCGACACAAATGTTAATGCTTGCCCCTCCTCGAGAAGATTTATCATAATACCATGCTGAAATCTATATGCTTTCTTCAAAGCTGTTAGAGGATGAAAT
Source organism: Chroicocephalus ridibundus (assembly GCF_963924245.1). Lineage (NCBI taxonomy): Eukaryota > Metazoa > Chordata > Aves > Charadriiformes > Laridae > Chroicocephalus > Chroicocephalus ridibundus. The sequence goes on from NC_086287.1 coordinate 32,410,974, forward strand.
CTTAGAGGAAACACAAAAATAACGCTTTATAGACATCCAAGTATCCGATTTATTGAGCCAGTTTTCTTATTCCTGAAAACTGTTCTAAACTAGCCAGACAGGACTGATATAAGATTTCCTTTGTCACATACCAGCAAGTCAATGTGGTAGACATGAAGGAAGTGAGACTCAGATGTAAAAGTCACTAGCTACAGCACCTCTGCATAACAATGCCAATAATTATAATTTATATCCTCTGACATCAGAATAATATGAAAATGTAAAGCACAGGTTTTTAACCAAAATACTAAGTGCCTCTTACAGTATTTGTAGAATAGTGAGGTTATTTCCTCTCAGGATATGAAACCCACTGTACCACTTTGACCGAATATGCACTAATGTATAATGCATCGTACTAAATGGATTTATATTTGTCAGAGGAATTTTGTCCTAGCCATTTTTGCATATTCCCACTACAGGCAAATTTAATTCACTGGAGTCTTACTACATTGTCCTTCTGAAGAATATCCTCATATTTCATATTATCCATGAAGTCCCTAATTCTTTCTAGTGTATTCCAATGATGCAAAAAAACTCTGTTATCCTGACCTAAACTCCAGTTAGAGTGAAGAATTACCAGTAGGCTAGGTTATTTTAATGACAGATTATTTTAAACTAAGCCTTCACCATCTGTTCCACCCCCTAATTATGAATGCAAAAGGAACATATTTCACAATTACATCAGTAAAAAGTAAGATATACATGATTTAAATGCATGCATGTGTTCTTTGTCCAATGCAGCATGCATCTGTGATGTTTTTCTCATCATTCAGGCTCTGATCAGGAGATAGGGGCTGGGGAAGGGAATACTCCCCCATGATAAAACAGATTAATTGATATACTAAACTTTTTCCTGGCAAACAGATCATCTTAATTAGAATTTTTCACTGTTGTGACATAATGATATTATAACTGGAGCTGAGCATTAATTTGAGGACAAAGCCTCTCACCAATTAGACACACAACATTCAGTAACAGCAAAAATGTTTTACTCTTTTTTTTTTTAAAAGAGAGGCAGTATTGGATGCAATTGACGTTTACGAAAGCAAATAGTCCCTCTCTTATAATAAACATATCATTGCATAATTTATTTATTGTGTTACAGCATGGCTTATAAAACATGGTTTGCTAAAGACCGCAACAAAAAAGTAAGTTCCATTTCAACATGGCAACCATTCTTGGATGGGAGTTTAAAATTAAATAAAAGGCATAAACGATGGCTAATGGAAATATGATTCAAAGCCTCAGTGCCCATCTACTGTGCTCTCACTATTAAGCTATCAGAGCAGTATCCTCCAGCAACACCAACACAAACACACAAAAGCATAACTACTTAGGTGGAAAATCTGACCTTGGGCTTTTACAATGAAGTACTATGAGACAACCGGAGTATTATTCCTGGAAATAGGATTTTATATGGGACGTATTTGATACACATGAATAAATATCAGCAACTAAGGTTTGATCATCTACTGACTTACAAAAACGTCTAAAAACTTTATTCCTCCTCCTCAGTCTTTTTAATCCCTTGCAGAAAATAAAACAAAACGAAAGCCCAAATAAAATAAAAAGACATGGAACTTATGTGTTCCTTGGGCTACAAGCTTTTTACCACTGAATAAAAATCCCAACATCAAACACATAGAAAACTCGGTTTTCAACTCTCATACCACTGCCATTTTTTCAATCACAGCCCACCGAAATGGTGATATGGCTACATGACCATAGACTCCTTGTGAATTAATGACACATATTTGGCAACAAAGTAACATGCATTTGGCACCAAAACAACTACAGTAAAAAAGATGAGGTAAGAGGACAAGCTCAAAGGATGTGGTTAGAACGGACTTTGATGCCAGCTTCCTAATTTGTCATCTTCATGCTCTTTGCTCGTGTGGTCAGGATGCAATTTATGACAACAAGGAAGTGCCAAAAAATAAATGTGTCAATAATAAGGAGGTCTGCTTTACAGCTCAAAGCCAAGAAACGAAGGAGGAAGAGTAAACTTAACTGCTTCCCTTGATGCATCTTTCGCCAGACTTACAGAATAAGAATGTTTATGTAACCAAAGCAGCAAAACGTTGCAGGGGCAGACTGAGTACTTGATTAGAAATACAGACTTTGTTACAGATCCAAACAATTGCAGAAGTGGGGAGTGTAGAGAAGAAAGGTTTAGAGGCAAGAATAATGTTCAAAGGTGGCAGTCAGATTCTTAAGGTGTACTCCCAGGTTTATTCACTGGTAATAGATTGACACATATCAGAGATAAGCCTGAGAATCCCAGAACGATTACAAATCTCTAAATCACAGGAGTTCAAGAAAAAAATCAGAGATTAAGAGTTTGACAATGTTTTGTACACAAATGCAATGAATGACTTTTAGGGATCTCTGCCTTGTCGATAGCAATTTAATTTTTTTCTAGAAGGCCATTCTATAACGCTGCAAAATCCCAAACCATCCTGACTTCATAGAGGAAACTGCACCATGAAAGCTATTAGACTTGCTGAAAAGTTGGCATCACAGTAGGGGAAAAAAAAATATCCTTGGGTTATATTGCAGTGCTATTAGAAGAGAGAAATAGTGAGGCTTGCTAATGTGAAAAAAAATAAAAAACAATCCAGGAGAGACAGCTTGCACTTATTCTCCACCCAGTTAATCACAGGATAATTTTTTTTTTTTTTTTGGCAAACCCTTTCATATAACATGCAGACAACTGTATCAGCGCCAAAATACAGATAAGAACAACAAAACTGAGTTACATGATAGAAGCCAGATGATCTTTAATTACCACCGTGAAATTTTTTTGGTCAAGTACTTGCACTGTTTTGCTATATCCTCTATATCTCTGCTCATTATTATGCTTCTGTTTGATTAACTGATCTAAATTGCTGAGCCGAACTGCTGAAATTCTTCATGCAGGTTTTCATGTAGAAGACATACTGATGTGCATTGAGGGAATTAAACTATTTGTTAGAAGTGGTTTGATGCTTTACCCAGCACAGCATTAGCACTGCTGAAGTCAGCTGGCTGCACAGGTTATTTTAACTTACATGTTAGGCTTCCATGGCATTAAGATTTTAACTGTCTGATGACCTGCTACAACTTGAAGCATTTGGATTGTTTTTCAGTGACAGTGAGGAGGCAACCTCTCCTGAGTAAAATATTTTAGAAGGTGGGTAGTACCCACTAGCGAGAGATAGGAAGTATGAGTTTACTTTCTTTGGGTTTTTTTGGAACAAGTGGAAAATTGCAAGTGATACAGTAATCTTTTACATGACACACCTATGGTTTTATTGCAAGAAGACATTCAGTAAATTGTACATTCCCCATGTCCGTATCAGAAGTTTCCAGTCTGTGGTCTTCCATCTGACTGATTTCAGCCTGAACTATTCAAACTGAAAACTGAACTATTCAAACTGAAAACTTAACTATTCAACAGTCTGGATAATCTGAACTATTCATTCTCAACAACTTCAACCTGAACTATTTGAAGGGGGCTGAGAAAAGTAAGCTTACTGTCTACAGGCTTAAATTCACGACAGTATATAAAACACCAATGGATAATTTTTGGGATCCACTGGTACACACACACAAGAAGGTTAAAAACTGCTGTTCTAATTGAAAAATGCTATTTTTCATTGTCTGTTCTTCTGCATAAATGATTCATTACTAAAATGAAACACTGATTTACATTAGTACATGCTATACTAACCATTGTTGAAAACTGCTGAAGTTAAAATCTTACTAGGCAGAATATTTATACTCTGTCTTTGCTATTATCTTTTCTGAGAGGAGGGCTATATATATTAGTGTAAAGAAAAAGGGAGAAAAAGGACTCCTGAGGGAGGGATTCAACACTGTCGCACTTAATTAAAATTCAATTTTGTGGGAGTTGTGTATTAAAGCACTGACCTTTCATCTTTATGATGCCAATTCCTGATGAGCTCCTACCCTTCAATTATATAGGATTCCTAGGGTTGGTTCCAGACTGTTTGGACAGCAGATTGTGATGCCAGTAACTGCATGCCATCTAACAAAATCAACTATATCTATTTAGGATGAGACTTATCGTACAGAGATTACATTATATATCCCTCACCCTGAGAATGTGATCGCTTTGGGTCAGGATTAAGTGTATACCTGGCTGTGGACTGGCTTTGCTTTGGATAGATAGGATTTGAATACCAAGTGGTTTCTGCCCTTCGGTGGTGCAAATATTCCAATCACATATGCATTTGTGCACCGAGAGGTGCTGCTCTGAGTAAAAGACTTGACATTGAATGCACCTGCATAACGTTTACGACCGTTAAGTGGCAAAACTGAAAGAGTAAGCTGACCCAGTAGCAGGAGCTATGATAAATAGTGAGAGTTGGCAGAATGAGGGCTGAGTCCCCAGACCTACACCTCAGACCACACAGCAAGAGATTGTAGGAACCTGATCTGACCAGAATGCTGCACCGGTAGAAGCACCTATACAAGCACAACTGATTGCGGGAGCAATAAGTATTGCTGTGAATGCTATTGTTACCAAAGGTGCAAGTTTAAAGCCCTTTTATGTTATGTGTGAATATTTTTTTTACATACATTACATACATACATTACATTTACATACATACATACATTACAGTTTATGTAAGCTCCATTCAAATTGATCTTATATTCATTGTATATCTGCATGTTTGGTTAGCTTTTCTTTTGAACTACACTATCTGAGACTATGTGAAAGTAAACAGATAAAGGTATTGATGGACTTGATGATCTGAAAAGTCCCTTCCAACCTAGACAATTCTATGATTCTATCTAAATGTCTGTTGTCCAAAAAAACTAGATGAAAAAATTATACGAAAGAATTCATGATACAGAGTTAATTGCACTCTTAAAATAACCCCTGCATTCAGTAGGTACTCAGATGCTTTGGTGATTGATCCTGACAATTGCCTTGCTAGAATTAGACCTCTAGCCCAGAACCGAGTACATGTGTTCTCACTTGCATCACACAATTTCATACATATGAAGCAGAGAGGCTGTGCTCAGGGAAGAAGAGGATGAGGGGCTTATGTTCAGCATATTTAATCTATTAGATGGCAATACAGACAACCAAAATAGATCTGAATGAGAAATTGAGTTGAGTTCTTTGCCTAGCATATCATTCTGATTTATACTCTTCTTGAAGGAAGAGCATGTTGAGAATACTTTATAGACAATGGAATATAGAGCTAATAAGAACACAAAATATTAAGAGCAAATCCAAAGTCCATTCAATCCAGTGCCGTTTCTAACTGTAACCTTCAGCAGATACATGGTAAAAAATTAAAATCTGTGTTCTTATCATCAGCCTCTTATCCCGTGTTAAAATGCAAAGAAGAGAGAACCTGGTCCTAATCAGCTGAGAATTCCTCCAGCTGTCATTAATCCTTGTACTAATGCAGGAGATCCATTTGCTGTACCAATTTTTTCTCCACCTATGGGAGTGTGGAGCAGTTCCACAGATGTCCACTCTGAAGTCTTCTAGGATCCATATACAGCTGGATTAAATTAAAGCAGCTGTTCACTTTTCCAGTAAAGACTGGTACATAAAAGCCTCCAGAACTGTTACTGCCACTTGACTTCTTAGTCTTGTGACCCTTGAAACAAGAAGAATCTGGACCGGCATGAATCAGAACCTGCTAGTTACTAGAAGTTAGGTTATAGAAGCATGAAAAAAAAAACCCAAAAACCAAACAACAAAAACCCAAACTGGCAAAACTATAACCCTTTGAGGTCTGGATTGTGAAGTGAAGTGGTTCTTCCAACTCTGAAATTAGTTTCCTCTGCTCTGCATGTGTTTGTCTGTCCTACTAACAACATTCCAATACATGGCTTGGTTTTTGCTAGATTTGACAGTGGGCAGAGGTCTCAGAGAAATTCCTACAGGTGTGGTAGAACACAGACCGATAATGGAGAGACGCTCCGAGAGCCTTTGCAGCAGTAAAAGCCGGACTATGAGTTCCTATAGTATTAGACATCACAAAGTAGCGACCTTACAAATGCCCTGAGCACTGAAAAAGCCTCAGACAGGCTGCACTGCCTTAGACACAAAAGTCAACAGAAGACAAGATGGAAATCTACAGATAACTATGCTGTGCTATTCTAATACCCATAGAAGAACTGATTTCCATTCACTCCTCTGGACAGTTAAGAGCTGGGAACGCAGGAGTACTGCGAATATGTGGGACTAACAGAAAAACAAACAATTAACTCCCTGAAACAAGTTAGAGACTTCATTAATAATAGAAATATTTCAAAATCTTCCCCTGAAGTAATTATTCACTACATCTGCATTCTACACAGTAAAGCTGATACCTCTATGATGGGTTGCAGTACTTCCTTCAAGGGTTTTGAGGTTACACCGCTTCACTCCAGAAACACATTTCCCACAAAAGTGGGGAATGCGCATTTATGTGAAAATCAGTTATCCTGACAGAATTGGAGGTCTGGTCCTGAATGATTTCAGGAAATCAACTCAGTTTGCCACTACAAAACACCATTGCTATGCTGACCTTCCACTTCTGTTTCACAGCTGGAATATGAGACCAGGTGAGAAGACGGCATGTAGCTCTGCCATCAACAGGACTCTAATCTCACCCTAGGCTGTGAGAAAATACTGTGTTTCTCCCTCCCTCCCGTGCTTCCTTCCTTCTTTTTTTTTCCTGAGGTCACCTCTAATGCCTGCATAGGTAAAGATAAGTACAGTTTTCCTGTTTACCAGCTCATTGCATAAATTCAAGCATATCAACAGCACAGAGCAGCTCTTTCAGTGAAAAAGGTTTATATTCTTTTTTAAATACAAGCTAATATATTATAGTGGCACCTCTGACTGCTGTGATAATTAAGGGTCTGTTTGTACTTCTATAATAAAATCCTATTTTCTAGGGTGAGGAGGGGTGAGTGGGTTATGATCTGTCCACATAGCACCAGCTGAGCCAGAAACACAAGGTTTCAACCAAGAATATGGCGGGTTTTTTCCCTTTTAAAAGCAGTTTCACAATAACCACGTGAAAATATTCCTCTGTATTTTTACCACGGGGTTTTAGTGTGCATCCAGACTACCATGATATGTCCTTAAGGGGTCCCCTGGAGCAAATGCAGCATACAGTATCAATAACCTGCTCATCAAAGGGTGCTCAAGATTTCCTTGACACTGCAGAGTACAGTAGCTGTTGGTTGTGTCAATAATCTATATGCCACATTACCTAAAGAGCCCCAAATAGGTCTTGACACCACGAACCCTAATGCTATTTATTGCACATGCCAACAATCTATATGTTGTGTCCTGTGTCCCAAGTAGGAACTGACATGATTGCTCCACACTGTTACTATCCGTTTCATTCCAATTTGTAACAGATCTGAAGGTTAAAGTCTCTCCCTAAGATGACTGTGGTAAAACTGCCTTCATCAATGGAACTGATGGAAGAAAACTCCTCCTCTTGCCAAATGTTAGCACCATTTTCCCGTTATTCAGAACCATCCAGAGAAAACCAAGGAAACACTTCTAATTTCTTCTAAATATGATGCTTTAAACACACAGTGGGAGTGTAGCATTCTAGCTTTCCCCACTTCCATTACGATATTTTTCTCCTTTATGCTCCGTTAAAAAAGTCACATGTATCTGCAATTGTCTCCTGCAATGTCTTCTTCTAAACCCTAAGCAACACCTTACATGTTTGCTTGGCAGTCAGTTGTCATCAGTTAACTGGGCATCTTTATCATGCAGTTCTGAATTCCTGCTCCTGCTACCTGGTGGTCCTGTAATGTTGCATTTTGACAACATCTCTTCTCCCTGATGCATCGTACTTTCAAGTCTTAGTTACGGTGCATCAATGGAAGAAACCAGAATTTCCTCAAACATCCTTTGATTTGTCCCAGCAGCTTATTTTTTTCAGCATCTTCTTCCCTTTCCTTAAATCACTGGAAAACTACCTTAAACCAGAATCAAATATAATTATAGAATCATAGAATAATTTAGTTTGGGTCGGAAGGGACCTTTAAAAGTCATCTAGTCCAACCCCCCTGCAATGAACAGGGACACCTTCCCGTCCAGCCTGACCTTGAACTTTTCCAGTGATGCGGCATCTACCACCTCTCTGGGCAACCTGTTCCAGAGTTTCACCACCCTCATTGTAAAAAATGTCTTCCTTGCATCTAGTCTAAATCTACCCTCTTTGAGTTTAAAACTATTACCCCTTGTCCTATCAAATACGTAACTAGATGCTGTTAGTGCTTTTTATGCTGCTGTGTGCATGTCTTTCCAGTTCCCTTTCCAGTTCCATGTCTTTCCAATTCTGTTCCGTTACCATGCCCAAATGAACATGCTGCCTGAGACACAACACAGAAAGCAGCAGAGATAGACTTTTGCATGTAAATTTGCCATTTTAATTGGCAGCAACCCTTCCAACTTAAAATAAATAAATTTAAATGGTCATGCTTTAACGAGTTCCGACATTTATCTGAATTTCTTCAATCTGTTTTCAGTCACTATAGTGAAAAAGAAATGGTGTTTTATCAGTCCTTCCCTGATTCTGGTTTGAAACCAGATGGGAACAAGCAGAAGCGCACATACACAAAATAACTGCAACAGAAATATAACCAAATGTTTTCCACATCCGAGAAGACTGTTTGAGTTCTGACTAGGGTTTAAAATTTAAACAGTATTTTCAGCCTAGTACTATCTTCCGCCGGATTACAATTCAATTTGCTAGAGGTAACTTCCTATGGTACTTAAGACTGTATTTATTTCTAAATTAATTTTTTAACAGAAAATAAAATAAACACACCAGAGTGCTTAAAAATTGAGAATGCTTTTTGACCCTAAAAGATGGACATTCATGGTGTATGAAACTGCAATATAACTTGACACATGTTTCTAGCTAAACGTTATTGGAATAAAATTCTCTCTCACAAGGTTCCTGTGCCATTTCCCATTTGAAGTCACTATGCCACCTACCGATACCACAAACTAGTATCAAAATTATTTATGAAAAATCATATAATACCACAAACGTAGAACTAGACTTTCCAATTAGGAGCACGCAAGAAAAGGAAGAAAGTCTGACAAAACCAGTTTTGTAAGGTAAATAGAAAGTAAGCACATACTACAGCTATTTCAAATTAGTGTCCATAGTTTAAATATCAAATTCTGCCTACAGCCAACTCCTAAAGCTCTTACTGACGCCAAAACTATCTCCTTCTGAGGAATCTCACCTTTGACACCAATACTTAATTCAGTGCAGAATTAGTGTTTCCTAAGCCACTCTCCAATAGTAATCTGAAACCAAACCAAACCTGAAATCTTGATAACTGATTCCTTTGCCATTTACTTTTGCCTTTGCCATTCCTTTTATTCAAGGAATGCCTTTGCCATTCCTTTTACTCAAAATAAAAGAGGTTTCAGATACTTTTCCGATACGTTCATTAAGATGTGCAGACAGATCTATGGATAGTCTATAAGCCGCAAAGTTAAAACAGATTAGATAAAAACACACAGTATAGGTTAAAATCACTGTGGATGGCAGATCCACTGCACACAGTTTGGAAAGCATTCCTAGAATCTGTGAAGGTAAACTGAAATATTTTTGTTATTGATAAGAAAAATTTAAGCTGCATAAACGTTGTAAAATTAATGATTTTATACAGAAATGTACAGACAAGAATTTAAATGCTCAAAACAAAAAGAAATCCCAGACTTTAGGCTGAAACTTTATCATGATCAGGGAATTTCCAGAGGCTAACTAGTGATACATACTATGGACATGCTGGATTTGGAGCAAATCCATACAAATCTATCAATATTTTGCAGTTCACATACAAACTTACACCACTGCCTATGATCTACAATAATTATAGTCTACACATTACAAGTAGTAATATTTCAAAAATCACAATTATCCAACTACTTAAATGCTCTTTCCTATTACATACTAAAATGTTATGCTTCTTGTGCAAATGATATCACAGCATAAACTGCTCTTGCAAATATTACAGCTTTAAATAGCATTTACTATTTGTAAATGCTTGTTGAACACAGCAGGTGGCAAAATGATTTAACATCATGAACAAATACGTATGGTTGCTTGAGCCCAAATTTTAGAGCAGATAAACCTATTTTCTGGTCCTTCGTTTAATGGACTAGAAACAAGCAAAAAGGCAGCTAAACCATTGTGCATATTCTGGCAACTCACTGCTTCAAGTGAACTTTCTCATATGAAGTACTGTGCTTAAAACAACATAAAAGCAAATCACAGGTCTCACATATTCACTGCTCGTCTGCAGTATTTCCTCTTACAGTTTTCAAGCAGGATTGTGCACTATGGAAACAAAAATGCAAAGGTAAAAGCAAGAGCACAGTGTTATGTAGTCTAAAATCAATAGGCAGAGAGAGGACATTAACCAAGAGGCTAATAAAAAGATGCTGCCCTAGACAGTAACATAAAGAGCCCTGATATATTTTTCTCTTCAAAAATGCTATTCCTTATGCCAATTTTCCCTTAGCACTGCAGTAGTTTCTCTGTGTATATACACGTCATCTTATTTTTTTTGTCTTGTTCCAATTTTATGTTTGCATTTTATTTTCTCATTTCCTTCCTGCTACTCCCCTGTTTCTCTTTACTAGCTTGATGTTTACACAGACCTTTACTAGAATTGCAGGGTTTGGAGAGATCCCATTTTTTTTCTTTGTTGTAATGCCCACGTTTTTTTCCCAGAGAAAAGATAAGTTTACCCAGAAAATAAAAAGCTAATACAACCTTTTGCTCATCAACAAAGTATGTCTTGTTGTAGCCAGGAATAAGTTAATAAAACAGGGAAAAAGCTTAGTGGCTTAAAGAAAAAAAAAAAACCACAACACCTCCTTGGGGTTATGAACGAACAATGTTGTTTTTTCTTCCCAGCGTGCAAGGATTTAATTAAGTGATAACAGTCACCTTGGGGTGGCTGCACAAGGCAATAATATCTAGGTGAAGAAAAATGCTGAAGAGAGTTGAGTACAGTCAATTTATCTTCAGAGAAGGCAATAAATGAACAAAGCATAGGTATTTGGCTGATTGTTTTGGAATGTTTCCATTACTGATAAACATCAAAATAAAAGGACAAAGATTTGGTATTTTCAGTATCTGAAATGTATTAAATACAGAAAGAAATGAAGGAATAAATCAGTGTGAGGTCATATCCTAGAGTTCTAATTGCAAATGGTTTGGTAATTATTCAAGCTAAACATAGAACAAGGGAATTTTAATGTTGACACAAAGGATAGAAATACAGCTGAGATGTGTATTTATAGCAAACACAAAACACTGGATGAATTTCACTCTGGAGAAAAAAAACGGTAAGTGTAGATGGAAAGAAGTGACATATATTAGACAAATATATGCAACTTCATGGCCAACGACCCAAATTCGAGGATTTAAAAACATGTTTGTGGGAGCTCTTCAGGAAACAAGCAGCAAGCTCAATTATCTGTAAGCTTGTGTTCTGCCACCCTCATATGCAGAGAGAGAAAGAGCATGGAGCAGAGAGGAAAGACTACAAGGAAGAAACATTCTCCTTTACCACAAAGCTGCTAACAATTTGCTTTACTTTATTTGCAACATAGGGTTTGAAAGGAATACATGGGCTGTCCTTAGGGAGTCTGATGTGTGCGAAGGGGTCTGAAAGCTATGTACCCATTTCCAGCAAGAGTAGTCAGTCTTCCAAAACTTAACACAACTCGGAGTCCAGCTACAATAGTTGTTTGCAAGCGGCATGATCTGATAAAGTCTCTGCCAAATGGACACAAATCATGCTTAATATGGAAGATGGGAGAAACAGCACAAACGCACCGGTAATCTTGGGAATTCACCACATTCCTTTGTCCACTCTGGTTTTCCCTTTAATTTTAATACTTTTCCTGAAGCCTTCTCCAGCAGTGAGGGAATTGATAGCTATTTCCTTGAGTTTACAACCAGGCTAAATACTCCTCACCCACACACTTCTGCATGAAGAGGATGAAGCCTACAGACAATTGTTTTTTAACTGTGTGGGCAGATATTCTTTCAAAGAGAAGGAACAAGTCAATAATGAATGGCTCACTCAGCGTCCTAAGAACAAATATGAAATGCATGCGTGTGTGAGAGTGAGAGAGCAGGAAAGTGTAATTGAGTTTAAAGAGAAATATCCAGTTCTGAAAAACATACAAGATTTTGAATTTGAACAAAAACTTTAAAACTAATTCCACTAAGTTGCCTCATCAAGACTTCTAGTGTATGTCCAGCAACAGTATTTAAATAAATACTGCTTTTCAGGGCCTGTCTTTTCAAGGCCCTGTGAGTACGATCTACATTAACAATTGGTCCCACTGCAGTTACTTTCCTCCTAAAAGCAAGATGCCCTTTAAAAATACTATATGAACTACATCCAGGCATTCATTTCTCACCTCTAGTAAGCTGAAGGTTTGTCACCTGCCTGTAGCTGCTGTTTGGCCTTGATACTGTGATTCCAGCAAATACCCCAATTACAACTGCAATCTTACTGGTTATCTCCATCAAAACACTTGGGAAGAACTTACACGAAGCTTATCCTTTTCTTCAGGTCAAGATTGGGACACACGACACTAAGACCTCTCTTTCATATGGTTCAGTAGCAGACAATCTTTTTCAGGCTGCTAATGCAGCACCTACTCTGAACTCCACAGGGAACAAAAAGGGGCGTGAGTCTGCTTTGCCATGGAATTTGGACAAGTGACTACTCAACACATGTTAAAAAATTTCAGTGCAAAAGCCTGGTTTTAAAAACTACTTAAATCTGATCACTAAGACTGTTATTTAATTCTTCATTTTATCTGAGCTGGAGGGCTGGTAAAAATGATTATAACTAATTGGAATTACTATTTTGAACTGCTTATATTTTCTAAGTCCTTTTATTCTGCACAAATTACCTCTCAGAAATTCTAAAAATGCTACCTGAAAACCCAATGTTAGGAGCCACTGGTCACTGTAGCCTTCTGGAAGGCTCAAAGTCTAATGTCAGAGGACCAGAAAAGCCCTTCTTCATCACTTTGTTCATTGAGTGAATTGCTCCTGAAACGCTTAAGTGCCTTAAGTTTTCTTTATATATAACACGGTAACAGACAACATCAGCCATTCTAAATTATACTGAGATGACTGCGTTTTAGAGAGCATATATAACCAAAGCACATATATGCTTTCTAAAGCGTATATAACCAAGTCCACAAAGTAGGGGTTTGTGGGATTTTTTACAACACCAAGAGAGAAAAAAAAAGATACGAAGTACTTTTTTAGATTGAAGCACAAACAATTCCTGTTCATGTTAATGGGAGATTTATAACTGATGCCTGAAGGATCATATCAAAGAGTATAACCTGAAGATTAGAAAAGATGTATCTGTTCACTTGTCATAAGAAAATCCCTGTTTGTTTTCTGTCTTTAAAAACAAAGAAAGAGCCCCCTCCTGTAACACACTGTTAGAAGCCACAAAAAATGAAACTGCTTGGTTTTTCATTACTCGGTTGGCACTCACCTGACGGAGGCTGACTATGTGCACACACACAACACACATATACATACAGATGCAATTGAGAGCAGTACGCATGTTAGCACCACCAAAGTCAGTGGATGCTATGGTATTTGTCCTACTGAGAAGAAAAGATTGTGGGAGTTCTACTAAGCTGCTATTTTGGATGCATTCTTTCTACTAACTCCAGATAAGACAATGAGTCTCCCTTATCTGATTGTCAAGCCTGTATTTCCAGATGGATTCACAGCATTGGTTTCTGTTTGTCTATTCAACCATACAATACTCTGCTCAGTCACACCCAACTGATCAGAAGAAAAGAGAAGAAAAAATATGCACATCTCATCTGGCACACGCATGTTCATTTGGTCTGGCTTTTCTGGAAAGTCGCTCCAGTAGCTGCTTTTGCAACAATTTTAGAGTATCAGTGATGTTCCTTTACAGGTCACCCTTGAAAAGGAGAACAACGAACAGTCCTGTACCTTTCACTATACAGATACTAGGAACATCTAAGAGCAAGTGCAGAGACATGGAAATTACCTGCCTGCAGATACAGGAAAGGCACATTACCTCCGTTCACATTCAACGTATTCTATGCACAAACAATTAGAAACTTATATTAAAACAGAGGGAAGATTAAGTCCTGCACAATACACTGGCCAAGGTTCCTCTTTCCAGTTACCATGGAAGTTCTGCGCTGTCACAGAGATGGGACAAACAGGTTTTCAAACTCCTGCACGCTGAACTGGCATACAATGTTATTTTGCCAAGTACGATGTAGAGGCATTTGTAAATTCTGGTCTAAAATCAATTGCCGCATCGCAATGGCCAAAAAATAAGAAGAAAGTGTGATTATTTGGGTAGCACTTTTATTTACTTTTTAAAGTTCCTTTATGAGAATTTTGAGGTTATTTTTATTCCTCAAAGAGAAACTGTACTTAAACACGTACTAGAAACATGTACTAAAATTCAACTTAACAGAATTAAAATTGCTTCACAAATGTATTGAATTAAGGTGTGACATTAGCTACATGACCAGAGTGTAGGTTTAAGAATTAAATATAATACCCATTTCAAGCATGAGGTTACACACCCACTGTTGTATATGTTTGGCCATCTTCTCTCCTTTTTATTTTATCTTTTTAACAATTGTTGGAAATTAACGCGATTTTAACATGTGAAACTCAGGTTAGGTTTTTTTCCTGAACTAGCTCTTGGTTCAGCATCTCCTCCACTAACTCAGAACATTCACCTGTTCTGAGGTACTGCCGTGCTCACATCTCTGTGTCCTCCTTGCTACCTTCAGGATACAGAGCATTTCTCATGAATCCAAAGGAGTAAAGCCTTGGGGTGGGTTACAGAATGTGCTGGAAGGAGATGAATTTGATGGATTTGAAGGAGGGAAAGGAGGGAGATTTGAAGGTCTAACTCAAAAAAAAAACCCAAGGAAAAAAAAAAAGGAAAAAAAAAGGAACAAGCTAAAGCTCTTTTGAAGATACTAAGAACATGATGCAAAATGGGGAATTATAGTGATTATAAAGTAAGAATGGGGAAAAAACGGGGACAGAAAGACAGACCAACAAGCACTGAAAATAGAAGAGAAAGACTGAAAATTTGCAAGTGAAAACAGAATGAATTTAAAAGGAGAAGGTTGAAGAAAAAGCAGGAGAAAAACACCCAGTTGCACTTCCAGCAAATAATTTCATAGAATTAATGTCAACCTATTGCAGACTACTGTGTGAATATACAAGTATGCCATCAAGAAGTTATTTGGTGCTCCAAATAGTGCCAGAAAAATAATAAATGATATCGTCTCCAGAGCAGCTTACATGGCAAAGGCAAAAGCAAGGACAAAGATCAGTTCATCAAAGACTGAACTGAAGCAGAGATGAAGAAGGAGGATTTCTTTTCCTCTGAAAGATCTTTTTCACAACTTTTTACATTACTAACCTATTCTTGCAATGGGTAACTTTTATCCTTTGCTTACAAAGACTGATACTGCCTCTGGAAAATGCTAGGCTGGACAAAATGATAAATTTTCCCATAGTATCTTCCTGTAAGAGAATATCCCTGTACATATCTGCAGAAAATTTTGTTCTTCTCCTTAGAAATTGCCTCAGACTTTATGCAGTATTTAAAAAAAAAAATTGCACAAACTTAGAATCATAGAATTGTTAGGGTCGGAAGGGACCTTAAAGATCATCTAGTTCCAACCCCCCTGCCACAGGCAGAGACATCTCACACTAGATCAGGTTGCTCAGAGCCCCATCTAGCCTGGCCTTAAAAACTTCCAGGGATGGGGCTTCCACCACCTCTCTGGGCAACATGTTCCAGTGTCTCACCACCCTCATGGTGAAGAACTTCTTCCCAATGTCCAGTCTGAACCGTTCCATCTCTAGTTTTAATCCATTCCCTCTAGTCCTACCATTACCCAACATCCTAAAAAGTCCCTCCCCAGCTTTCTTGTAGGCCCTCTTAAGGTACTGGTAGGCCACTATAAGGTCTCCTCGGAGCCTTCTTTTCTCCAGACTGAACAATCCCAACTCTCTCAGTCTGTCCTCATAGGAGAGGTGCTCCAGCCCTCTGCTCATCCTTGTGGCCCTTCTCTGGACACGTTCCAGCACGTCCATATCTTTCTTGTAGTAGGGACTCCAGAATTGGACACAGTACTCCAGGTGGGGTCTCATAAGCATGGGGTAGAGGGGGAGAATCACCTCCCTCGACCTGCTGGCCACACTTCTTCTGATGCAGCCCAGGATACGATTGGCTTTCTGGGCTGCTAGTGCACACTGACTGCTCATGTTGAGCCTCTTGTCTACCAGCACCCTTAAGTCCTTTTCTTCAGGGCTGCTCTCAAGCCAGTCACTGCCCAGCCTATATTGGTGCTTGGGATTGCCCTGACCCAGATGGGGGACCTTGCACTTGGTCTTGTTGAACTTCATGAGGTTGGCATGGGCCCACCTCTCCAGCCTGTCAAAGTCCCTCTGGATGGTATCCCTTCCCTCCAGCGTGTCAGCCACCCCACACAGCTTGGTGTCATTGGCAAACTTGCTGAGGGTGCACTCAATGCCACTGTCCATGTCGCTGACAAAGACGTTAAACAAGACCGGTCCCAGTACTGATCCTTGAGGGACTCCACTCGTCACTGGCCTCCACTTGGACTTGGACCCATTGACAGCCACTCTTTGGGCGCGGCCATCAAGTCAGTTCTTTATCCACTGAACTGTCAGTCCATCAAACCCACATTCTATCAGCTTGGAGACCAGGATGTCATGCGGGACAGTGTCAAAGGCTTTGCTCAGGTCCAGGTAAATGACATCAGTTGCTCTCCCCTTGTCTATTGATGTTGTGACCTTCTCATAGAAGGCCCCCAGGTTTGTCAGGCACAATTTGCCCTTGGTGAAGCCGTGTTGATTGTACCCAATCACCTCTTCGTTATTCTTCTGCCTCAGCAGTGCCCCCAGGAGGATCTCCATAATCTTACCGGGCACGGAGGTGAGACTGACTGGCCTACAGTTCCCTGGTTCCTCCTCCTTTCCCTTTTTGAAAATGGGGATTATGTTTCCCCTTTTCCAGTCAGTGGGGACTTCACCAGACCGCCATGACTTTTGGAATATAATAGCGGTTTAGCAACCTCATCTGCCAGTTCCTTCAGTACCCGTGGGTGTATCCCATCAGGTCCCATGGACTTGTTCACTTTCAGGTTCATCAGATGGTCACGAACCTGATCTTCACTTACGATGGGCAGTTCTGTCCAACCCCTGCCATTGTCTTTTGTGACTCTGGGAGTGTGGCTGGAGCCCTTGACAGTGAAGACTGAGGAAAAGAAGTTGTTGAGAACCTTGGCCTCTTCCATATCACTTGTCACCAGCTCCCCCGTTTCCTTTCTGAGGGGGCCCACACCCTCCCTAGTCTTTTTCTCACCATTAATGTACCTATAGACATTTTTGCTGTTTCCCTTGATCTCCTTCTTAGCTGTGTGAATCTATCCAGAGTTAGCAGTCTAAGATATAGCTTTGAAAAAGACTTTTGTATGCAAGTCAAGACAACAAATTCTTAAAGTACTCTGCTCTTACAGTGGTCAACACTGGACAGCTGTCAGCAGAAAATAGGAAGTCATTCAGTATGAAAATCTGCTGTCACAGAACAAACCCTTTTCCTTTGCAAAGACCTCAAGGAATACTTCTATAAGAAGCACTTAGCAGTAACAGAGAAGACAGGAGAAACATGTTGTTGTCTTGGGTAAGACAAGGGCTTTCCCATTTATGTTAATATCAAAGACATTTGGCACATCATGCATCTATGCCACCAACGTGGAAATTTCTTGATGAGTGTCAATGTTAGCTGAAGACATTCAGCTCCTGTACTAGCTCTCTATATGACTGTTGCTCATTCTTAAGGATGCAATATCTGAAAAGCCATACAATGTAAAAATGTTGATGCATGTTGAGTGTACACTGTTAATCAATTTTATCCTGGACTAACCAGCCAAATACCTCATGTCTAATTTAGAACTTTCAAAATTTATACCAGAATACCTTCTTTTTTTTTTTTCTTCTAGAAATCTCTTTGTAGTTATAAAGGCCAAAAACACAGGTCTAAATTTGTCTATACCCACATCTGCCTCCATGTAGGATCTAGATCTCTATAGATCCATTGACCTGCCCAGCAGTACAAAATAAATGTCCCAGTGACTGCACTTATAGACTTCCTTTTTTTCTACCACTCACCCAGTATGTAATATCTATTATTTGATATTAATGTGAGCTTTACACTCTACCTTGATCAGAAACTTAGTGCATGCTATCTGTGGAAATTTACCACTACTAAAATCTGTTTTAATAATAAACATTATTTCAGACTGTTAGGTAGGTATACAAACATTCCATGGAAATAAATAGATGCAGGATTCCTGGTTTTACTTAGTTCCTCCTGTGGATGTCAGGAGCAACATCAATACAATGAAATTAGTTAACCAGGGCAAAGCTGGTGCAATTTGAAAAGGAATTAGTATCGAGGAGCACCATCCCCTTCTGATATTGCTGCACAATTTGTTAGCCAACACTTTCCTGGGTAACGTATAGGATGAAGGCTACATGATTCCATAAAATGGATTCAACCTGCTCACCTGGCTTGTAATAAGAATGAAATGGGAACAGTAGACATCGATCTGCTAATATAATGAAATAAATTTAACGTGATTTTGGAAGGACGTCTGGTCACTGTACACAACATGTTTATGTTATCAAGTGTCTGATAACACTATTGGGAAACTTGTGGGACTGTTTTTTTTCCAGAAATCAGGTTGCATCAATTGCCAGGAAACAATCCTCACCTAGTGTCCAGAATATGAGCTGCAGGAAAGATTTTCTTTTTCTTCTTCTTGCTGTGTTGGTATTGCTAACTGACATGGTAGCATCTTTGTAAGTACTAAGACTAACTAGATTAACTAGAAAAATATTGACCAGCGTAAGAAGGAAATTAATTTTGGAACAGATTACTTTGAAGTATAACATAGAACAAAAGTATATATTTTTAGTAAATTGTTTCTTTACAAATTTTTTTTAAAAATCTTACAAATTTTACATTCTTTCCATTTATGGAGTAGTATACATTCCATTCTGCAAACAAGATTTTAGATTTGTTACTTCTATGGTATCGGTTGCAGGCTGAATTTCTGTGACAATTCGGTCAAATTGGTTTAGCTGTTGTCAAAAGTGTGGTATGGATACTTTTACATTGCCCGTGTAAAAAAATTCTTATGACCTTTTCTTTAGAATGTTCTGTTCAAACCAGCTCTCATTTAACCAAGTTATGAATCTTTAAATAAAACTTGAATTACACATGCCTCATAGAAATTCACTAGAGAACAGTGACCAAAAAAATCCTAATGATTCCATTTAAACCACACAGAAGCGTGGCTAGAGATTGCTGGCACCTGACCAGAGCTTGCATTTGCACCTGTAATTTGCATTAGGTCAGTGGTATGTCACAACCAGAACTGAAAACTGGCACCTGCCTGATCACAGGCCTTCCAGTGATCTGTTCAGTAGCTGGAGGAGGAAGCTGCCTTGTCTGAACACAAAGGATGTGTGAACCAGGCTCTGTGTAAGAGAAACAGAATGAAGCAGAGAACTGCAGAGGACTGAGGGGGGAATGGAGTCACTTGATTGAAGGAAAGACACTGGGATTAAGAATAAGTACAGGGATGACTCTAGGACTGATCAGTGTAGGAGCCAAGAAGATTTGGGCTACTCTCATAATCTGAGAAAAGAACTTCAAATCATCTGGTCCAAATTTAGAGGGCTCTGAGTCTGCTTTGAAATAAACCAACTGGCAAGGAAGGAGTTAAGAAAATGGAGCGAGATCTGTTAAATAGCTAGGATGCATGTAGAGGATTAGGGCTGGTAAAGAGATTGGAAACGGTCCTGGTGGGAAATACTGACATGCCTAGCAAGCAGGTGGGAGGCACTGGGAAGACAAGTAGTGGAAATAGGAAAAAAGACTAGAGGGGACAGCCAGACTATTTAGACACTGTGAAATAGAACTGAGAGATATTTTCCCTCTATGGCAAATTTCCCTCCAAAAATTGGAAGGGCTGCCACATATTCTGATTCCCACCACGCTTCTGCTATCAGCAAAGCTCAGAAGGAAAGTCATTGGCAAATCGTAGGATCATTCCAACTCCTGGCTCCATACAGGGCAACCTAAAAGTTCAACCAGATATCTAAGAGAGCTGTTGAACACCAACAGGCTTGGGGTGATGACCACTTCCCTGGGGAGCTTGTTCTGGTGCTTGACCACCCTATCAGTGAAGAACTTTTTCCTAATAACCAATCCTCTCCTCCCCTCATGCTGGAACACATCAGAAAAATAGTAATTTCTTTGTTACTCTGTTAGTTCAAATGGCAAAAATACATGGACTTAAACTAAAACTGTATGTCTTCCAATGAACTATGCTGGTTTCAGCAAGACACCATCCTTCTGACTTTTTTTCCTTAGTAGATCATAAGAAATTACATCCAGAACAATGCAAAAAGAAAAGCATTAAGATTGCAAAGTTGAGCACTGCAAAGCAAAAAACCATTCCACTGGAATTCCTGCCTCATTCATTGCACGTGATAGATAATGCTGCCTTAATGAACAGCTATTTGATATTTTGTTTTCTCCTCAGTGTTCAATGTGTGGCCCTAGGCTTTATTTACTGCATTCTATGCACACCATGCTCTGAAGACAGAATTATAAGCTTCCTTGTGGGTTTTTCTACGATGTTCATCACTACAGCATCTGAGTGTTTCATAAACATTAATTTACTTCCAAAATAACCTTGTGAGGTTGTAGAATAAGAGAGAAGATGTAGCCCCTAACAGTGCCCACATCATTTTCACTGATCGATGCTGAATATAACAATTAGCTTTACTAGATGAGGATCCTAATTTTGCAGGTATAATTGGATACCCAAAGAAAGCATGTACAAACCAGGGTATGTACGACTGAAGGGCAGGCAGAAGTTCTGTAATAAGAAATGTATTAAATGCCCAGAAGTCTAAAAATTACAGTAAAAATAACTTAAAGACCCTAAGGGTAAATATACATCCACGTTTTTATTTCAGCTGTCTAATGTTAGGTAAATAACCCATTCCCATTACTTGCAGTGTGGGTAACACCAGAAAAAATGAAGTTCTATCAGATCAGTGCTCCTATATACTGCGATTTGAATTTGTTCTCTTAAGGAACTGAGTGATGTTTTAGAGATGCTATACTTGGTCAGGACTTGTGAATTTCAGCCGAAAAAGCAGGCACTCCACACCTATACAAATCAGGCCCATTACAGCATGTAGGAACATAGTTAACATTTTAGGCATCTCAAGTCCTGATGTACTAACAAAACTTTAGCCTCTTCATTTTTCATCCTGGGGGATTCCACTACACATTGAATACTGAAAACAATACTGAGAGGCCTTGACATGGATCCTAATTAAAACCTGTTGGCCATCTGCATAAAATGAGTCAGATATTCCTGACTGTAAGGGTGGAAAATGTTCCAGATAAATCAACTTAGGTTCATCTGGAAGAAGAAAGCATGTGTGTATGTTATGATTACAGACAGAGTCAAGAGGGAGCAAGTTCCTCACCTTCGGGAATAAAGAGTAAAACCGCAATTCACCTGCCAAAGTAACGTGTGAGTGATGATGGATTCCCTACAAGGCAAATGGTGTCACAGCCTGAATACCCAAAAGGATGAGGGTCGAACGGGAGGTCTCCGATGCAGCCAGAGTCTACACTATTAAGGGATTTAAAAGCAGCAGGGCCAAGTTAAAATCAATCTTCCACTTTTAGGGATCAAATGTAGATAATGGATAGTGGGCATAATATGACTATGTTAACTTAATCCCAAGAGAAAACATGCTGTTAAATACTAATACAAACTGCTAGAAACTGAGGAGCAATGCTGGAGACTCAACTGAGCAAGAATTACGAGATGACTGCTTGTGTTACTACTTTAAGAAACACTCCCAGCCATGCCTTTACATTTCCTGCCACAGTTACACTAAAAGGCAGAATATTGGACAGCGTAAGCGCTGACCACAACAAATTCGGTATAATCTGCAATACATTTTTTACAGACGCCTAGGTAACACATTCTGCTCAGTGGACACAAGCATGTTTTTACAGGAGCTGGGCAAATTTTTAAAGGTGCCTTAAGTAATAAATCTTTGCCATTTCTAATATTCAGTTCCCTTCTGGTAAACTGTCAGAATAGGGTTATTCAGAAGCGCTACCCGCACAATTCAACCCCCCTCCCCCCAACTTCTTTATTTGGCACTATACATTCACACAGAGTGAATATGAAGGAGTGAATGCCTTTGGGGGTAAGCAGGACAGCCAATTTTTGTAAGCACTGTTAACCTTGTGTTCCAGATAACCTTAGAATACAAAGACTTTGGGGAAAATTTAACATGGGACAGATTAACTCAAATCTACCTAATCTGATGTTTCCTGCACTTCTTGCAAAGCATTTACTGCTGGCTGTTTGGTGGACAAGATACCAGGCTAGCTGCACCTCAAGTCTGACTCAGTATATAGACCTATGCTATACACGATATCACCTGTAGATGGTTGGCCTTTTCACTACAATATTTTCCAATAAAAATACAGATGCTAAAGAGAAGATGGAAGAAAACTTACTACTGAAGAAGAAAACTTGTAACCCATCCATCTGCTCCCTCACTTTTATATATACACATAATATAGACGTATACATGGAATAAAAAGAGAGAAATCAAAGCACACTCACTCATAAAGACTCACTGTCTTTGACAGTTTGAAAAAAATATTTAAGGTACTGCTTCTGCATTCAAAGAACTCCTAATACTGTGCAAATTACTGGGAAGAAAGAATAAATAAACTCATCTAGCAGCCTGGTCTAAAGATGTCATGCTGCTTTATCCCTATCATTAAGAGACTTATTTTAGTGTCTTTAACTATTAAGTTTTATCTTCGCTTTTTCAGTGTCCCCATACTGCCCCTTGACTCATATACAGACTTACCTTTGTTATTTTGGGGGGTTATTGCATCTGCTACTGCCTGCCTGGAGGGCTTGCAATATTCTGCAGTAAACTGTTGCTAGGTTTTCTATTATCACTAATCAGCAAGATAAATGCAGTCAGAAGGATGGAACATTTCTGCAGTTAAAGCTTTTTATTTTTAAAAACTATAGGAGTGTTTGCTATTCAAATTCTCGGTAGGCCCTACAGTATTGGCATTAATTTACTGGGATTATTACCATCTGAGCAATAATGTTTCGGCCTGGATAAACTTAATTGGTCTTTTTCTTTTCTTTTTGCATCCTTTAAGAGAAAGAATGACAAACATGTAAAACCGACCGGGTTTAAAACTGTGTAGGATACATTTGAAGCAATGGAAGGGGCATGAAAGGACAGGGACAGGAGGGACACTTTCATCCTGAATGGTTTAGAGATACGGCAATTAAAGCACTTCCGTGACTGGTGAAGGCTTCATTGGAATGATCACACTGTTCCTTACCCTGGCCCTATTATTATTTTTATAATTCTTCATTTAACAACAGTCTTTAAAAATAGAACAGATTACTCTAAACATCTTGGTCCTCCAATCTATGGCTCATGCTCTGATTCTGCCTTTTAGGCTCCTCTTTTTTGTACCTCTGATACCATGTGCTAATAATAGGGAGAGGAATGTGATAAATGAGGTCACAAGTTGCCCTGCATAAGAAGCAGAGATTTCAAAGCACTGACAAAGACAATTTAAAAATTATAGGACTCATAATTTAATAATCAAAATCTCTTTGACAGTTAACAATTAATTGCACAGTATACATGCTGCCTGTAGCCAGCCCATGCTCTTGAAGTCCACTGTGTCACCAACTTGGCCCTGAAATCCATCATAACCTACTGGAAACAGTGGGTGCCCTTTCAATTTATAAAGATGAAAGAAAACCACTGTAATTTCTACATCTTTTGTTATTTCTTTTTTGAAATGTTCATTAATGAAGAAGAGAAATGTGAAGAAAAATAAAAGGACAAGATATAGTCCTCCTCTTTTCCCATCCGCATTCACTTTGTTCCCATGCTCTCAGCTGGCTTCAGTGGCTGCAAATGGTACTTTGTGACAAGTACTTTACATCCACCACCCAGCCATTCTGGTAGAGGGGGCAGTTCGTGTCTCCTAATAAAAACCAAAGTTCTCCATATTTTCCCTACCCTGTACTCACCCTACAAACGTGCAGAAATAGTCCCACAGTCTAGTATTAGTTCAGCTCTCTGAATGCTATTACAACAGTAGAAGCAGTGGGAAAAAACTGGTTCTAGGTGCTGAGGAAGTAAAAATGCCCATGCCCACACAAGCTTTTCCGCTGTTGCTAGAAGAGACAAGCAAATACAAGATTGGAGAAGGGTGTCATGGGAAAGATAGAAATTCTCTTTATAAGTGTAACCCCTGAAGTGGCATAAATGTCACACCTTTTGGGGAACAGGTTGGTTTTAACCCCTAGATCTGCTGAGTGCCACCTGAAATAATTAAACCTGACATTTCTAGGGTTAAAACGTCAAGAAGGAGAAAGAGCTGAAAAAGGAAATTCCCCAGCTTCTTAGTAATGAAAAGCTGAGGGTATACCTTCTGTGGTTGTCTGTGAGATGCTTTCACATCCGTGTGTCAAGGGTTTTTCAAACTGACAACTTGCAAATTTGAAATACAAAAATGCCCAAAGCGATATTTTAGTGGCTCAGGGAAACTCTTGTACGGGAAAAAGAATTCTAAAGTGAAACGTCTCTAGAAATCACACAGGGCCTGACCACGATACTCTAATTATGCTAATTGCTTCAATGCCCTTGCTTTATTTATGCTGAGCAGCTAAGATAAATAAAGGAAAATTGCTTTGGATCTAACTGTATTCATATCAGAATGCAAACTAGCCTGTGTTTGTTATGTGATTGCTGATCTGTTTACACTAAATTCTGCAGGTAATTGCAGTTTTGATTGCACATTTATTTCTAGCTGCACAGGTCCCAGGACTAGGTCTGCCTGTTTTTATAATTAAACCATTTTGTAATATCTAAACTCACTAAAGAGCAAAATGATGCTTTAAGAATTTACATATTTTATGCATTAAAGATAATACTTTGGTGCTCAGTGACAAAGAGGGAAAATTCTGTTTATTACAGAAAAATGGACAGCATGTTCTGGATTTGAAGAAATTTGAGACATCTGTTCCAAGGCCTGTTCATTGAGTGGGACAGATGTCCTCTGCATCCCCGTAATCTGTTAGACAACACCTACTTTTTGAACTTTCAGTTGTAACTTTCATATGAGTAAAATATGTTAACAGAAGAAGGCTGGGGCTTTGGGGATTAACCACAGACCCTAAGTAAGGGTCAGCACTTGACTGCAGTTTTAGAAGTGGAAGTCTTTCCCTGGGAAGATTTGGGAGCAAATGCAATGCTTAGCGGGTGGGGTATCTTTAGCTCGGACTCGCACAGCAAATTGCCAATACTGATATAGTCTCTCAACATCCCTCAAAAAGAAACGGTATTATTCACATTTTGCAGCAGAGGGTAGTGAGGTGCAGAAATTTGACTTGTCCACGGGCCACACAAGAAATTTGTGTGAAAGATGGGTACGAAAAGGATGGTCTAAATCCCTATGTTTTGCCTCAAGCACAAAATTATTATTATTACTTATACATCACTATAAATGTGTATGGCATATTGCAGACAGATAAAGTGACAGGTACTGCAGAGTTGACACTCTCAATTATAAAACCATCCTTCTGTCCTTGGTGATGAATTTGAGGTGAAGAAGCCTTCTATTTTTGTTCCAACATATTTAGCACCTTCTGAAACCTTAATTTGAACTTCAGCTGTGGTTATTTCTTCCTCTCCACCTCCCTCAACACATAGGAACCAAATCTAATCTTTTCTTCCCTCTGCCTTTGAGAAATGCCCATTACTATAACATTACAGAGAAAAACTCCCTAATCTCAGTATTACAAATTTAGAGCAATGTCATCTCTGTATGGCTTCTTCATCCATCATCAGTTCCAAAATCAGTAATCCACTCTGTCTCACTTAATGGAAGACTTAATATCAGCCTATGCAGACTAGTCCGGCAAACCTCTTAGCTAGTTTATACTGTAGCAGCACAGTGTGATAACGTGTGCATCAATAGGCTGCTTGTACCTTGCGCGCACTAAGCATAAAACTGAAGGCCAAAAGAGTTAAACCCCTGAAGAAGTGCACAGTAGCAAATAAAACTTGGTAGCACCACAGTGTCATAACGCATTTCTGGTACAACAAAGCTTGCCATTTTAACAATTTACAAAACGTTACAAAAGCCGCTTCTACCCAAGGAAAAAACACTTACTGCATGACAAAATATAATTGCCAACAAAACTAGTATAAAGATAATGAGGTTTAGAAAAGCTTTTCCTCAAATATCAGTCAGTGCGTAGCTTCTGATTCTCTGTTTTGAAGCTTCTGAGCATGAGCTGAATCCACTCCTCCTTTTTCCTATTCATTATTCCAAGAAGATATATGTTACTCTTTCAGCAGTACTTTGTCAATTCTAACCGCCATTTATGAAGATGCAGTATTAAATATGGAAGTTTCCAGTCCAACTTGTACACTAGAAAAAGAGTCCCAAGTTGCTGTTAGGACTTCACCCACACCCAAACGTTTTTCGGGTGGAAGCAATTTTTAAATTGCCACTTTTTCTTCAGCACTTCACCCTTCTACTCTGTCAGCACGGAATACCTTCGCCTGTCTGTGTTTGATTTTTCCTTCCCTATAAACTGTATCAGACAGTTTGTGGAATTAACAACAGAGTGCTTGATCAGTAACACCCATGCCTTCAAAACTCTTCATTGTTTTCTCTATTAAAATCAAAAATATAAGCCATAGGAAATTATTAATTCTTGGTTGTTTTGTTGTTTTTTTTTTTTCCTTGAAAGCCTGGGGATATTTTTTATTGCTTGGTTGGCAAGAAGGGGAAGTGACGCAGTGCTATTGGATTCTGCTTATAGTGCTCTGGTGACAAAACAGGGAAACATCTTTAGAAAAAGAAAACCAGAAAATGGACAAGAATCGATTGTTTTTGATTAAAAGGAATCTTTACTGTTAAAAGAAATGGAATCTTATTGTTTTCAATTTTAAGCAAAACTCTTTTTTTCCCACTTGAAATTGAGCAGTCACCAAGCTCCTCCTCCAATTCTTGCTTCTACAAGCGGCGCTGACTGCTTAAATCAGAATGTGAAAGAAAGTTCATGGCAACAGGCAACTCTCAGCGGCACACAGCAACTGGCAAGATCAGGCCCCTGGTTACAAGGAACTGGCATGCCATTTAAAACTCTAATTTTACAATAAATATTTTTGTTATTGAAACTTCTCTCCTAAAAAATTGTATTCACAGAGGATTTACTCTTTTTTTGTTTCCTTTTCAGCTTCTAATATTTAAAAAGAACATCCATCCAAGCTTCCAGAAAGAGTTGGCAAATAATTAAAAAACCCCACTTTAAAAGAACATTAAAAAATAACAATTTTTTCTCTTCAAAAGAAGTTTGTCTACAGACGTTGCCATACAAAACTGAAACTTTTCAGCTCACGGATAGAAATCCACAAAAACAATTAATGCATCCCTACACACTTACAGCCTATATTCATATTCTAAAGGAGAAAAGACAGCATATTTATTTCAGAAGAGACTTACAGCTGAGTCTTATCTTTTCTTCTTAAATCACCTGAAGCTTCATGTCTTTCAACATACCCTTAACAGACAAAGCTCTTAATGAACTTTCTCCAACTGGAGCATACTGAAACAATGAAATGATCTCTTCATTTGGCATCTCCAGATAGCTCATCTATTTCCTTAACTATAAGATACAAGAAGCTGTCACAATTTAATGAGTTGTTTCTATACGTCTTAATTATACCATTTACACTGAGCAGTGCTGCAACAGAGGGGGATCCAAATACTGCCTGCAGATATTGAAGTTCTGCCTTATGGTCATCTCTAACTTTTCTGCAGCCTCAGCGTAGTATAAAGCCTCTACAGGACCAAAGTTATGTTTATGTTTGAAGTTGTTTAGGTCCTGAGGATTTGTTCAGGTTCTCGTCTATGTAAATGTAGTGTTTCAATCCTGTTATTGCAATGATCATTTTTGTTTAGTGCACAAAAGTGTTTATTTCCATTTCAGCTACCAGTTCTACTGCCCTCTTCTGTATAGAATAAGCTTGCACATCTGCATAATTAATTATTGCTCTGTTTTATGCGGCATATTAGTCTTAATAGTATTACACAGTGGCAGACAATATTATCTAGCTCAGATGGAGGAGGCTGGTATTTCTGGATTCCATCCCACATGCTCTGTGTGGACCATCTTTTTCCATGTTAGACTGATATTTAACAGTCACCTAAATACAGACCCTACAGGGGCATCCCTCTGAACATTCAAAGACAAGCTGGGAAGAGAATAATTTCCTAAAGACTCAGATGGAAGAGGGAAATCTCTGAGATTCCATTTTGTCTTGAATTTTATTACCACTGCCAACACTGGAATTGCTTTGAAATTGTAACCAAGATTAGGCTGTGAGAAAACTCACTGTATTAGACCAGGTTTATCTGAAGAGAGTGGTATTTTAGATAGACTTTGTAATCTGTACCTGATGCAAATGAATTATTTGTATCAATCAGCCACATCCTGTTCTCCCACAGCCAGAGTGAAAAGCTTTGGTCAGATGCATTACACAGATGCTACAAAAGAGAAACATCTCCTCATCTACATATATGCAAAGAGAATTTCCACGGCCTGTCCACGGACTACACTGCACCCTCCCCTTCATACCAGAAAGGTATATGTGGGCTGCATTTTGACTCTTTCAAGACAATTAAGGACCCCAGACTCATCAATTCCCCATGCAATCAATTTTAGCTCTTGTAGAAAAGTTAAAGTTAAACAAGGTAGAGGTGAGTTGGATCATGCAAAATTGTACTTAGATTCTTAACATACTACCTCGATATTGCAAAATACGGGCAGTCTTATGGCAGACTCTGCACTAATGGAAATAACTCTTTTGTCAACGGATCCTGAGTTTGGTAGGGCTTGAAAATTTGCCATTAAAGACAGATATATTCCAGATATTTCACTTGCATTCTGAGGCAGCAGCCCTGCTGATTCAATTGTAAGTTCTTTGGATTCCATGGCATACAAAAATGGGCATGAGGAAGAAAATTTTCATAAAATCTGGCAGAGGTTCCTCAGTTAGGCTTTCTGGCTTTCAGTTCTGATACTATCAGATGTCTCTGATACCACTGAGGACAACGTACATCACCTTGAGATTTCCTACCATCTTCTATTGGAAGAGGAGAATATTTTGGTTCTCTGATCAGTCATGAAGCTTGTGAATCAAGACTGACTATGTGGTAATTGTAGCTGTCACAATTATCACACTTACAGACACATAAACCTGTCTTTTCTCATATTAAAAGATGATGTCACATTTTGATTTTCATTCTTTTAAGTTAAAAGACGGTTAATACCGAAATTCTACATGTTTTTTTCTGATAAGGAAGATTCTGCCTAGGTATGTTAGTCTTTAACGTTTTCTGAATCCTCTCAAAGTGCTTTACACTGTATACACAACATGACTACTTTTCCAACATATTTGGGCAGGCACTACTCCTGGTAAAAAAGAAAACTTTTGTCAACTACTAACCATCACATGATGAAAAATCTGAATACACAAATTATTTTTATGCAACTGCCTTAATGCATAACAATCCCAAAGGGCGTATTAAGAAAACCTCGCAGAGAGGTAATGAGAATATTGTTATAAAGTGAGTTCTGACATAGGTAGCTGAGCCAGGTAGGAGGGGGAAGTTCCCAGTGACTGGGAGAGCTCAGTGAGAGTTTCATCTTCAAACTGTGGTGTCATGAGAAAGCTGAAAGGGTCAAAACTGAAGATGTGTGGACAGACAGGATATGGGTAAGATGGAGGACTTTAAAAGCCTGATAAGACCTCAGAATGAAGGTGATTTTGCACTACTCCCTGAACTAAAAAATTAGCCTGGGCTTTAGTCTCTCCACTCCCTTTGTCTCAAGAACACTGAAAGTATGATTTAGAGCCAAAATTGAAATGCTCATTATGTTATCTTTGTTTTATAGCTGGAAGGTGTAGGATATAGTACATAACAAGAAACTGTACTGAGCAGCACAGGACTATCCCAGTGTCTTATTTGCTCTTGGTGCGGTATTTTAGTATCCGTTATAACTAACTGTCCAGAACAATTTGCTTAATTCATTTAAACTAAATTCTGACCAGGAACCCAGACATGAAAGTTACTAAATTACCAAGGCACTAAAAAGAAGCTGTTTCCTATACTACATTTGTAGAATGCTTTAATATATATTCAGTATCCAGTGACTTGATTTTTCTTGATCTCATTGCCACTACCCTGTACTTTAAACCTCTGGAGAATTCAATCCAACGCTCTTCCATGACTAACAAGCTGTTTAATTCACCAATGGCTTCCTTCATTATTTTACAGTTGCAGCTTGGGAAAAGTGAGTGTGTGTACTGACAAGACTATTATAAGGACTACTGTAATAATACCATACTATTAGCAGCTCCTTACTTAGAAGGAATTAAAAATCCTATACGAAATGCGTGCTTTTCATTTGAAAAAAAATGCAGCAAAGGCTGTGCAAACTAAAGATTGTTTGAAAATAAGAACAAGGTTTTCACATAAAAAAAGATTGTACAGATATTATTTTTTCTTCTTTATTGTGTATAAATGACTTAGAGAGAGTGCAGGTTTATCTACTGATAATTCTTGCTGGAGACCTACAGCACCTTCAAAAGTAGCCTGGGCATAAGTGAAAGAAAATCATTTATACCTGATAGTTATGAAAGGTCATGAGTGAAGAAATAAATTCTAGATCTCATAGGTCTAGCCTTAGGGAAGGGAGGGAGGGGGCGCATTAGTTCTATGATCTGTGTAGGTTTCTTTACATGAATGTGAGTATGTGTGCATGTATACAAAACCACACAAAACCTTATTAAGCAACTAAAAGAATTCACATTTCCATTTCTTTTCTCCTGTATTTATCTTTCCTTTTCTCTCCTCACCTAATACCCTTTTGGTCCATGATGTTCTTCATTATCTCAATTCACTTGTGTTAGACTCCTTATTTCCACAGTTTCAAAGGCTTTCGTACTGTCAAATAACAAACTATGCTTCCTAAATCCGAAACTGAGAAGTAAAAATAATTCTTAAATACTAGATCTAACAACAAGCTAATGAAACTGATACTTCAGTCCCAGAAATGCACCTGCGAAGCCTCCTGCACGGTAGGTCTTAAGTAAAATGAATTTAATGGTCTGATCCCCAGCTCATTTGTGAGCAGTAGGATGGGGCCTATTATGCTCTTATGACACTATAGTTGAACTAGCGTGGGGAATCTTGGACAATTCAAACCAGAGTTACCCCTTTGCATCAATGGGCACCCATCCTGTCACATTTCTTGATAAAAAAGCTCTATGTGAAGATGTAGTACAGAAGATGTCCATATCTGCAATCCTTAAATTGCTTAAACACCAAACACCTTTGCACCCCAAGTGGTTTCAGAATAACAAAATTCACTTAAATACATGTGCTCTATTCTAAGTAACTACAAGATTAGGCTCAATGGGGCTTTGAGCAACCTGGTCTAGTGGGAGGTGTCCCTGCCCATGGTAGGGGTGTTGAAACTAGATGATCTTTGAGGTCCCTTCCAACGCAAACCCTTCTGTGATACCATGACACCGGGCTACAGTCATTCAGAAGGCACTTCTTACTAATGGGGATGCTCCTATTTGACTGCAGCAAAACGGACTATGAACTTCACCTGCACTACTTCAAATAAGGGACTCTGCAAAGAAAACTAATAAAAAACTACAGGAAACTGACCCTAGGAATAACAGATTTTTAACAATATTTAATAATAGATGAACAACAACTAATAGCACACTAATTACTCTTGAAAATCTCCTTTAGAAACTATTGAATACTACCCCTTTAAAGATTTATCACAGGACTATGTGACATTTGATGTTTGATTTTGGGCACAGAGTTTACGAGTATGCAGGCAGCGCTGTTTGTGTATCTGTACACATTTAACACTAAATTATATTTTTTGTTTCCATCTATGAGATAAAGCCTTCCTTGTTACATAGCTGAAAAGGTCTAAGGTTTCTGGAAAGGATGTGTTTACTGTAAATTAATCCACTAAGAAAGTTAGGGAGGGCAGACTATTTTAGGAAATGTAAACTTAAAGAAAAATAACAGCAGCAAGTCAAGAGCCAACTGTTTCTGTTTTGATTTATTCAGTATTTCAGAGCTGCTGCTTCTATAGGGAACAATATGCAAGGCATTGGAAATTCAGAAGGCACCTCTTTTGTGTACCATAAAAATGTGCTGCTAACCTACAATACCCTCATAGAAATACAATTCAATAAGGAACTCAGTTGGGAAGATGCCTCAATAGAACGACATGAAAAAATGGTCAATACAAGAATGATTTAGTTTACCTTACAAGGGATTTTGATGCTGGAAATAAATAGGGCTTTGAAACTTGTAAAATAAAAATCAAGATAAACACAGACCCATATTTTTAATTCTCACACATATTTAATGTGACTTTTTAGCAGATCATTGCCTCTGAATCATCACTTCTATCAAGCCTATCACTTGAGAAGTGTTACAGCACTTAGCCCTCAGGGCAAAGATAAGTCTTCACCATTGTCACATACAGTACACATATTGAGCCATATTATGCTGAATGGGAATACAGTACACTGTAGAAACAGTACTGATTCTTGCAGAATATCCTGAGATACTTATCAAGCTGTTAAAGGAGACATCAGTCTTTTGTCTGTATTGCCCTTGACACATCCTGAAGGAAAGTATCTGGAAATTCTTTGTTTGTTGAAGAACTCTCAGATCCCTTAGGTCTAATGTAGGTTAAGTGCACCACAGATCTTTCAAAAATGGAAAAGCACCTTGAAAACCGCTATCTGAACTCACCAGAAACAAATAAATAACGGCACTGAATAAGTAAGACCTAACACCTGTAATGAAATGGAAGCCTGAAAATCCACATGCATCCTAAAAGAGGAACAACTAATTATTGACATTCAGGGTATCAAAACCAGTCATCTCAACATAGCAAAACCAGACAAACTCCAAAAACCTTCCCCAAATAACTGCCACCACCAGGGGTTAAATGAATGATGGGAAACTTTACCACATTAGCATCTGATTATCATTGCATATATTTTCAAGGATAAATAATTATCTGTCTGCATTCAGGATTTGCTTATTGATTAACACACAAACTGCACAGCAAACATCCTGTATGACAACATTATTTTTTTTTTCCTTTCACTTATTGCTTGCATTAATACCTGCCATTTACTTACTCTGCAACTGTTACTCAATTATACTTGCAATATTTTGAAGGGAGAAGTTGGGGACAAGAAAACAAACAGAAATTTATCGCGTGACTCAAAGTTTTTTTTTGTTTGTTTGTTTTGCGTATTCATTTTGTATCAGAACAGAATTATGCAGTTAACAATTTTAATAAGCACAAGTGCTAGAAATGTCCCTTTTGTTGCTTTTGTTTGTTTTCTACTTCATAAATGCCATAGCAGCCAACAAAACTTTCACAACATATCATGAAAAAATATTTTTCCTTTCATATTTTTCCACAGGCAAATCACAGAAAAATTCATGGCTTTCCTGTCTCAACAGAAACTTACAGAATAAAGAAAATGAAAAATAAAACCTCAACCTCTTTTTTAGATTATACAAAATAAAACATCGACAAAACACGAAATTGACTTCTGGTCTCCAAAAGACATTTGTGCTTTCTGTTAGAAATCGATTTCATCAGATCTTAAGAGCTTAGAAATACATTGTCACATGCATCTGCTACATCTATTGTGTTGGAACGAGTAGCAGGTGAGATGCCAGCACAGAAGCACAGGAGGCTGCCAAGTGCCGTGCCCTCTACCTGTTTGCCAGCCAGGCCAGGGAGAGGGAGAGCAGCCACGGTGTACTGTCACTGTCACACGACTGTCACTGAAGCAGTGCCATCACCGGCCACCTCCCCACCACCTCAGCCTGTTTCAGGTTGTGTGCTCAGGGTCGGGGTGATTGCAAGAGGTGCCTAACATCGCACCACTGCCCCATGGCAACAGTGGCCCATGCTCCATGAGTAGGATGCTGGGTGATTTTTGTCTACCACATACACCTCTATACGTCTTAGGTTTTGAGTTATCTACATCACTTGAATTTCAAAGCCAGTTAAACTTCCACGTATGACTGCCGATGCAGATTATGAAAAAATGTGTACACGTTTATATAGTATTTCAGTTCTCAGCTTCCCAGGGGTAATGCGATTGATATGCCATTAGGGAAGTGTGGAGAAACGGACCATAGATAAAGCACAGGGGAAAAGGCTGGTACAGCCAGCCAAAGAAAATGGCTTCATGTTAAAAGAAACAAACTAAAAAGATACTTCAGGAGAGTAAAGCACACATGGCACCCTACTCCCTGAGCAGATCTAACTTGCACAATGGCCACTTAGAAATATGGCTACTTAAATTACCCCTAATCTCGGAGAATTACTTATTTTATACAAAGGGGAATTTAGGACACTTGAAAATTATTATTTTGTAACACTGTCTTGATACAGAAACAACATAGGGAGAAAGGCATTGTGTGAACATTCTCAGAATCAGTCTGTCTCTCCGTCTCAGCTCTGAGATGAAACAACCTGTAATTTCACTCCTAAGACTCTACTGACTGGAGTCAAACAGTAATTCTGAGTTGTATAAAATTGTACAGGGAGACTGTAATGTGGATAAATATCCAGAGGGATTAGCTAAGACCACCAAACTCATTTTACTTGTGACCTATTCAGATTTGAAGTCAGTCTCTTATCATTACTATTTTATTAGAATGAACCATTCTTAAACAATTTATCCAGAGTGTTCCCTGAAGCATGCATTCAATCAATTCCAGACATGCACTTTTTTCCTAGACTTTTTTCTTCCCTTCTTACAAACACATTTTGTTCTATCACTACAGAAAAATAGATTTTCACATTAGGACAGCTGAAAATCCAAAACATGCCTTCCATGTGTTGACAACTGGTAAAAGATACCATAGTAAATTCGCAGTCACTTTAGAAACAGCTTATTAGGACAACTTAATATTAGCTGACTATATTTAAACCACTTTCATATTTTAAAGCTTTCCATGAACTAGCTTTCAGTTTCCACTCATTGTCCCTCCCTTTTCAGGGCTCAGTCAGCTGAGAGAAGGCAACGACTGCTGCCAGCTTTTTATTTGCTGGGTGATTTTGGTACCCTCTGGGTAAGGTTAAATAATATTGTATTACATGTAAAAATTCCATCCCAAATTTAGATTTTTGTAAATAAAACACTGTGGAAAAACACTTCCCTAAGCACAGTGCAGAATCACTGAATGCTATGTAATTGTCAAGAAAAAGGCATGGCCAAGGTCATGGGCGTCAACTTGTGTTTTGACAAAATAATGCTGAGAATTCACCGATGTCCATCTAAAGGGCTCAGCCAATTCACTCAAGTAAAACAGAAGGTACAGAGAATTAGAAGTCCGTTTACAGTGCACTCATCCATGTATTATAAATCAGAAGCCAAAAGCATCAGCGCTCTCCAAAGTTCCTGCTAGTATCACAGCTTTTTCTTTTGAGCAGACCTAATCTAGCTTGCATGAAAGTTTGTTACAAAACTTTCAAAAGTTATTCATAAACGAATCTTCTCAGCGTATATTTGAAAAAGCATATGATGATAACAACAGGGGCAGTATGAACTCCTCTGTAGGTCCAGCACTGTAGAGAACACTATTTGACATTCTATAATGTAAACTGCCCAGATTACCTGTTTTCTATAAACATGATTATAAAGAGTGCATTTTCACATAGTTGGGCAACCTCTACAGAAGCAGAAGGAATGACTGGCATGTAGAACTTCATTTACAATGTTCATTTCCTGTTCATTATGGCAGGTAAATTACACAAGGTTGGCAACTACTGAAGAAAGCTTCCACAAACAGGTTCCCTATATGGCCAACAGGAGACATATCATAGGGTTCAAAGTGCACAGCTGGATATAAAGCGCCTAAAAGAGAACGTTACCAATATTTTATTACCAAGGATCTTTTCTCATCAATCTCATTCAGTATTTCAGCTTCCCTATTGATTATATGGCAGTTTTTAAATGGTCAGAGACTGAATCCAATCAAACCTGTTGAAAGAAGCAAAAGCGATCAAACTAATGAGCGCATATTATGTTATTTACAACACAAATAATTTGGTTCCTGGGGCCTGCCTCAAATAAAGCAGTGGGCTGAAATAACCAATGATTAAATCAAGTGGAAAGCAGCACACTGAATCTGAAGGCCTGGATTCACAACACAAAGATTCATAACACAAAGTATTCCGAAGTCAAAAGAGTACTTTTTCTCATTTCTGTACAGATGCACAAACAAATAAGTGTTACATCTTTGTTTCTATTGATAAGAATAAAGAAATATTTTTTATTTATATGACTACCACTATGCCAGGAATATAACTACTTTATCCATCACATCTGCTTGAATATCCTTAAGAACTTCTGTAGCCAGAAGTGCGATACAAAATCTCTACTGTCAGCTTAAAAAAATACTTAGGAAAAGCTGAGGGGGTCAACAGTTTTTGGTTTTACTCCACTTCTTACATGCTTAAGTGATTTCATCAACATCACAAAGTCCTTCATATTGAATGAAGCACCTCCCGGTCTGATCCTACGCTCAACATGAAGACACAATCACAACGCTCAACGGCACTTAGAGATCATCAGCTTAAAATACAGAGTATACGGAATTTAAAACGATGCAGAGCATTTTCAAATGAAAATCATCTTTTTAGTTTTGAAAGGATACTGACATATTTATGTAATTAAAGAGACAAAAAAAAGCAAACAACCAAAAAAAATATACAAACCCGTAAGAAGAGAAGCCTGCAGAAACACAAGCCCTAACTTCTCAACCCTGACTACTAGAAGGAAGAGGTATCTACTCACCTACTAAACACAAGAAAATTCATTGTGAGGTTAGTCCAAAGTCCAAGCTGTCCTAGCTCTGGCCTGTTAGGATAAGAAAAAAGACCAACAGACATGCTGGGAGTAGGTGGATGGAAAAGACGGGTTGAGATTTATGTCTTTGAAAGTTCAGGTAAACACCTGAATTGAAATCCTGATTCAATGGCCTTAGCAACAGTTTTGTTGCTGACTTCATTAAGATTTCATGCCTAGAATAGGAAGTTTATTTAATTTTAAATTTTGAACACAACAGTAATCAAACCAGTAAAAAGTTCCTCTTCTAAGGAAAGCTCAGGCTATTCTCTTATTTTTCTAGATTTTCATATGTCTTCATATTTTATCTTGGGGATTCAGGAGCGCTGTGAAAGTTGTATCATAGGTAGGTTGGTGTCCTTCATTTTTCTCCTAAAATATTGATATGCTTGAGCACTCTATCACAATCCAGTGAGCTTCTCTGAGAGTAACAGAATCAGATCACCAACAAAATTCCCATTCAGTAGGCTTGCTCTTGTCCTGACCTCCTTGGAACAGTAAGCCTAGTCTAAAATTATTTGCACTTTTCAGGAGAACAAGAAAGCCTGTGTGTAAATTCTTGGTTTTACAATTCTTTTGTACTCAGATTCATTGTACTCAGAATTTAAACATTCCTCAGCCCATCGGGCCTTACACAGTCCCATTCTATCTCCTTTCCATCTCTCTCTCTCTCTCTCTCTCATGATCAGGAAGAGGGTACTTGGTCACTATTTCACCCTTAGCTATCAAGCAAAGAAGTTCAGGCCCTAGTCTTTTAGTACTTTCTTACAACCACACACATCAGGAGTCATCTAATACCTCATGACCGTAAAAACAGAACTTATTTTATTTAGCAAATAAGTCCAACTAGGTTATTTAATGAAGCAAGCTTGTTGTAAATGTTAACATAGTTTGGCAGGATTTTCTTGCCTGGTGTTGCCATGCAG
Source organism: Chroicocephalus ridibundus (assembly GCF_963924245.1). Classification (NCBI taxonomy): domain Eukaryota; kingdom Metazoa; phylum Chordata; class Aves; order Charadriiformes; family Laridae; genus Chroicocephalus; species Chroicocephalus ridibundus. Next base: position 32,449,210 of record NC_086287.1, read on the forward strand.
TTTAAAACAGATGGCAAAGCTGAGCACAAAAATCTCCCTTTTACAGCAGAACCAGTAACAATACTGTTTGTATTATAGGCCAGAAGGCTTAACAGAAACTTCAGTAAAATTTTCCACGATAAACCAAGTGCTGAAATAGAAAATCGGTTCAGCCTCATTTTTCTGCCCTATGGGAAGAGACATTTGTTGTTACTTACTCATGAAAGGAGAAAGGTAGATGGGAAAATGGGCAGAATGCTTAGCATAATTAAATACTTTTCCTAATATTTAATAAACAATGGTTGCGTCCAATGTAACCTCAAGACATTTTTTAAAGTTGCCATTGCCCTCAAATGTGACTATTTTTGACCTTTTAGAGACCCTCAGTTTTCTTAACTTCTCTCCTTTCGACTCATTTTGTTGATAAATCATCCTCTCATTCAGAACAGGAGAAGCTTTACAGGACGTCTAAGAAAGGACAGGTGAGTTGACAGAGCGAGCCCCTTAGAGCAATACTACAGTAGAAACATAGATTCTGCCGAGACTGAAGTGTGATGCTGGTCATACAGCAGAAGGCATTGCGGTTTCACTCTTATTAGTGGGAACTACAGGTTTGAGTGCTGTCTGTCTTCAGGCTGATCTAAATTCTCTCTAGCTGCTGGGCTGACCTTCTTCCATTGGCTTCACCTCAGTGACAGCAAATGGCTAGGCATCAGTAGAACTGTCCTACAGGGAAAATGCGCAAAAAGACTCAGGCCCACAGTAGGGAGGTTCCCAAATACTGTGATTGGAATATGAGGAATGTTTACTTTATCAGTCAAAAATTTGATATGATATTTGATTCTAAACCTAAATGTTAAATAATGTATATATTTGCTAATTATTTGTATCTGGCCACAAACTCTCTGTCTCAATGGCAGGATTGGGATACACTTAGGATACAATTAGGATAGAGGTTTGCAGTTCTGCCTAATTGATGATTACTCTCTAGGGGAAATGGATCAAATGGATATGTGAAAGATGATGACGCTAATTGTGTGAAAGATGGGTTATCTGAATGCTGTTCACAGGACCAGAAAGATGGAAGGAGCAGAAGAAAGGGAGAAGCCAACTGAGAAAATTATTAGGAAATTTTGATATGAATCCACAAAGTAGATGGGAGCCGTCAGGCTTAGCAGCCATTGGGTAGTATCTAGGGAAAGCTAGAATATGTCAGGGGCTAGTACTGGAAGTCTTAATTTGAAACTATCCTGAAATCACAATTTCTGCTTGCTGCTGGTTCGTCTGTACTAAGATTCAACAGAGGTAGTAGTAAGACAGATGCTCCTGTGGTAACCAGCACAGCCTTTGGCAATATTTCTGTGTCATGCATCTGAAAATACGATGTTCAGCTTGGGCAGTGGAAATACAGGAAAGAAGGTCTGCAGATGCGAACATTACTAACAAATGGGATGTAACTTAATTATATACTGTAGCATTAAGTTCTCAGGTTCATACTTTATTATTTTCTATTTCTAGTGTCTGAGTTTGTTATCAGTATAATAAAACAAAACGGGGTGGGTGACAAGAGCAGAATGTCTAAAAGAAGAGGCATTATTGGTGTTTGTTGGACACAGAAGGTCATCGACAGGGAAGTTTGCAGAACTGAACTGGACAACTGCAGGCTTGTAAAACTGCAAAGAAACAACATTTAATATGGTTCAAGCATTGGAAAATAGTTTGGTACAACATGAACTGAAACAGAAACTCAGATGAAGAGGAAAGCTTAAAAGGCCCTGTTACCACCTGGAATGCAATAAAAAGGGACAGAAATGTCTGGTTTCTCTTGACAAGAAATAGAACTGCAATGTAATGACAGGAGAAAATGGGAGGGTTCACAGACAGTTTATATCGCCAAAGGACCGAAAATGTTAAGGAAGTTTGTGTGCCTCATCAGCTGCAAAAGTACAGACACCAAATCCTAAGCTTTATTTGCCTTCTCTTCAACCCACTGTCATTTTAATCCTCATGAAAGATAGCAATCTCAACATCTTTCTCTGTTTGCTGTTGCACGAGTATTTATTTACTAGGGCCACTGGGGGAAAACAAATCATAGAGAACAAATGGCTTTATGCTCTCTCACATCCCAGCCGACACGATGTTTGAAAATATTGGCTTGTGCACCACAGTCCTACAATTTTGAGTAAACTGTTCTGTTATTATAGTAGAGCGGTGTCCCAAGAAATAACATAGGGTCTAATGGAGTCTTTAAAAGTCTCCAATGCTTCAGAAAGATGTACGAGTTATCTCCTTTTCAAGGAGCTGGCGGTAATTCTTGCTTTTAGGAGAATTAATAATAAGCTACATAAATAAAAATAATACCTGAAGAAGAAAAATTATGTTTATATTAGCACAGCATATTCCAGGTACTGTAGAATGCATATATAGGTACGAATAAACGGTTCCAAAATTATATGAAAGACTTACACACAAAAGGATTTAAACAAAGTCCTATACTGTCATTGACAGAATATAGTTAGAATTACAGTAGCCTTTCACACCCCTCTTCTGTAATTAACGATGAATGAAAACCTCACTACGCTAAGATATTTTCTGCAGAAAATGTAATTTTCTCCTGTGCTTTTTCCTTGGTTATTTAAATGGAACAATTCAGGTGCAGACCATTACTGGAGGTCAAGACTGAATCAGAATTTATTTTGATGCATGTTCAGCTATTGATGTTCGGTACAAAAATGTATTAAATAATATCTTCGATGAAAAAGAGACTGCAGATTTTGCTTTGACTTAGTAGGGGACTTTATTCTTTTAAAGTGTGTTGGCTAGCTCTCCTGAACTACAGCCCAAGCATTTTTAAATGTAATTTTATTAATTTATTAATTTATTTTTATTTAATTTTTAACCCACGCACCAAAACGCCATTTGTGTGATAACAGCATGTTCAGGGATTCCTAAGGGATATGGAAATTAATCCCACTTCTGTGAAAAGACCTTTTAATAACTCATATGTTATTTTACCTTCTGAGTTATCAGTGGGCTTTCCTCCAGCATTTTCTAAGGAAATGTCCTTGCAGTTTGAAAGGGAAGGAAAAAAAAAAACAGTAAAAAACCTAAGGAATAAGAATCTAAGAGTTTGTTCATTTTATGTAATTTTGAGTTGGTTATACAAGGCCACCTGTTTTTTAAGCAGACTTTAAAATGGTGGTCCAAGAAGAAGCCTCAGACCCTTTAAAACCTTCTGCAGTGTTTGTGTGTGCCCACATACAGGTTTGTTGTAGCCACCGGCATTTCGTTTGCAGTTCTGAATACAGCTTGCCAGCACAGTAAGATTCTGACTGCTGCAAATCCTCATGTTTCCACCTTCCTCCCTTGCTCTTTTCATATGCACATATGTCGCTGACAATTTCTCCTCTTTCCCTCCTTCCTTACATCCTTTTTTCAATAGTGCTCATGGATCAATAAGACATCATGGCACTGTATGGAGCCTGAGTGATTTCTCATACAATGGCTGCTGTGACCATGTTTCAATGGGAATTGCAAATCCCCTTGTAAGAAGGAGCTGAAGATATTTTCAGTCACTGAGCCATCGCTACAAGGGCACTGAACCTCAGAAAAGGCCCAGAAACCTGAGCTGCTGTGGAGCTTGAAAGGAACTGCTGCAGCCACGACACTTGATGGATCTCAGCCTTGATTACAAGAGCAGACTACTACCACCGTGATTGATGAAATCCTGCTTCAGAGAGGAGATGAGGAAACAATGAAAGCCCCAACTACTGTGCTGGGGGCAGGAGGGATGGAGGGAACCAAGGCAGAAGGGAAGTAGTTAGGAACCTGATCTAATGGCAGGGAAGCACATAGGTTTGTGGGAGGTGAGAAGAAAAATTTTTTTCTCCGTCAATTTTCTAATAGGTATAAAATAAAAATTATATGAACTACAGTCATCAGTTTATAGAGAAATCTATTACTCTTTGGGATCAAAAAGTGAGCACCAGTCGTGAATAATGGTTTCAGCCTGTGGCTTTGAGCATTAAATCCCATTTTTCAACAAGCAGGGCAGTAGTTTTCCACTATCACCTCAACTACAGTTTGTGTTCAGTGTGCTAGTGACTCTCCCTTGTTCCATCTATGCCCTCTTCTTTCTTATCTAGCTATATACAGTCTTATCATTTAAAATTTCAAAGATGTTACTGTCTGCACTCTCTCTCATTGTGCACATTTAAAATAGTATTTTTAACCAATGTCTTTTTCACGAGCTTAGCCAAGATGAGACTCTGAAGCCAATGAAGATTGTTTCCATTACTATGAACCAGAGAGAGAGATAACGGTTTAATCTTTCAATTTTTAAATACAAATTTTCTTATTCTTGGTTCGGTCTTCCTGTGTTGTTCCTAATTAGCAGGGGGCATGTTCTGGTCCATATGAAATTGAGATTTAGTTTTAGTTTAATTTTCTGTGAACACAAAGGGTATAGGTGGCTAATGCAGTAACCTTTCACTTCCAGAGGCTTAGACTGGAATTTGGTTTCAATTACAAGTGAAATAATTTAGTGGTCTCATCTTCACTTTTAGCAAAAACTGTTCTCATTACAAAACCACTCTGTACTAACTTCTCAAAACATCCCAGCCTTCTCCTAGAGGAAAACCACTGCTGGATTAGGAGTTCTGGGGGTCAGAAGTGAGTTTCATTTTCAGGGCTCCGTAAAGAAGCTGATTTAGGATTGGTACCTGGCTGAATCATGTTTAACAGTAATGAATGATATACATCTCTCAACTGTATCAGCAAAAAATTCAAATTAACTCAAAAACTATACTGCAAACACAAAGGCACATACAACAAGGTAATGCAAACAGATGTGCGGCACATGACATGTGAACACCACACCTCCCAGAAAAAACAATAGCATTTATAAACTTCTTGCACTTCTGTAAGAGTTACGCTGACTAATTTAAAGTACTGCCCCCCCCACCCACACACCCCTAAACTGCAACAAACCTCACAAACAGTAAGGCTATGCATGATCCTCATCTCATCTTTTAGGCCTACTGAAAGGACAACATGCAAAACATATCCATGTACAGTCACTATCTAAAAGTGGAACTGCTCTAGCTTGCATAACCTCCCTTGTTAGCTGGAATCCTACATTGCAAAGAATCCAGACCAATGTATCCTAAAACCTTTGGTTTATAAACTCTCTACTTGCTTTTGTGAAGCATGATTACCATGCACTAACTGGAGCAAAACAATCTATTTGATGTGGGACCCAGTGACTACTAAAAGCTGGATTGTAGCTTAGTATGAATGCTGATCATTTGTACTACAACACAGATAGTATTTGGCTAAACATAATGATGTAACAGTTATTGCTCAGGCAAAATCATTGCTTTCACTCCTTAAAGTCATTTGAGATTTGTTTCTTGAAATAAATACAACGCAAGATAGCAATCTCCATTAAAAACTATATGCTGAGATAATTTCAGTTTCCAAATGGAAGATTTCTTTTTCTAGCAACAAAACCGCCCCTCCAACTTGCCCATTGAAATTTGCTTCAGGCTGAAATTTAGTATGAAAGTCCCCATCTTCTGAACATATTATAAATTTTACAAAATTTAATTGAAATTAGATTTCCTCAGTGTTCCTCAGACACCCTCGTGAAAAACAGGAATTACATCCCCTGTTATCAACTTCTTTTTACATAAACGGAAACCTTTAACCATAGAATGGCCCAAACTAGCTCCCTTATACATAATTGAATTACATACACGCATGTATTTTCAGAAAACACAGGGACAAAAAACAAGGCAGATTTCTTTGTATTCTCCCTTCAGCTGAGCTGAACACTAAAGTAACACATCAGAGTCACAAAGGGGTGCCCTTGAATTGTCCACTAAGGAGAAACCAAGACAATTTTGGGAGAAGTGGAATGGAGGACTTGATGTTCAAATGTACAGAGGTGTTGCAAATATCTTAACAATGGGAAACTGCAACTTCTATCCTCTGTGCTCTGTGATAAGTTTAATGTATTACAAATCTGAGCTTTTTTTTTTGCATAGTTTCAGAGTTGCACATTACTGCAAGCAGAATACTCTCATTATTACATATTACCAAAAGTGCATTTGGAAGCTGGGCTATGTAACACATAGATTTAGTGAAAACACAAACTAAACATGACTATGTTTTCTTCCTGAAGAATATACCCAGTATGCTGACAGAACAGCACAGTGTTCTACTTCGTGCAGCATTAAGACCGAAGGTATGAAAAGTTCGTGTAATTTGCTTGATCTGTAGAAAACCAGAAAATTTGCATAAGCTCCACGTATTTTTAGGCACACCTGGAGATGGAAAGAACTTTATCAGGGGATAGTGAAAGCAGTCAATGCTTGTCTTCCACTCAGTTGCAAAATTTTCTTTGGGGTCCTAGAAATCCCCTACAGCATAGCCCTCACTTAATAGGGTAGTTGAACAAACCGTGTTTGGTTCACCAATCTCCAAGAGACAGGGACAAAAACTTCCACTAATTTCAGTGGTCACTGAAAGGGAAGGTACTTATTAGTGGCTAGCCTACTGTGCAGAGAGAACTACGCAGATGTACAGAAGGAAAATGGACATGAAAACTTTCTAAAACATACACTTTCTTAACGGGAAGCTAATTTTTAATTATGAAAGAGTTATTTTGCAACAGATATAATTTATTTAAGAATATTTCCACACAAACTGCGTATTCCGAACATTACAAATACAATAGATCAAGGTTAAGGGACAGTGTAATTCTAACAAATTTAGTGACAGGTTAAGATCAAGGGATGTCTTGACATTCTCCTCAGAAAGGTCAATCTAGCAGGTCTGCGATGTAAAAATGAAGACTCTGCCATCATTGCCATGGCAAAAGGTCAGACACAAGCTGATTGGTGATAGAATTATCAAATTAACCAATCGATGTGTGTGAGTAATAGATGTAAGCAATCCTGAGGGAGAGCCACAGGGCAAATGCCAGCTCATCAATAACACATTGCCTAGGAAAAGAAGATCCTCTCTTCAATCCATGTCCTTTACATTAGCAGTGGTATCAAGGAATTAAAAGAAAAATCGAAAGCAACAGCTTTAAATATGCTTCCAGACTGTACACGGCATTCAAATACCTTTCCAAAACAACTTCCATCACCTGCTCCGGTAAATAAGAGCATGCTAACATTCTAAAGAAAGGAGGCACCAAGAAATCCTATTCTAAACAGGTATATTCAAAGATTTAAGGATTTTTATACATGTCTGACACTAGTATAGACTTTATTAGGAATGCTATTTTACCTTTGGCAGTCACAGATACGTAAATCTCAGGTCTAATTGTGTGGCAAATTCTGCATGTTAAAATGCAAAAGAGATCACATGCATTCTTGCACTGAGGATTTTATACATAGGGTGTAGCAAGTGTATGAAGAATGTTTTGGCTGCAAGTAATATTTTCATGCACATTATATATCCCTTTGGGCAACTGGTTATTATTATGGCAGCTCCTATGTGGTTCAAAGGGTTAAACCCAGCAGGAGCTCTCTGCAAGTCCACAGGAAGGCAGACAATGCCTTTACCCAGGGGAAGAGGGCTCCAGGTAGGCAAAACTGAAACAAAGAACCAACCAAGTAGATAAAAATATGAGTTCTTGAGCTCAAGGGACATGCATTGACTGCAGGAAAGCAGACTGAACCCCATCCCTAGATATATGGTTATCTAAGATCAGTGGGACTGTCTAAACTTGGATGAAAATGTTAAGCCAGGGTAGGTTAAGTGCGTAAAAAAGCTGCTTTGTTATTTTAAACTTTTTCCATTTCTTCAATCACTGTATTTCTAAGCATAAATAAACTAGGATGATTTCAAGACCCTTACCTGCTAGTGATATTTCCCTAAGGGAGATGCACACTTGAAGCTGTAAAAATCTCCGTAGCCCTGCTACAGAATCCCAGGAGAGCAGCTCAGGGCATGCACCTGGGGCTCTGTGCTGTGAGAGGGCTCCTCTCCAGAATGAAAACAGGCCAGCAACCTGATCCCTGGCCAGTGTGCTCCACTGAGATACAGGAAAGGTCAAAGGTACACCTTATCCTGCATGTGGATGGACCAGAGTCAGGATGTCTAATGTGACAAAGCCCCTGTCCATGTTAGCAACAACAACTGCACAGGAGGCAAACAGTATCAGTAACATGTTGGCTATTTCAGGATTCCTCATTCCTTCCAGTGTCATCGACACTTCAGAGAAAGGCAAGCACAGTGATCTTTGCACGGGAAACCAGAGCTCGGTTTACCATATGCTTCTTAGCCACCACCTTCAAAAAAGGCATAGAAAGGACCATTAGGCTTGCAAGTCTTCTGCCCAATTATCCCAAGTCATTATACCTGTTCTTGCCCTGTATAGTTGCACTGCTCTCAGTCACTGCCATTCAGGTGTTGTTCCTGCTTCTCCTTACAAAGTTCTGGTTCTGAGAATCTTAATTTAGCTCCAGTGATGCATCTATTATCATGGCAATATGATATTGCTATTATCACAGTAGGAATGGTAATATGGTAGCACTCAGAGTAAGAATCCATTCTGCCATCAAAAAGCACGCGTTGCTCCTATTACTGTTAATGGGAGCTATGCACATGTATCAATGGCAGAACAGGTCCCTAAGTGAGCACAATTACAACCCCTACTGTGAAATTCTCTGAATGCTATTTTCACATTGCTTTTATTATAGATGTACATAACACTATAAAAAAATTCTAACTCATTTGAATAGGATACCCATTTGAATATGAGCTAGTTTCCGTAAAATTTAAATTGCATTCCTTTGAAAAGAAACCTTTCTGATATTTTAGATGCTTAATTTTCCCTAATGTATTGTTTAAAATGCAGTTAATATTCTTCCCTCAAAAATTACAAAAGGCATAGAAGCATCTCACACTGTGTGTTTATCTGTAGGAGGTGCAGAGTTTTTGTCAATGGACTAACAGCCTGGGCTACAGGAGGAATGAATAAGCTTGGTGCCACCGAATACAATAGAGTTCTATTGATTCACTTTCCTCGAAGATCTAGCCCTGTATCGCCTTCTCAATCTGCAACAGTATGGTTGATAATGCCACTTTTTAAACACTTGAATATTTTTATAATTATTGTTTTACATTTCTTCTGATCCGCAGTTTAATGAGTACTAGCGTTCAGGTCTATAATTTTAGTAGTTCCTTCGATATCTAAAAACCCCTGACAAGATACGGTTATGGCCTGTGGGAGCTTTGATTGCTGGTTTGTCCAGTAGTTTTACATTGCAGTAACTCCAGTCAATCATAAAACGTTATGCCTAGGTCTGCCAGAAAACAGAATGACAAATATTTATCTGTCAGTGTTCCCAACTTGCTTGAGGAACCAATCTTCATAGGGACCTCAAGTCACCACTGATACAAAAATAATATAAAGCAGGACTTAAAAACTGAATATAAAAATTTGCAGGCCAAGACAAAAATGAGCTCCTGTAACTTTAACATGACCTGCTGTATGAAAAAATTCAAAGGCTTTTCACCTAGTAATTTACTAATAATTCTATTTAAAACAATCAAAGCTTACTTAGCTTATTTAAAAGAAGCTAAGTTTACTAGAAGTTGATGGAATGACTTATTTTGGATTGTGCTGCTGTACCATTTAGAGGCTGTGAGTTCACATACAGCCTCTGCTATTTTATCAGCATTAAAAATGACATGACAACGCAATGAGATCTGGTTTCTGATGCTGTAAGTAAGCTGTCACCCTTCCCTCAAACCCTAGGGAAATATGGAATATCTAACCACCTCTGAACAAGCTCATGGTTCTAGATTAATGAACAGCATTAACAAGGCACTGATGTGAGGAAATACATCCCACTTACAATGTCACTGCATACTACTCAACAGACCTAGGAGAAAAATTAACAGAGAGAAAGCTAATAGGCAGAAAAAGTCAAACCAGTTTCTTTTTTTTTTTCCTAAAAACAATTTCAAGCCTATAGACATGCTAGATGAATTTCCTCACAAACAAAATGCCAAAATCCTATTATTATTTAATACTATAAAATACAGAAACTATGAAAACTTGATAAAAAACCCTCTACATTTAATGAAATGTTGTTTACCTGTATGTGGAACAAATGCACTCGAGGTAAGTCATTGTCTTTGGCAAAGAGTGGACACAAAATCTATAGTATCTTATTACTCTGTCTGTTTTATGGAAAGATAACTTTTTTTCTTGGAAAATGGGACTGTATGAATAAGTAAAACCAGGACAATGCTGCATCCTCCTACAAAACAGTGCAGTCTTTTGATGAACTGAATGAAATTCTAATTAAAACTCCCATTCTGCAACATTCTACTATAAGGTTTCTAAAATATATGGAGAGCACTGAATTTGCACAGATGAAAAATCAATAAAAAACAGATCAACAATGCTGACAGGCTGAATAGGATTTGCACGTTCTGTTTGAATCTCTGACTCAAAATCGTATGGCAAAACAAGCATGTACCACTCAGCAGGAAACACTGGAATCTAATCATCCACCCTTATTCTGAACCTAGTCAATTTATAATACCTTCTTGGGGTTACTTTCCTAAGCTTCAAATTGTAGCATTTTCTTGTGTGCCGTATCTCAAAGCAAAATACTATTTTAACTCAGTCACTGCCAAACCAGAAAGTGAAAAATCATGACTTACATTCATCTGTGAATATTGCTGTTGCAGAGAAATACAATAGAACAATGATGTTAATAAGAACTACAATACTCCCCAATGGAACACTTCATGAAATACAGTATTTTCCCAATCGCAGCAGTGTGAACATATGAACGCTCAGAATTTGGGCTGTTTTTTCTGTTTGCCACATTTTTCCCCCTGCAAAGTTGTTTCAAAAGCACAGTCATCGACTACAAACTCCCACAGCTTTCACTATCAGCCAGTGTGGTTCTATCAGCAAGCCTCTTCCTACTCCAGAGAGCACGTTTAAGGAGTTGCTATTTGATATAAGCTAGCTTTGATGTTGTGGAACAATAGCCATGTAAAATTAAACAACCAAAACCACGGAAATATTGAATAGATTATTTGTGTTCAATAGGAAAAAATATATTAATTCCAGCCTACCTATTTTGAAGAGATCAAACAACAATGAGAAAAAGCCAACCAAATGCCATGCAGACTTTCCTGATGCTAAATGTAACCTGTATCAAAGCTGAATTTATATAGCAGATATGCGTCAGATGTAAATAAATGGACAATCAATATGATACTGATAGGTAAAATTAAGCAAGTTGTACAAAATTGGGTGTTTATTTCTCTGAAGATCAAGCTGAAAAACTAAGGTATATTTTCAATGCTATTATGCTGAATGTCTATGACGAAGGCAGGCGAAGTTTTAAACCTAGATGCTATTAAGCATCAATGGGATTTCATCATCAAACTTCCTCGGCATCCTCTGAAAATTGTAACGGAAGAAATAAAGACATCTGAATGCAGTCACATCTTGCAGCTCTTAGCAGAGTATTTTGTCTATGTGATTCCAAAAAGTGCAGCCCAATAGGAGTGGTCTATAGAATGAAAAAGGTGGTGCTGAGGATCTTGTATTTGTGCTATCTGCATTTCAGAGGGCTTTACTTCACACCCGTTCTAGTCTGGTGTTATGGACTGAATAATAGCCATTAGCAGCTGGAGTGCATTAGGTGGCACTCCAGGAACTTGTATGCTTTGGTTTCATCCAAAAGGAATCTAGCTCAAGCACTCACAGACTGCTCCATGATGAGAAGTGAAACCTCGTATGCGGGGATGATGAGCATCACTTCAGAATTGCACCCCTGAACTGATGTAAAACACTGATGTAGATTCACTATCTGGCAACTGCACGGATATGGGTACCTCTATGAATATTGAAATTTTTCAGAAAACTCTTCCCCAGCAGAGACAAAATTCTGCTAGGTTTGACATAGCATCCCATGTAACTTTAAACAGTATTTAAATACCTGCATTTAGAAGAAAACATTTGTATATACTATATTTGTTTTAAGATCATGAATCTAGAATGATTTCCTGCAAACAAATCTTGTAATTTTTCAACATGAGGTTTGACCCTATTTGTGATGCATTTGTACTTAGCCTTTTTTAAATTTTTTTTTCCAGGCAGCAATTAGTCTCTGTCTTTTAGAAAATCCCGTCTATTAAGTGGAAGGGGTGAAGTTCATTTTATATTCTTCCTTTTAGAGATCATTGTACTCTCTAATTATATTAGCTCACTGCCAGTATAAAAATATTGTCATATGTGCTTCTAAAAGCCAGAGTTTCCCTTCTCTTTCATTATTTTCAATTGTTTTTATTGAACCTTTAGATATGGTGTTACAAAGAAAATAGATAAATTCATAAACAAAGCATGACAGCATAACTATGTGATAATAATGGGTGATAGCATCTTGTTGTTTACCTCACTGAGCCATTGTGAGGATTAATTAGTTAATGGTCATAAAGCAGAGTGCACATGCAAAACACTTTACAACTGCTAGGTAATATTACATGTGATATACAGAGCAATACCACTACTGCATATGGCATAAAGTGGAAGCAGTCAATCATTATATTAACCTGAGTCTTTCAGGTAGTAGAATCTGACAGAGGAAATAATGGTTGACTGCTTCACAAGTATCATTAAACCTTTCAGCCAGTTATTCTCTTTGCGTGTATACATTGAAGCCTGTAGGTAATAGGCACCAAGTACCACTAGTGATCTAAGGTAAAACTGCAAAAACATTTCCCAATTCATCACAATAATGTTGATAACTTGGATGATAGGAGTGGTTATTAGCTTCCTGGTACATTTATCTGTTGGCTTACTGAGTTCTGGGACAAAGTGGGTACAATGGCCAAAGCTGTAATATTGAAACCTAGATAAAAGTTGGTTCCAGAAATGAATGTGGGTAAGGCTTTAGTAGAAAGCCAAGTGGCCTCTTCAGTCCCCTGACACTCTGCGAAGAGCAGTAAAATTGACATTATGTAAAATACAATGGTGTCAATTGTATTTTGGGCAACGTCTAGAGCACAGCCATTTGGTAGTCCATACTCATGCAGCACCAAGCCCTATATTCATGATTACGAGTCTCAGTGCCCCAATTATAATAATACTGATAGTAATAGCAGATACAATCCAAGCACACACTTTTGAATACAAGTTCCAGCTTTTTCTGTGTATTACTAAGGTGAGGGAAATATTCAGGTCTTGTCTTAGTTTCTGATGCTATTATTGAATGTTACACCCTTTGGAAAACTATTTGTGGAGACAAGGTCTTTCCTGTGAGCTGAAGGAGTTGTGAAAAATCTTTCTAAGAAATCCCAGTATTAGCTAAAATAATAAAAATTGAATTTTAATTTTCATTACATATATAAATTTGAAATTTGAGCATGCTGCTCAAGAGCTGTCTGTCCTTTCGATGAAGGAGGCTGGGATGGAGTGGAGATGAAAATTGTGAAGTTGTATGAAATTCTCTTTAAGTTTTGAATTTTTTAATTACTCTGGAACTTCAGTGGAAATTTAGAAGAAAAAATGACTAAAGAGTTCCAATGAAGCACTATGAATGGAACTGTTGAGTCATTTTTGAATGCAGTCCCTGATGCTAGCATAAATTTAAATCACTTTAAATTGGGTAAATGATATTTCAACTATAGCTCAATGAAATACAAGAATTTCCCCAGTGACACAGACGTCCTTCACAAGGTTTATATTCCAGGAACTCCACTGATCCCAGTGAAATGTCTTCCTGCTAATTTTGAGTCTGAAGCTAATCCAAGGAGATAATAAAAAGCTGGTGAAAGAGTGAATGTGATTCCGTTACACAGGGATTCATAATGAAGACACAAGATTTCTTGTCACTGTGATTCATTAAGTTGTTTAGGGACAGATCTGTTAAGAGTCTGGGATGATTTCAGATCTGATGAATGCAGGTGCAAATCAGTTGTCAAGAATTCTAATATAATAAACTTACTGAATTCAACTGTATTTATTATATTTCTTGTTCTGGCAGTTGCTATACTATTATTAATCAAGTGAGTTTCTTACATTACTATCCTGAAATTATTGTTGCCCTATCTAGAATAAAGATAGTAAGGGATTTCCTAACACTTCACGCATTAAGTTTCTCAAGACAATTCTTTCTAAAAATACTAGACGTTCACCACTAAGATCCAGATTAAAGAAGATTTAAAAAAATGGATTTTATTTATGTTAATTGAAAAAAAAAGCCAAGGAACTATAGATGTGATTGTGGCTCCAGTCTAGTCAGTAGCAGGACTCCTACTGATTTCAAAGGGATCAGAATTTAATCCCAAAGGATGAAGGTTTTCTAGGTGATAAACTCTATTAATTTGTTATATTTTCCTTTCTGCACATATTAGTACCAGGTAAACATTTCTAAGCAAACCACTCGTAACATTTTTGCAAAAGTCTCTACTGTAAAAGCAACTGAGTTAATGCATTCTCTTCCCTGACTCTCCTTAAATCTGTTCAGCACTGAGTTACTTGCAAATCCAGGTACAGCATATAACACTCATACCAGCTCCAATATGCTGTGACAGCGATATCTCCAAAGGCTTGAGAATTTTGGTAGGGCTAGACACATTCCTCAAATATAAACGTGTACATACAGAAATACTGTCTGTGCAGGACTGTAACCCCAGACCTGAAACGAAGCTACCGGATGCAAAATTGATTTCAATTCCTTAGCAGGTAGATACTGTTTACCCGATTCCTTTAAAAAAGGTCATGTTGTTATAGGTGTCTTCTATTTCTCAAAAATCTATGACCAGAGACATAAATATATTTTAGAAGTCAGTTTGTTTATTCTTGAAGTCCTCAATCTGCAAACATTTATTTCTGCTTGATAAAAGCAGCTGTATGTTCTTCATTAGATAATTTCCACTAAATATCTAACTGCTGTAATGTGGATTTCTACTTGGTACTTCACGCCCTTTGCAAACTCAGCCTTTATGCAGCCACGTTCATTGCTTTGGTACCTGCGTAAGCCATAGAACTCATATTCTAAAATCTCTGAGAAGAACCTGTAAAAACAAAAGCAAAAGAAATCTATTTCCATATCACCTTGTCTCCAATTCCCAACACTCATTTCTGGTGAACTAATTTTCTCTTTTACTCTCTGTCTCCTGCAAATATATTTGAAGAATCCTTTATTGTTTGCTGATACATTCCACAATGCAACATCCGGTATTTCTTTTAGCTCTTCTAATTATCCTTTTAACTTGTTCCTGCTTAGGATCATAGATCTCCCAGTCCTCTGCTAAACAGACCGCTTACATTTCTTCAGAAGTCTTCAGTTTATTGCTCATAGAAATCTCTGTGTTGCTATTCCACACTTAACTAGATTGGCCCCTGTGGCTTTCTATGATTTCTTTTCTTAAGGTTTCTGTCATTCTGTCTGCACTGTTATTAATAAATACGTGACCTTGCTTGTAAATATACTAATGTTGCCCTCTGTTTTATAGTCAGATAGGGCACCGCAACTTTTAAACACAGGCTCAGATTTATAAGAGTTGCATTAGTAAATGCAAACCTTTTGGCAGGTAAGTAATATGCATATGGATGGAGCAATCTGACAGTTTAACCATTAGCTCCAACAGTTCAAAATCAGGGCCATCTTCAAGAAACAAAGGAAAGGGGAGCAAATGGCAGGGACAAGACTGTTCTAAAACTAGCTCTACCTACCACAGCATCCTAACGATTCACAAAATCACTCCCGAGGTATGCTAGCATCAGATTGACTTCATTCCTCCACAATATGGAACAAATGAATATATGAACAAATGATCACATCCCTTTAGTCTACAACAGGATTTTGAACCTTGTTCCACATCTCTGGAGCAGCCTTTGCAAATTTCACAGATATCATTGTTTTGTATCTGCAACCAAAGCACAGCAGCTCCACCAATACAGGTTATTTCATATTCACAATTGCACACCGTAGGTCGCAAGCATGAAAATAAATTATAACTAAATGACTACGTCTTTTACACTAGGCAAAGGCTTCTAGTGTATTTTGATAAACAGAAAATTAAGACAAAGGGGCCTTTTGATCTTTACTTATTATTTCCCTACTGTGATTTTTTCTTAAAGTCATTCTAATTGTATTTAAAAACTCCCCCCAAACAGAAAAAAAATAAAATAGAACTGTATTTAAATAAATTACAGAAATATCTGCCAGGGAATGATCTAATTAATTATTCCTTTGGGGCTATATTCTCTGCATTTGTTCTTCTCTTTGAGAGGTGGAAAAAAGTGAAAATAAACACTAAACTGTTAAGAGACTAAATTCAGTAAGTGGATATGGGTCAGAAAACAAAAATCCAAAAAATCCCATTTGTGCAGCATGTATTTGTAGCAACTTACATTTTGTGCATCTTTAACCTTACATGAAAGCACTGAAAAGCTTCTGCTTAATACCAAACAAATGCTGTAATCTTCTCCTTAAAACTTTGAAAGATACCTTATGTGTAAGATTTGAGAGAAGGTGGCAAAAGTTAGGAAACAAGAAAGGTACACATTTCACCCTGTAATTCCACATGTGTTGCTATATTTTAACCAGCTTTGCAGAAACTGGATGGAATCCAATTTGTCATCATTTATTCACAAGCATACTGCTTATACTGTGTAGGTTTTTTATTCTTATTCACCATTTACCCAATTATATCTATCCTTATTAGACCCCTGCTGAAGGCAGCAAGGCAGTTCTAGCTAAGGAAGTCCCATAGCTTAACTTAATCCTATTATCTCCAGATAAACGGGGATGCGTGGGGCTCTAGATGGCCAAATTTAGCTCTACTCTGCCTTCCCCATGAGGAAAAAGACTGTTCCTCATCCCTATGCCTGATGTAATTAAGATCTGGAAATATGCCCATTCCAATCCTTATCCAGTATAAGCATCACTGTCAATGTTGAGAAATGAACTGCAGTTATGATGCAAAGAGTTGACACTTTAGTGACATTTACTGATGTGTTAGGCCTTTACAGTGGCTTGGCTCTATGTAGTTTATGTCTTCAGGAATTTAAAATGCCTGCCTAAAAATCTAATAAGAGGAAAGGGAATACAATAAGAGAAAAAAATTGATAATATTGACAAGCAAAGACTTTATTATCGCCATAGTATTTGGATAGATATAGATTGTCATTAAATTCTTGCAATATACACTATTTTATGCAATTACAGAAAATGAAATGAATAGTAAAAAAGGATCAATAACAGAAGTAAAGCAGTTACTGAAAAAGAGCTTTTCTCTCCTGACTCCAGTAATGTAATAAAGCCCACAGTGTTGTACCTGCACAGAAACACAAAAAATACACCAAATACTGACTTGTACTGGAGAGCTGAAAAAAAAAGAGAACAGCAAAGTCTGATAATATGAGATTGCTGAATATTGTGAACTAAGATCTCATTCCATGGTTTGACTTTGTAATATACTTCAGTCATGCCCTTTTCTTCAAATGCACACCTGCACTCTACCTGTTCCTCCCTCTCTATCCAAATTACTAGCACACTAAATACTCACGTTTGTAGAGAAACTTGCATATCAATAGATACATTGGTAATTAAAGTAATGAGCATGTTTTTTCACACAGGCCTGTCAACTTACTTTAATCTTGCCCTATAAATCTCTGGCTATGGCAATCCTTGCCTTTTCTAAAGAGAACATGTTAACCATACCGACTGGTTTCAGGATTGAGAGGAGATTTTTTTTATATAATGAAGTGTCTACTAGGCTGGGACAACGACACTAATATTCTCCAGTAACCTAAATCAGATTTTAACCCCAGTCTCCAGAGGTGAATGCTTCGTGCAGTTCTAATACAAATGTTTAAATTTGTAATCAGACTCCTGTGTAGGACCGGCTGTTTTATTTACCATGAGCTTTGCTGAAAGGTTCCTAGGGACTGAAGATAGTTGGGTTGTAATCCTGTCATTTGGTGACTTAATATTTTTATATTATCATGATATTAACATAATTCTGACCTCTATTTTGCAGCATTTTATGTCTTTCAAGCACTACTTTTGATGCTGTACCCGTAGCGTATAGCATCAACAAATATTCACATCGTTCCCTATTTTACTGAACATTTGGTGTGAAGTATTAAGTCTGATTTAATGTTATTAGTGCCTCAGAGTAGTGCAAAATACATGAATGTAGGCATTCATCTCTCAGTTTACCATAACACTGCCATAAAATGTTAGTAAATGGGTGATAAACATTTCTTCTCCCTTTTCCTTTTTAGGTCTTCCTGCTGGATGTTCTGCCTCTACCCATAGGGCTTGCAAACTGATGCCAACTCACCCACATAGATCAATCATTAGGGTTTTTCTACTTGCCCAAGCTGCAACTGAGCAATTGAGGTTGGCTCAGTTGCAATCCCTCATTAAAACTAGTCTCAAAGTAACATCAAGTGTTAGGTAGTGTAGCATTTGGATTCAGTTCTGGATATTTTTTGAGACCAAGGAATCGATACGAAAAATAGAAAATCTATGGCAAACCCAGAAGTTTTTCCCTTTTTTATTAAAGAAAATATGAGAAATAGAAATATTGTCATATGTTACTTGACACTCAGCATCTTTACAAGCAAATACTTTAACTTTTGATTGTGAAATCGTAAGAAAGACGATTACACTGATGATGGCATATCTTTTTATTTTAAAGAACTGTTACTTAAGATCTGCCTTTTGCAAAGGACCAAACTGGCAGCCCTAGAGACTAAAGCCCTCAATTTTTATACAGTGTTAGCATGTTTTTCCTCACAGCCTCGCTACCTAATGTGTTCCAACTCTGCATGCAATATTGCTTCATTCTGAATTTTCAGCTCCTAATATTTGTGAAATGAGTCAGGAAAAGGCCAGGCTGAAGATATTTATGGTGATTGCTTCATGATATGGACACCCGCCAACAAATAAGTTCATTCCTTCAACCATTTCTAACTTATGTGAGATCAATATCCAGGCTCTCTAGCAATAACCTTGCATCTATAATTGATATTGTTTATTGGCCCGTGGTGCTGTGTGCAATAAAAGGACTAAGAAAGGGCTGGGAGAATAAATATTCACCTAGAGAAAAAGTCTCCTGGAAATGTATCAATAAAGAAACAACATATGACGTAACTTCGAATCCAAACAGAAGATGTACTGATCTAAGAACATAAAATGAGAAGAAAAAAAAATATGGACAGGCTAATTTCCAAGCACAAGAGTAATCAAGGCTGTTCTAATGAATGACTTATGTATGTGTTCCTGAGAAGAGATTGCCCTAAATGGGTTCCGTGCTCCACAGGAACAAATACCAAGGAGCAGCAATGGAAAGGAACTAAGAACAGTTCCCCTTACCAAAAAGCTACTTAATTATTTTGTGCAAGTACAAAGGAATTAACAGAAAGGAGAAGAGAGATAACTGGGCAATATCAAAGTATACATGGGTTTTGCGTTGCAGTGCTTATGTGTCAATGTTCACACAGATGACATCACATAAAAATACCTCAGTTTGTGCTATAAAATACCACATTGATTAAATAATCTACGGACAATGAGGATGAATCGACAAAAGACATCGTATGCAACTCTGAAGTATACCGAGAGCTAGGATCTTGGAAAGAAGTTCAGGGTGGTAGATTAATATTTATTTGCTTTCTCTTCTTCTTCTAATCATAACTCTCTACTTAATTGGCCTAGTTAATTTATGAAATCAACTCTAGATCAGAGAAATTGACAAGCAGTCATTGAGGAAAGGATATTACAGTTTAAAAGCATGAAGGATAGCAGTATAAATGATATATATTCTGCTATTAAGCGACACACCATAAAGTGCATTACAATGAGCATAGATTGAATGTATTTTAATGTGTCAAAAATAATTTTATGTAACGTACAAACTTCATGTTTCACGGTCATTCTTAGTAACACATCTCTGCTCTTCTCCCCTCATTTTCTGGTCTAAATCCATTTTAAATATATGCTTTTAGAGAAATAATTCACACTTCAGTTTAAGCATCGGTATCTTTTTGATATGAATACACAGCACCAAAAATCTTTCTAACTCACCAAATCATTGTATATGCATTTTGCAACATTCAGTTTCCTAAAATATAGTGAAGAGACGTATCAAAAAGCTAGTGTTCTTTGTGAATTTGTTCTATTCACAGCACTTTCTGCCCCTTTAACGCAACAGTTAGAAACAGGAAAAAAAAGTTTCGATGAGCATGTAACTCATAGAGAATACAAAGAGAACACAGTAACATATTCATAAAAGTCACTTCGAAGTTCTCTGATTTAGGAGAATGCATTTGTTTTCCTAAGAAAACAAGCCCTATGGTATTGTTCTGTTTGTCTGTATAGCTGCCTCAACATCACACTGAACTTACTGACCTATTTAAATCAAATCTGAGAAAAGAGTAGATGTCTCAGAGATATTAAGCTCCAATAAGTGTCTGTGTACAGGAGAATGATCTAAATTCTGAAGGAAAAGCTCACAAAGAAAAGAAAGCTCAATTTTGGACACTAGAGTCTCCATATCGTGCATGAGAGTAGGCCATAAATTTATTAGACTTCATTAGCTTCATTGCTCCTGGAATTACTTATTTCCTTAACGTTTTTTTTTTTTCTCAGTAGCAGCTTATCAGTAAATGATTTCTATATGTAAATGTAACTCTTTCTTAAAAATATATTTTGCTGACAAGCAAAATCTTTTATCTCAAACACTAACTTGTGAAGCTCTAGACTTAACTGATCTTGTGAATGTTCCCTCATGCAGTATCTCCTAATTTTCAAGACACGTGATGATAACAGACACTAAAATGTACGAATATGAAAAATATAACATTTTACATTCTATCTGTGAAGAGAGCATAGAACTGCTTTTGAATCTGACATCGATTAATAGCTTTCTTTAAAAACCCCCTTTGAATAATCAAATAGCATTTTGGCTTGGCTCGATTGAAAAAGCTATTTGTACCATTGAGATATTCTTTTCTAATGAGCCTTTTAATTCTTACAGGGAGTTCTGTTACTGTTATCAACGTAACAAAAATCAATTTTGATATAGATATTCAAACTATCAGTATAATAAATAAGACCGTTGCGTCTCCATAGGCCCAATCCTGCAGTACACTATTCTCACTGCATGCCGTTCTGGTGTAAAACCAAAAGGATGGCCCTTAACGAACCCAATCAGAATTTGTGTGCTTGTCACATATTCCAAAAGTGTAATACAGATTCCCACACAGAACTAAAAGCTGAGACTTAGATAAAGCAAGAAGTAGAGACCAAATCACTGTCAGACCTTGTAGCGATGCTTATGTGTGTTTATGACATTAATCTTATGAGCTCGACAGCATACTCCAGGAGCTCCCATTAATGTCCATCAAAATTATCTGTATGTTAGCACTGCAGAACAGAACAGAACCTTGCAAACCTCTGTGGTGAGTTGAAAAACTTGCTCAGAGTTCATGGGTATTGGTAAAGATGCCCCATTAACTACTGGTGAATGTGATCAGTTGAATGAAATTTATTGTCTGTGCTCTAGGAAGTTCACAAACTAAGTTCTGGCACTTTCCACTATGTGTCAGAATAACATTTACTGCAGAATGCTCTATTCTCTTGTTAAGCATTCAGACTGAACTTTCCTTTTTGGCTCACTAACAGAAGTCTGACCTATTTGCCTTTTGGAGGTATGCCAAGATGAGACTAGCAAGGTGCAAACTGACCTGCTCAGAGGTCACCAGCACTTGAAAAGAAAGGGTGATCAGGTACTACACTTGAGAGAAAATCACACACCAACTAACTGACTAGGTGGGATTTACGTGGATTATCATAGATCAAAATTTTAGAAGGAGTGTCAACATGTCAAATTTCCTTTAAGAGAAGGCAAAAAGTTCATCCAAACATTCCAAGGGTTTTATTTAGCATAACACCTTCTGCTCTATGGCTTAAAAGGGCTACTACTGCCTCAAAAACGCATGTTCTGTCAGATTATTCAAAAGAATTTAACTTTCGGGAGAAATGTTCTCTCAGTCCAAACATTCTTTATGAGTCCTGTAGTAGTTTGCCATCACAGGTCTGGACATGTTTATTTCAGATTGCGAAGAGACAGTTCATTGCCTCATCCTCTAACCTCACAGTTCACCTCATAATTCACACAGGTGGATTTTCTTCTCTGTCTCTACAGATTCTTGATGATACATTTTAATTCCATATTTCTCTTTTCTTAATGGAATAAGACAATAAATTCCTAAAATAAGACCGTACACACCTCACAGTTAATTCACTATTCAGTTATTCTTACTAGGTACAGGTCATAACTTCAAAATTTTACTACTTACTGGCAGACATTTGTTTTGTTCCACAGAGGCTTTCCTGGGTGAATTTTCTGAAATGTTACATTCTATTCCATTGGCAAATGATTTTTTAGTTTATTGCATATTTTTTGTCAGTGATAGATTTTACACAAATATAGAATAACACCTCTAAGAGTCTAACATGCTCAAAAAGAAAGTCATGGGACAGAAATCTCCAAATTTGTTACAAATCTGACTGCAAGAGAAAGAAACAGAAATTCTACTGCAACATGAACAGGGATGAATTACTACATAAAGAATAGCTAACACTGCACTGCATCTTGTAGAACGATACACTTTTTATCAGTAATAATTTTTCCTTCCACATTAGGCTTGCAGCATTATCCAGAAATGGCCTCACTTTCACTTACATTGCTACCTATAAATGTACTGCTGCTGCTAGTTTATAAGAGCTTCAGTCTTTTTTTGAGTTTATATCTCAACTTTCACATTTCAAAACATTTTTTTTGTGTGTATTTAAACAATTTTACAAAAATTCAAATTCATTTAGTCAGCTTGACCCTCACAATAATGTCCTTTATAATGTTTCATTTATATATACTAGGTTTCTCTCATATGTTTCCTTTATGTACACATATATGTTTGTGGGCTTATTTATTTATTATTTCAATTTTAAGCCTCTCATAAATAAAACGTATTCTGCTATTTTTCATAGAAGATCGTGTAAAGGCTCTTTGCTCTTAGTCAGCTATTCTGCCAATGTTTTTATGTATTTAAATTTTCTACATCACTTGGCATTATCAAGTAAACCCATAAAAGGCTCATCAAATAAATAGCAGGGACACAGTCAGACGACTTAATCCAACAACATGACCTCATTCCCATGTCAAGATAGTGTTAAAGCTCTTTCTAACATCTCTGCAATAGTGTTAGGTTAGAGCTGCACCAAATCTTTTAATCTTACATTTCCACAACTACAGTTTCAAAATATTGAAGATGTTTAAGGCAGGGATTTCCTCTTTTAAGTCTAATTCAAGTCTTTTTTGTCAGGCACTTTGTTTATTTTGTGGGTATGATGATTTATCACACCCTGCTTACTCTCTTGGGAGAAATCAGAAGCAACAAAGACAACTTTGAGAGATTTTGACTTTTGGAGAACACAGAAAATCATTATTTTTAAATCTAAAGACTACTTATTGATTCTAATGCCTGATAAGCATTCAACACATGCTTTAGGTTTGCTTATATTAACACAATCACTGTTCTAACTTACAAAGGACATTTTCTCTGCTCCAGTATATGTGCTATTCAATACTTCGAATAAGGAAACTGGCACAAAGAGCCAAACTTCTCTCTCAGCCTCACACCACATGCCACCATGAACTGAACTGTAGATTCTGGTATTCGAGGAATTAACAATAGCTTTTGAATTTCACAGATTTTGCAATATTTAAAAAAACAGATGCTCCAAAACCTGAGATCTTTATATTTGTAAGGCAAGACAACAATCTAGCAGTGTATAACGTTCCCACTAGAGTGAACTACAAATGAGAATATGCTTAGCAAAGTTGAAATGAATTCTAAATGAAGCTGACGGTGTACAACCAGTGAAAGATAGTCCATAGCACATGAGATGTCTAGAAATATCAATATTCATTTTGACATTTAAAACCACTTGCTGTAGAAGAAAATTGCCATATACCATAGACAAAGTACATGAACTCTGTTTTCTATAGCAGCATCCATTTATAACAAGGCTGATGTTGGCTAACTTAGTGGAGGTTTCTGCTACGGACTCCCTCCATACTGAAGACCTGCACCTGAGTTTGACCTTTCATCATAACAGGAGGTCAATAATTTCGAGATGCAGTGCTGCCTTCTCTTGGGGATTCTGGAGGGAAAAGCAGCAGCCACATTTGCAACAGAGACTACCTAAAAGCTCAATAGCCGAAACATGCTTACACACTATGGTGAGTCAGCTCCTTGATATGTTTTCTACTGTGGGGGGATACCTACACTGAAAACCAGAAGCAGAAGTGGTGGCCGATGCAATGTGAAGTGGGTGGGGAAGAAAGCCTGAACGGTCACACAATTTCCACAGCTGAAAATCTGTCCTGTATATGTTTTATAAAGATCATGTTTCTCTTTCCTGCCAGCTGCCTCCTATGGTTGCCTCTCCTAGGAGAAACACGACCACATCAACACAATGAGGATGAGTTCTTTTAGCACTTGCCTGAACAAAAATTTATTTAAAAAAAATAGAATACGTAACTCAAAAGTACAGTACATCAGTCACTTGTTCCAAAGATGTCCATTTCCACGTACTTACCACAGTAAACATATGAATGAAACATGCATATGAGTGTCTAATGGCCAGTGATTACCTACCACCGTTGTTTGCCTTCAAGCATATTACTGGCTGCAATAGAAACTTACACTGAACAATTAACTATTGCTCATTTTAACTCAGAGAACTCAACCTATTTCTTCCCAGTCCTTTCCTCTCATGCTATCAGGACAAAATGGTATCTTTCTTAAGCAAGTGGGGAAACTTATCCTTAAAGGGTAACTCATGAACAAACTACTCCATTTTTCTCTTTCAGGTTTGCCTTGCAACTTGCACATCACAGTAGGTATGAACAACTCATTACAATGAAACACTCATTCCTGATGACATAATGCAGCCTTACCTCTTGTCTAAACATGTACCTCTTTGTCATGAGTGGGTCTATCCACTTAAAGAGTCCATGCCTTTGTAATGACCATGATCCCCCACATTTGTCCTACTTTGCTACTTGCTCTCTCGGGGGACCGCATAGCAGGAAGTAATGAGCTCAAGTATTGAAAAGAAACTTCTTAGAAATTAACATAACTAACTCTTAGACAACGAAGTGTAACAGTCAAAGATATTAAAATGAAAATGCAGCTCAGTACCATCTTACTTGTAGGATCAGTTAGAAGCAGTAATATCTTGGTAACTCTCCAATCCTGTTGGACAGGAAGACTTTAAATAAGGAGAGGGAGGAGTTCTAAGATGCAAAAGGTTCCCCTGGACCTCACACCCCACCTGAATGGGAAACAGAACAGGGGAAAGGGGCAGAGGAAGTGCCTTCTCTGCTGTGAATCATTCTTTCAATGCTCTTGATGCAGTGGAAGGTCTTCTTAGAGTCTTACCTTCCTCATTCCAGACAGGAATAAGTGAACACCCTTTTCTGAACCCACCAAACACCCTGAGAAGATTAAAGTACTATTGATTTTATTTTTTTTTTTTAAACCCCAACCCTTTGCCAAAGGAATTAGCAATTAAAAAACTGTAAACCTTGATCTAGCCCCAAAACACACAGATGGCAAAGCTGGATAGTTATTGTTGTCCTTCACATTTTGCCATCTTTGTGTTTTTAACACTTACTAATGAGTCAACAAGTGGTGCTTTTGGATGCAAGTAGCAGATTTCTGGGGTCTGTCTTCACTAGCCTGTTCCAGGTATTACATACATTTTCAGACTTCTGAAGACATGAGATTACAAATTTTACAATTCTATCTGTATTAAATAATCTGTACTTTTCATTTAATAGACTCTATAAAGAAAAGGTTAAGAAAAAGCATAATTTCTGATATTTTGTTATATACACATGTACAGAAAACGTACACAGAAACACATACACATGGGAGAAAACCTGAACTAGAAATGATCTGAAAAAGGTATTCACTTTGATACTCTAGCTTAGCAACAAGACAGTCTGTAAGAGGGAATATTTGCTATATGTCAGCAATGGATTTTTCAACTAGTACAGAAAACAATCTACCTGTAACAACAACTTTTTCTTTTATAAAGGTTTTAATAATCATTACACATTTGAGGCAGGGTTCTTATGCAAAAGCAGCTAGCACCATCCACTCAACTTCAGAAATGGAAAGTGCATAACACAGAAATCTTAGAAGATTCACCCAGTTTCACAAAAGTTTTCTCTCTGGAGTAGGGCTGAGAATACAACTCAGACATCCAGACTCTTTGCTCACGGTTTTAATTCTACATTTATATGCCTTTACAAAGTGACAGCTTTTATTTTTCCTCTATCCTCCATATACTTTTAAAATGCATTTTATATGTAATATTCTTCTCCTGATCTCTGTTCTACAGGCACAGAACCAGCCATGACTCAGAGGCCAAGGAGAGGACAGGAATGGAGTAGATCATGACACACGAATTATGTATTTGAAATTATTTTTATTGGGAATTTTGGAGAGTACTGGCAAATTCACACTTTATATATTGCAACTGAGTTTACAGAAAAGAAGTTTCAGAAACAGTATTCTCATCAAGGTACCAGTTAATATTTAGTAATTCACTGTCTGGCTTAAATGGGTCAGATTTTCAAAGTTTCTTAGGGACCTTTCTCTCATCATTGATTGAAATACAATCACCCTACCCTGTCAATTCTGTGTAGAAATGTTCTCTAGCAGGCACATCAGTGAATTCTTTTCTGTAGTTGAGGACTTAAAAACTCCCACTCTTTCCCCCCTTTGGCTCATTGTGAAACTGAGATCAGTGCTGTCCTTATGCTAGTAATTTTTAATCGCCATCAGACACATGATGGTTCAGAGTTGCAAGGAATCAGCTTTGTTAATGCATTTGAATCTGTAATGCTCTTTCCCTCCTGCTTGCTGATCAGAAGCAGCACTTCTTGAAAGAGATTTAATCAGAAAACACTGAAACAGAAAGTTAAATATTGCCTCTATTATTTCCTAATGCCATCCTTCACAGAGTTAAGCAACCACTAAATGTTGATAATTTTCCTGATGTGACTCTTACTGCTTAAAGAGTCTATCCTGTTTAAAAATGTCATGCATGTTGCTATTCCTACAGTTTTATCATTTGTCAACAAATCAACTACCTGCATAGCAGCCCTCATGAGGGATTTAAAATAGCCGCCATGAAAATCCTGTGCATTTACTATTTTTATAACAAACTTGATTGTCACCTATGATATTTTAAAGATCACTCCTCATATAGACATCATGCTGGAAATTAGATGCAGGGCTTTGCTTTCCATGGAACATTATGCAGAGGCACTCTGGCTAATAAATCTTTGTAGCTAATGCATTCCAGATGGAAGCCATGTCTCACAGATTTAACCTTCCTAAACCCTTCCAAAAATTCCTCCCATCAAAAGCTCTCTGAATGAGATATGTTTGATTGAAATAGGATCATCAATACATGACATCTAAGTAATAGTACAGATGATTACCGCCTGCAGAAAATTGCCATTTCCCTCCACACAAAGATACTGTTTTTGCACAACCATGGGGCATGAAGATGGTCCTTATGCATTTTACCAGATAGTTTAAATGTTTTTCCTGAACTCTTAATGCTAATAACAGCTGCTATAAAGAAAACAGCCAGTTCTGTCCCTTTAACTTCTGTACACGCATAACAAATGCTGCTAAAAAGAGGGATCAAGTCTCTCATAGAAGCCACTAATTAACATCACTGTTTAATCATGTCACCATGTTTAGCCAGTCTACATCATTAGTTTATGTCAGACGGAAGCAGTGAAACATCTAAACACCTACATGTAGATCCTTACAAAATCAGTCATGTGAAGTGGTAAGGTCAGCGTTAGACAAGGCTGCAGCTACTCTCTACTATTTAGAAACCATTACAAATCACCCTGCTACCAGATGAACACAGAATTATTTTAGAATCCTTAGCTTTTCTTGTAAGGTAATTTCTCAGAGACACCTCTCAAATGTAGAGCGATATTTTAATCACATCTGTGAATCACACAGAATAACCTGAAGTTGTAGCCAGTTATCTGTGTTTTCCTATTGGCAGCATTCAAATGGCAGACTACCCTATATTGCTTTTACTGTTGAACTTCTGAACTCTCCAATCCTTGGTCTGAAGAAAGCAATTTATTAATCAAAGCACAAAATAAAAGGACTCTGAATCTCACAACAGGACCAGTGAATGTTCATTATGTGAAAAACTAGGGAAATTGTTAGGAGTCTTAAACAAAATAGATATGGAAAATCTTTAGGTAGCAAAGGTTTTCTTCATGTACCAAACTTCTGTAAAAGTGAAATCTTGGAAGAATTTTGTGTAAGCTACAATTACATTTCTTATACAAAAGCACTCCTGGCATGTGCAGTCGCAGCACAAGTATGCTCATAAAAGTATGAGTGACAAGTACAGAAACAATTCTAAATCAGACTGTGCAATTATCTTCTTTATGTTAAACCTTTAAAATTCTTAAGAGCCCCTTTCCGATGTATGGTTCACTTTGATCCACAGGGTTGTAATCTTCCATTAGAAGTCGATCACACCCAAATGTCATTTGCAAGCTTTCAGATGAGAGTGTAACAATAGGCCCCTAACTGCGGAGACGGAGAAGAGATCAAGCACACTTCAACTGGGAAAGCAGCAGGAGTTTTGCAGGCAGGCAGACACCTGGGCAAGGTTAGCTGTGCTGCGGCACCATACCACTTCATTCAAAAGGAACCTGCTATACTTATGTGTTTGAAAGATAATAAGCAAGCACCAATGCTGAAGATCATTTCGTTTAGTTAGTGTCCTCGACCAAAGGAGAAAGTCAATGTTGGATACATATTTTTATATCAAGGAACTACGCCTACCTGAACTTAATAAGAAGCAGAGGGGAAACTTAATAGGAAGTGGAATACATTTCTTTTTATTGAAGGCAAGTGCTTCTTACTGCCTTAGTCAGACATAATGTCACTCTGCAGAATGTGACTCGTCTTTTTACTTATTCTATCAATCTGAGTCAGCTTCAGTGAAATGGTGCTTCAAAAAGGCAGCAAAAAGAAAGCATTTGTCTGCTTTTGGAGAGGCTCCTTTCAAATGAGATTAGAAAGTTTGGGTCCATTTTTTCATGTCTAATCCTATTATGCTCACTAATGAACTCAGTTTGCCTCAGTGGTTAAAATAAAAGCTAGTGGTTGTGTCCTAAAAAGCACAGATCCTCCTTCAGAAGAATATATTAAACTGTACAGCTCAATATTACACATTTGTACCATCCAAAGGAGCATTTTCTAAGATATGCTGCCGACTGCACTGTACAGCACAAGTATCGAACAGTTTTAATTGAATGAGAAGACATTAAACTAATATAGATCTTTGCTACACCTTAAGCCAAATAGAGGGGGCAAAAGGACAACACTATTATTAAGATAAGACAAGCAGATTTTTAGATAAAACTCTGTCTTTGGAACAGTAACTCCTGCAAAAAAAAGCCCAGAAACTACAGATACTAAGCTTGCACTCACAAAAGACCTTTGCTTTTGTGATATCAAAGCATCAAGTGGCCTTGAAACATGTACTATACTGAAATTTGGTCTGGAATGTAGTTCATTTTTATCAGCATGTCAGCCTGCTCTCAACAAAAACATTTTTAACTCCGAGCATCTCAGTCATAATCACAGGGTCAAATATACTGCACTCTACAGCAGTTTACAAAAATGTAAGAAATAGCAAAGAGAACAGTTATGGCAACATTCAGAGATGGGAAACTGTTCTAAAAGTTTCCCTTGCATCAGAAAAATACTAATTCTTCTCTTCAACACAGACAACAATATTTTCACTAATCATTACCTAACAAGTGGCTCTGTACCTGTCTGATGTCATATAACCAAAGCATTTTGAGGCATTTTGCTACAAAACAGAAGGCGGCTGTTGACACGGGAAAAGGAATTGTGCTTATTGCCCTTTTTACTGAAGTAATCAGGCTGCTCCATCTTTGATACAGAATGTCTTTGATACAGAAAGGAGTCAAGAAAATCTTTGTATGAAACTAGAGATGGAGGTTAGCTGGACCTCTTGACTATCTCAGGAGTGCTTAGGAATCCATCCTCATAGCATCTAAGTTGTTAGCACTTGATAGAGAAGGGACAGATCACACACTGCAAATTCCACATTCTCATGGATTGCTAAGCATTTGCTGAAATTAGAGGGACACAGGATCTAAGCAGAACTAGTTTTGTATGAAGAAAAAAACAGGTTGTCCCAAGTAGGGATGTACTTTGGGGCAGGTTTCCTTCTGATTATTTATTTTTTCCTTTCTTTTCTTCACCTTCTGTTTTGCAATGGAAGCCAGAAAGTTCTAAAAGTCTTCCCCTCTAAAAAGGATCAGGATGAGGACCTTTCCTTCACGGAGGTGGTGCTGGGGGTGGGTTGCAGTAAGGACCCAGATAAAAATTAAAACAACATTTTGGAGCTTTTTTTCTCTGTTAAATTTTACACACTCGTATTTAAAGTCATTTCATAGCTTCTTTGTATGCTCTGTCTGTGAAAGTCAAGTCGATATATTGCTACCTCACAATTTTTTTGTGTACTTAAAATCTCATGCGTAATTTTTCTAGACTTCTTTCTCCTTAGGAACAGAATACAGACCACAGAAATTAGGAACACTTTGGAACCATGCTGTGAACCACGCTGTACTACATTCTACCAAATAACTACATGAAGAATCCTTGTCATCATTATGGTCTTGGTTTAAACTTGTTTCTATCATAATTGGTATGTAGGATGTTTAGGTTCAAAGTCACATAGTTCCTTGACCATCTCTGTTTTGAAAGTGCACTGTTTCATGTTAGAAAGAAAGAGAAGTTTGCAATGACAGGACTGGTTCTCTTGGGAAAGTAAAGTGAAAGTTTCGAGGAAAGTCCTGAACAACTTCTGCTGTTCTGATGGACAGGCAACCATATCTAATAACCCAACTCACAGAGATATTGCTAAGACTACTTTTACACCAGTTACAGAAACATTCAGCATCTATACAAGCAAACATATGTCTTAGGCTCAGAAACTTAAAAGGGGGCAAGAGAAAGGAAGGGACTGTTACCTAAAATCAGAAGGACCTTTAAGAAGATTACCTGTCCTCTTTTAAAGCAGATTTCCAAGATTTAAGTTGCAAGAAGGGAACGAAGCACACAACATGATAATGTACGTACATCACATGAAATGTGATGATGTATATACAAACCCTGTGAAACTATATTTAGATTACAGGAGAAATTCCCTGCCTCTGCCTGCAACTCTTAACAGTTCATTAAGAATCACATTTTTTTAAGAGTTCATACTGAGCTCTACTGAAAATCCATCCACCTACTTCAATGCTTAAATGGAAACAGATTTTTTACAAAAAGGTACTTCATCCTGCTAAAACTTTTACGCTGATAAATGAGAAAGGTACTCTAACGTAGGAACAACCACGAAGTCAGGCCATAGGCCCATCTAATCCTTTACTGTTTCTATGTCAGTGGGGAAAAGCAGATGCATGGGGAAGATGGTATAGTTATACGTTCTTCAAATACTCTCCGAACAATCTGTGGCTCAAGAATTTCCTGAGTCAGAGATGGTTTCTGTGCTCTTTGAAGAGAGTCACCATCATCAGCAAGGAACGGCTAAAATGTAAAAAATAGCATTTGAAATCCATTTATTCTCAATTAGCTGGTGCAGGGACAACACCGGAATGGTTAAATAATAGTTTTTCCAGCTCCCGGCTGCCTCACAGTTACACTAACAGTCACATTCCTGATGAAGTTGACTATATTAAAAAAAAAAATCATCTAATCTTCTTGCTTCTGTTCTGGATGGAGGATACTGAACAACAACAAAATCAATAAACTTTAACTCCCTGTCCTTCTCTCTGCGAACAAGATGGACTGCCAGCTTCCTTGCTCACCCACCCTGACTGGTGTAATGTGAGGTCGCTATCCAGATTAGTTCTCTCATTTATCGTCTTTCAGTTGGAATCTCTCTGCTGCCAATAAATAAGTGAGAACTTCTAGGATAACATGGATCACACTCGCTCTTCCTGTGAGAGCAGACGTTCAGGAAGGCAGAGCACAGCACTCACGGCACTGATTTATTTATTTATTTGTTTATTTTAATTGCTGACCTTTGTACTCTCTTAGTACTTGCCATATTCAGAGCAGACTTCTTCCTTTGGAGAGATAGGCTGGCAATGCTGTTTACCTGATGAAGGATCTATGAGCAGAATCACATGGACTGCGATTTCCACAAAACAATCTGTGATATGCTAGGGCTTGAAGCAGGACTCGGGGAAAAAAGTGATCAGTGAGGCATAGAAGTGCAATTAAGTCTAAATGAATGGGAGTTCTTTCTCCTAGGCCTTGCCAGGCTACAGCACATTTCTTAATGCAATCTAATATTTACTTCCCCTTTAAAATGTTTTAATGCATGTACCAATTCAATAATCAACTTGTCCTGAAAATGTATGTTATAAAAAATGGCAATTATAAGATTCAAAATAATGGAGTAGCTTCTATGTGAGATAAGACTGAATACACCAGATCTCTTGAACTTTGAAAAAAATGATAAAGTGGGAACAAGGTAGAACTGTACAAAGTCACAAGAGGTCTGGAGAAGATAAGGGTGAGCAGGCATGTTGCTTGTTTCTTCCTTTCACTGCCTTCTCCCTCCCCATCCCCCAAACTCTTGGAGGCAACCAGTGAAGTCAAATGAAAGCAGGTTTAAACAAAAGGAAGTATTTTTTCACATAGTGCACAATCAGTTGTTGCCAAGCAAGATGGAGAGGACAAACTCTTAGATAAATTTGAAAGTAATTCTCAACCTCAACAAAGAGAACTTAAAAAAAAACCAACCACACAAAAAAGTATGACTCAGAAAATCCCTAAACTGCGGATTGACAAAACCAGGAGGAGATCACCATTACATGCCTGCCTTACTCTAATTTTTCCCCCTGTATTTCCTAGTGGTCGCTGCCACAGATGGAACACTAGGGTAGGTGGATCTTTTGTCTTACCCAGTAGGACCACTTATCTGTCACAAATTTGGACCCTCAGTAGCTCTGTGTGTAGGAAAGATGGGTGGGTGTGGATACAAAAGGTTATACAAGCAGTTCACACATGTCAGGAACTGATCATAATTAGAGTCCTTGTTAACACTGTGGGGGAACTTATGTCATAACTCCCCAAAGTTAATGTCAAGATGAAAGGAAACAACCTACATGGTGTACCTTGTTGCTCATTTAAACGTCTTTATTTATACAAGCATATACTGTTACACAGAAAGTGTTATGTTGTAGTATGCTATGACATGTTTTGTTTGACTACTGTAACTCAGCGTTCAGTTTCTGATAGATAGAGAACTCCTTTTTAACTTGTTTAATATTAAGTTTTCTAGTTGTAAGAAAACAGATTATTTGAAACTCATCATTGCCCACATCTAAATAAAATAATTAAATTATTGTTTGCATTTCACTCCTCCTAGAACTCATGAAATGTGTGTTGGAAGAGAGTGCAGTTCTGATGACACAAGGAAAAGAGAAGAAAGAAAAAGAAAAAGGAAGTCAGCATGAGAATCTGTGCTCTGCATTAGAAATTAGGAAACATGGATATTACTTCTGGATTCTGTCCCTGGTTTACTGGACTAAAAGTCCCAAGAAGCAGCAGTACAATCGCAGCCTTTAATCCAAAGCCAGTTGAGGTCAATGGGAGTATTTTCATTAATTTCAATGGGTTTGGATCAGACCCTTAAGCCTTGTGAAGTGACTGCTTGTAATGTCACTCAACATCAACTCTCTGACCACTCTAGGAGCCACACTGGCAAATTCATAATGAAATCCACTCTCATTTCCTAACTGAAGAAAAATTACTGCAATGCTTGTAATATTCTTGGCAGGTAAAAACCAGTAGCAGTGTAGTACTGCGTATGCATGTTTATAACTGCTAACCAAAAGCAGAAACAGTCGCAGTGAAAGGGTTTTCTACTGAAAAATCATGAAAGAAGAATGGTGCATTTGTACATTATTTGACTCATTTGGCAGTTAACCAACCAGCTTGGCAAAGAGGATTCTCCTTTAATTTTAGATATGAATGTCTGAAATACACAAAGGCATCCATTGCAAAGAAAAACCCCAAACCTCAATCAAAAAAGAAATATTCTATGTAATGTGACTGCCGTAAAACACTTCATTTTAAAATCTTTGTTTATAATTTGAGATACTTTGGGGCTGCCATTACCTTTTAGAAACTGGCGGCAGTGACTTAAGGGAATTTAGTTGGTCATCTCGGTCAGCTTTGTAGCAGACAAACAGATCATTAAATCCAACAACATGGCTAATATTCCTTCATCACTGGAAGTGGTTATTCCAGGTGGCAGTATGCTGGCTTTTGCGGGAACTTAGATTACCAGGTTGAGAGTGCAATAGAAAATTATAGAAACTAGATTCCAATTTGCAGCTTCATGGACTTTTGTTATTTTTAATGTAGGCTTATATAAAGTAAAATTTGAAAGTATGCTCATTGCATAGTCTGAAGAATTTGTTAAATTAGTGATATATTGGGAACTTGTTTCTGGTGGACGTGCAGAAATAGTTATTTCTGTGATGGTTATTTCTTAGATGGTTATTTCAACTTCTCTGAAAAAAATACCACACTAGATACTAAACTTCTCCCAACCTTGTAATTTCTGGCTCTTAATTATTACTGATTAGCTATCTATGGCCACAATTGGAGTCACATTGACATCTTCTGGAATGAAAAACAGAGAGAGAAAACTTGCAATAACTTCATGTACCTAATGCAATGTCGGGGCCTACACACAATACATTTAGGTGTTCAGTTGATGTTTACAAGCCTATTGCAGCATTACTCAAGGCTTCCTCTCCTTTTACATGCTCAGTTTACTGCTGCTGTTACAAACAGCTCAAGTACTTTTCAATGCTACTCTGCCAACATGTAACAAAGACAGCACTCTGTGCTAGGTCAGAAGGAAAAAAAAAATGTTTTAAACCATATAGTATGACACACCTGGAAATCCTGCATCTTTAGATATATCAGCAAGTATTGCCAAAATTCAAAGTACTTATCATTTTCTGAAGCAAACAAACAAACAGAAAACTAGAAATCTACTTTCCAAACTAATAAGGAATGATGTAGTAAATCTAGTAATGCATTACTTAGGTAAATTTCAATTTTCTTTAACTCCATTATTATATGTATTTATTTATTTTTCTGCAGTATTTGCACATTGCTTAATGAGATTTACAACCCTACTAATAATATCACCATGTGGCAACAAAGAATATATTAAAGCTAATTTTGAATCCCAGAGAAGAAATAACAAAGATTTAAACCATTTTAGATGGTACATGCAATATAGAAATGTAAGAATGGCACAGAATATCCACACTGTATTTCATGCATAACTCTCATGCTAGTTTCTAAATCAATTCTTTATCCTTGGAAAGATTAACTTCTTAAATTATGTACTATACTAATTTAGCAAAAATATATGTTTCACAATATGCTTTCATTCTTCAGAACTTCAAAACGTGTTTTATTTCAAACAAGTTACATGGTAAACATAAGAAAACAAAGCATCCTTTGCAATTTTGCATTCCAAAGGGCTTATGCTTTCTTTAACGACAAAGATAGTTCTGAGTAGTAGTAAATCTACCCTATATATTTATGTACAGGTTTATTTGTGTTGCATGTGTGCATGCGTGCACATACACACCAGTACTATATATCAAGCCAGGCTGTCCAGCAGAGGGCTCCTTTGAAACAGAATGCGAAAGAGCAGGCAAACTCTTTTCA
Organism: Chroicocephalus ridibundus; assembly: GCF_963924245.1. Classification (NCBI taxonomy): domain Eukaryota; kingdom Metazoa; phylum Chordata; class Aves; order Charadriiformes; family Laridae; genus Chroicocephalus; species Chroicocephalus ridibundus. The sequence continues at coordinate 32,485,142 of NC_086287.1, forward strand.
ATGTATAGACAATACAGAGATTACACGAGCAGTACGCATGCTAAGGTCCATCAATTATTTTAGCAAATCACCAACATACAAATGGTGCATTGGTGTAATAATTTTAAGTCCTTTTTAAAGAATTAAGTGCTTTCATGAAACCTGTTGGATAAAAATGTGGGAAATTAAGTTTCTTTAAAAAACACTGTAATCTTCACAGGTTCCTTCGTTAGGGCATTGTGTGCCTATTAAGAACAATCAGTCTAACTGTATGTTTTATTTTTGGTAAAGATCTGTTTAAAGGAACACATAGAACTTGAAGAACATGAAGAATTTGAAGAAACACTATCTAATTATTGATCAGGCACTTCTGTACACAGTACTAAACCCAGACAGCAATGGTGTTTAGCAAGTTTTTTCTGTTTTTCTTTCATGAAAAATATAGAAACAGAGAACTGTAAGGCAGAACAGACCATCGTATTGGCTTCTGCCCCACACAGCGATATTTCCACTCATAATCAATTTCCATTTATTGATAGTGCTAGTCTCAAAAAATCTTTTGATTTGCCTTCCAGAACTATAAAATGCTACTGTGACATTAACAGTGGTCTTTATACTTTTTTTCAATTTGTATTTTGTAACTTATTCCCACATTAAATTATTCCTTGTGCGTTCCCAAGAAATATAACAACATTTTTAGCTATCAAGAATGCACAAAAAGCCACCAGAAACAGTAAGTTAATAATTTTGCCACGAAAGGTTGGACTGGAGGATCCTTGAGGCCCGTTCAAACCTGGCATTCTATGATTCTACAATCTGATCATTCGTATTAATAGAGGTTTAAAGTACCACTATATCAATGGTTGAAATGTCTACAACTAATTAACACAATTTATTTTTTCTCAGTTTCTCGATATCTGCATTTTTTTCTACACTTGCTAGTGATACATGAAAATTCAAGTGTTAAAGAAGGTCAAATGTCAATGAACCTAAAAAATACAAGCCATTTTCTGTTTCTTACATTACATAACATTTTCACTTTTTCAGAAGTTCCATCACATTTATGCCTACAGGTGCATAGGGGAAGGATGATGAGGGAGATCCTAAAGAGGATCCATATACATGCTACAGATAAATATGCCTCCCATTCCACTCAGCTACTGTATCCATTAGAAATACAAAAGAGAAGTCAAAACACAGCATGATTATCTTTTAAATACGTGCTGATAGGACTGATTCTGCTCGCCTCACTCTCCATGACAAACATTTCCCGTGACTGCAACAATGCAGGGTCAGGACTCAGAAGCATCCTCCATGGACAATTGCAAAAAGACATTTGAGAAAATTCTCTATCGTTTAAGCACACAAGTTATTGCAGAAGAATATATATAACTAAGCACTGTGAGCAACCTTGTAGAGAGCTTACTGTATGAAACAGACAGAATATGGGTGAAGACTGTGTAGATCCATATTTTCTGGAGTCACAGAACCTAGAAGTGGAAAACTCTGATCCATGCTGCTGCTGCATGCTAATAGGATTGAAGAAGTTGCTGCTTGGCTCTCGAGAAACCATTTGGGGAGGGGAGAATCTGGTCACCCTGCTGGTCTCTACGTTTTCAGTCGTGCAGGATTTCGAGCTGTGCACATTCCTACATTACAGAATCCATTTGCTATCATCTGTGACCCTTGGCAGCCCTGCCCCACACAGCTACAGCCAAAGCTGGAGTGGGCTTTGGGTGGGATATCATTTTGTAAAACTTAGAAAATAACAGTGTTGTAATATGGGCCTCACACAAATAAGTGAAAATGAAAGAATGTGGAAAGTAAACTTTTATCTTTACTACAGACTTACAAATTGCATAAATATGCTATATTTTCTTCCATATGAATATCACATTCTGGTATTTATGTTGCAACTAGCCAGACAACATTTGCTAATAACAGCTACTTTTAATACAGCATATCAAACTGCTTAACCCCTTGGCTTGCCGGGCAGTTTAGAAGCTCCCACTGTGATGTTTTTGTTCTCACATATGTGCCAGTAAAGGCTGTCACGCTCCTCATTAAATAAACAGACATACATGCCAATTAATAATTTAATTTACAGGGAGAATCTTGACATGGAGCTAGGAGGTGAATTGCTAGCACCTCCTGAATTGTCTCATCTTAAAATAGCAAGCAATCAGGCTTTAGTCCCACCTCCAAAGTTATGCCACTGTAATGACATCAGAATGTTGGCAAATAGTTCTGTATTTTACTGTCAGAGTGAAAACTGTCCGCTACTATGTACAGTCATATAAATAAAGGCGTGGGCCTTAAAATAGCGCAATACCTTTTAATTTTGCAGGTACCCCATTTTTTCTGGCTCAAAATTTTGGCAGGATTAATTTTGACATCTGTATTTTAACCATGCTTAGCTTTATAGCTTTTTTATTTGGATAAATATCATTGTTCTAATATTCCAACTAGAACATTACTGTTACTATTTTGAAAAGCACTATTCTTAAAATATTCACCTGAATATGCAAATGTGCTTTCATTTTTTCTGCCTTTTTATTTTTTGCTTGCAGCATAAAACATTTCTGACATTTGGTTTGGGAAAAGTCCCTTGAAATTCAGACGGTGCTTTAGGAACGGACAGATATTTCTTCTTGATGCAAACAGTTGGCTAAGAGCATCAAAATTGTTTCTCCATGAGAAGCAGATACACAAACGAGTCTAATGGAAATATTTGGATCATTTCCTCACTTCTAATTTGGGCATAACATTGCCAAGTCTCCTTGTATAAAATTCATGTTATCTTGCCTTTCTTCCTCATCTACTCAAGCAGAACTTTGTCAAGACTCCCTCACCATGTGTCTCGACTTCTGTCATCCCTTCTTTTACAGTCCTGCAAACAACATCTACCTTGTCTATTTATTCAAAAATGCAATTAAAATGATGCATTTCCTGGGTCAGTACCTTCTAATGTCATGATTACTGCCACTTTCTCTCTGATACCCTTTTCTTACTAAATCAGGTAGAAGATAATTTTCCAGGTACTACCTTGCCTATTTGCTCACTCTTACTTCATATAGGAATATTGATCTTCTGCTCCTGTCTACGAATCATAGCACTTTTGATATATTAAAATTATCCAGCTAAAACTTTATGCAATTTTAGTTGCCGCGCTTCATGCAAAACAGCATTCCCCAAGCACCCACAATGCCATCTTCCATCTTAACTTCAAATGCCTATTTGAAAGATTCTTCTACTAATGAAGTCAGAATAAAATCCACAGCAGATGGGAAAGTTGAATGTTTCACTGAAATCTAGAGAGAAGAGATTTCTGCAATAAACGTTTCTGCTTAAGATTGTCAAAAGGAGATGGCCTTCTCAAGAAATTTTAGGGAGTAGACCTGTTAAACTTACGGAACACTGATTAAATAGTTGGCTATGGGTATATGATTCCAAGCAGTACACTTAGTACAACTTCCATATGCTAAAAGAGATATAAATTTGCGATGCTACTACATTCCTTTTCCTCTCATCTCCTTTTTTTTTTTAATCCCTGGTGTAGTTCTGCAGAAAGGAAAGTTGTGAACTATCCATAATTTCAAACCTTGTATCCACATAAGAGCTCTGTACTTTTTGATTTAAAGTCATCCATTGACTGGCAAGGTCTGCATATTTGGCTTCTCCAGCTGAAGCATAAAATTTCTGAAATCTTCTAAATAAAAAAATCTAGAATAGCATCTTTGAATCAGTTCCCTTTTCTGTCCCAGCTTTCTCTTCATTACCTGTAATTATAGGCAAGCTGCAAGGCTTCCAGTTCAAAAAGCAAAGAAATAATGGGACATTTACCTTAGGCATATTTCTGTCTCCTTTCCCCAGTTCTTGATAACTACTGTCACTTACAGAGATTCACATCATGCAATGCTCATTATGTCCCTGCCTTTCTGGATTCTCTCTCCATACCAGCACTCCCACTGTTGCCCCTATCAAAGCAAGCAACTGCTACAATTTTACAGTGAGAAGCACACGGATATATCAGTAACAACACGTAGCTGTTTAGCGTATTCAAGAAAGCGCCCATGTCAAATTTGTAAGTATTTTTTTAATCCAGAAGAAAATGGACTCCTAGTGCATTAGCTTTTCAAAGCACATCTAGGATAATCAAGGGAATGTGTGTGGGGGGGAACCCATGATTTAAAAAATTTCCATAGCATATAATCCTTTAATAAAGAACACGGTAAAAGCTAGAAACATCCACGAGTTCCAGAGATAATATAAATGTTATTTTAAATACCAAACTCTGCCCTCAATTACATCCAAGCAAAATCAGATCAGATTTTAGTTGTGGGTAAGTACCGCATGCTGCCCATTGCAAAAGCAATTCCCTTCTGTTTCAGTGAGCTGTTTAGTTTTGTTATGAAGAAGTGAATTTAAAGGAGAGAAGCACTATTTGCTCATTTTCTGTGCAGAGTCTGATTTTACCAACAAAGTAATGTAACATGGAAGTGCGATTATTTAAACCAGCACTTCACTACGCAGAGGGCTGTTCAATGCACTGCTCTTGCCAGGCTTGTCACAATGACTGACATTTTCTAATATTGAACTGGAAACAATATGGATATTTAATACTGCAGAGTTTACATCAAGTAGAAGAAAAGTGCTATTGTTTATCAGCAATCTACGTCTGATGGCATATATCTATACAGACATAATTATTGCTGTGATGAAACGTGATTATCAAATAATGGAATAAACACATCTGTACAATATTTGCAATGTTTCATTTCAGGTGATTTAAGAATCTTGTAAAACCCTATTCTTAACCATTTTCTATGCTTTCCACTTGAATTTTGACTAAAATTTACCTTTTAGATCTGTTATGCCACTCATGAATTTTTTACAATATCCATCTGTGCATTGCAATCTCTATTCTCCATGGCTCCACATTGTTTTGGCTAACTAACAGGCCCATATGTTGCCTTAATGTATTTCTGCACAATGTTTGTGCTTTTGGAAAAGAGAAAAAAAAAAAAAAACCACAGGGAAAAACCACAGGCCTAAATAAGCTATAAGGAGCATCCACATACAGTTAGACTGTCTTTACTGAGTCTGGAGACATTATGATTCTGCTGCGACAAGCAGCATTTGTCTTCATTTTGTCTGACTGTCCTCATGTGTTATTATTAGTGGCTGTCAGGCAGCAGTAGAAAAAAAAATAGCATCACTTGACTAAGAAGTTGAATGCATAAATGCAATAACTACACATTGGTAGCTGAGGAGAGGATGTCTGTTAGGATGGTCTAAATGCAAAAACCCTCCTATAATTACATTTAAAAGGGGGAAAAAACACATATCTGGCAAAACATAAGCATCCCTCCTCCCTTCTGCTTGCATAGCTAAATTAGGAACTAATTATAAATACAACTTAGCAGCATCTGAAGAAGTTGCTTTGAGAATGTCCTTTCAGAATGTCAGTTTAGTTTAATAGCAAGAAAACAAATATGTTGGAACATTCACATCCAGTCATGTTTTTCTGATAACGTTGATAAATATGAACATTTTAAAGATGAGTTCCTTATCATACAGAAGTTCACACTGAGATGTATTTAGCACTTTTAAAGCCCAATGCACAAAGCGTAGTCTCTGTTTCTGAGGTGCTCCAAATGAAGTTTCTTTATCATAAATTTTGCATTTGTAACATACAGTAAGGAATAATAATAAACAGAACATCTTTTAGACAGCGTAAAATAGTACATCCAGAAATTTACGCTGTAAGAAGGAGAAACCATAAGCTTTCAACCTGAGATATGTATAGACTGTTTAAAAGGAGATATAGGTTGGTTTATGATATTCTTAGCTTTAAAGTGATAAATTATTTCTCTAAGAGTACATGTATTTTGAAAATATTTACACAGAAAGGTTTGTCTTTTTTATAAGACAGGCAATACAAAATTCATCTGTGGAGTCCCTTAACAAACTGATTTCCCATGAAACTTATTTCATAATAATTTATTTAGCTTAACTTATCTCACTTAAGGATTAATAATCAAATGAGTGCCATTACAAAGCACGTTTTGCCTTCAGCAATAAAAAACCACTCACAAAAACCTCAAAAAGCAAATAAATGGTGAAATGTGGGTCCTGCTGCAGTCAAAGGCAAAATTTCCATTTACTTCGATGGAACTATTTCTATTGCAAGAAAGAGAGCAAACACATTATATCGGGAATCAAAATGAAATAATGTGCAGCAGATAGTACTCACAACAGTTACCTGTGAGCAGCCGTCAATGACGCACGCAGCTACCAGGAATTTTGCCAGTAACTAAAAGATCTGGTGGCAGATCACCGTTCATATTAGCTAGGAAAAGATGTTCAGCACTCACTGCTGCTCCTGTTTGTCTGTTTTTACTCTGGGTCCGTGGAAACTACCAACTTCCAATTTCCAAAACAAACCTCCACTTGTAGCTGCTTTCATTTGGAAGCCTTCTGCTATTTTCCTCCTTTAAAATTTCACACTCGAGCAGATCCAGAGGTGTGAGTTGAAAGGGGAGCTATAGCTTACAGTTTTGCCATCAGTGGATCACTGATTTTCTAATCACTGGATTTTCTAATCTTGGTCAGATTTTATACCAGGTTCAAAGTGATAGCAACTCACTGCCCTTCACTTAAGCATGACACAAAAGCTGTTCACTTTCACAAAGTACATATACTAAATGGAAATACACCGGAAAACTGATGCAGCCAGAGACTGAATGATTTGCTCAGGAAACACAAGTCTGACACAAGGCCAAAAAGAACAATCCAAATTCCTGAATCCTGATCCAGTTTTCTAAGCACGAATTGGTGGGACATCACACATGCTGAACAGTTAGGCATAACCTTAACTTTATGAATCAGGAACTGTGAGCACATTGTCACAGCTTTTTTCTCCTATTAGCACTGCAATTCCCAAAGCTGGGGCAGGAGAAAAGGGAAAGGAGGCAAAATTGGGTCGGGGTGGGTAGCACTTTGTCCTGTTTTCAGCAGAACGATGAAATTATTTCCAAAAGTAAAATATACATGATTGCTGTTGATACAGAACTGAGACAGATAATACCTTGACCCACATATTCTGTGTTTTAGCTGTGTTGACAAAACTTTTATTTCAAGTAAAGAAGGAAAAAAATTTCAGTAAAATAAATGAGAAACAGCCGTGGAACCCTACATGGCCATATTTACAGGGTTATTTTTCTGAACCACACTGAGGTAATTGCAGAAGATTATACTACACAGAGCCATAAAACTGTATCCAATCTTTAACAGAAGCAGCCTCTTTGTGCCACGTACAGGAGACAGGAACAATCACTTTCCTATTTCCTATTTACAGAAATGCACTTGCATTATTTGTTTTTCTTTACTGATACCACACAAACCACTAGCGAACTGTACTCAAGAGAAAGACCAAAACAGAGTTAAAAATTAAGAAGAAAGTGGTTTGCCATTTTTGGGCAAGGACAGTTGAAAGGAAAAACTGTATTTAAACTAACAGAAAAGCTGAGAAGTGGAAAAAAGTAAGAATTAAATTAATCTCCACCTAACGATTAAGAACTCCCTGTATTAGCACCATGTATAGCACTCTTGATTAAAATTAAAGTGAAACTAAGAATACTGTTGCTAAGATCTCTTTAAAATTAAAGTGAAACTAAGAATACTCTCGCTAAGAACCCTTTTTTGTCATGTTGGCCATGCAGCACACCTAGACTCAAGCTGCATTTCAAACTCCTACACACTGGATAGCATAGAGGTGCACTAATCTCTCTTGCGTTTCTCCTGTGTCAGGCAATCCCTTGCTTCGGTTCCTTCTGGAATATGTTTGGATGAATCAAATGAATTTAGCCTTTCCTTGGCCACATGTGGTATAACTGGTACATTTCTGACAACTGAATGGCCTGTGCCCTTATTCTCCAGGACATAAACAGCTTCGTTCTGTGTCCTTCCATACAGTTTTAATGTGGGTTTATAGGTTTTTCAGACTTAGTTCATCCCCCCATAATTCAGTAGCTGTTCCCAATTAATTGCATGCTTGGGCACTGTTATTTCTCATCAAGGGGGTTACACTCCTGTAAGGTTTCAAAGTTGGGTTTCACCCACTCTTGTTCTAGAATAAAAGCAATGACACATGGAGACAATCAGGAGCAATTAATATGGAACACATCCATGTGCAGACAAGCGATGTAATATCACAGTATAAAAAGCTCTTTCTGCAACATTTAGGGCTGCATCACAATACTTAGCTGCTCCATAGCAAATACAGATGGGAAACCCGCATGAGTTCGATCACATTTGTTAGATTTTAATAACAGAAAATACTTCACAGGAATGTATGTCTTATTATCATTTTTTAATTGCTTAGTCTTGCAGAATCTTCTGAAACAAATATAAGCAGTAACGGGTTAATAAGTTCATGAATATGCACGAACATATTACTGCCTTTTTTTAAAACTTTTTTTCTCTGTATTGATGTTTGCCTGCAACAGTAGCAGAAAAAGGGGCTTGCACCTCACAACTTGATCTATTCTCCAGTCAATTAACATATGAACTACATAACAAAGCACTTTAAACTATTTGATGTTATCTGAGGTATTTTGTTCTGTATCTTTCTAGCAGTGGTGAATTTTGTATTGCATCTCACTCGGATCTACAGGGTGCACAAGTATTTGGCTTCATCTTTCAGTGCACTCCAAGAGGCTACATTCTTCAATCCCCTGCCCCCCCTTGCCCCACATGTCCATGAGGCCTTGCAATGGACTCTTGTATCACAGTCAAAGATGTTCTTTTACTGAAGGGAGCGCTCAGCATTTCAAGCTAAGGCAGAAAGCAGCTCTAATATTTCATTCTTCCATACTCCAGGAGAGGTTGTACTTACTGTCTGACAGAGTACAATACTTCTCAAACTCCTCAGTCAGTTAAGTATTGCGTATTAGAAATCTTATACTCTTCTTGTGAAGAGCTGGAAAGAAATCTCAGTAATGTAGCCCTGTAAGAGTCTTTGGATTTTTTTTATCTGCATGATTTATTTTACTCATTGAGAAGGGCAATGAGCATTGAAAAACTTAAGGCCCTTTTACATTAATTACTAACCCATGGATATTCTTAAATTCTTTCTCATCAGTCTCCCGTCCTTCCCTCTCCTTTTTCCTTCTTGTTAATTTTTTTTTAAATTTTCTATATTCTTTCAAAAATGTACAGATCAGCTTCCTTTGGAACTGATATACTAACTGATATACTTAGTTCTGTAGTTTATACTATTTTCACATGGATTCAGTAGAAACCACTTTTCTTTATAATCTGTACAATTTTTAAATAACTATAGAAATCTTCTGTCTTTACACTTTCAACATTGTGCCTTCACTTTTCTTCACAACTGTTAAAAATTATCCACATCTTTGGATTTAATGTTTAGGTTGAGTGTATAGAAGGAGCCTACCTGCTCCTAATATTTTCTATTGGCTAGGCTTTCTGAAGGCCAATAGGTCTGAGTGGGGACAGAAAAATCCATGCCAAAGAGCCTTCAATGGCATCTGGCCAAACATCATATCAGGCTCTCATTACATCATCACCACATCACAGCATTGGGCAGAGGCCACTCTTTGCTATGTTGGAGGAGAAACGGAAGAAATTCTGGGGTAAGTCATGTATCAGAGAAATTGCTGAGCATTAAAGGTAGTTAAGACACTCCAGTGTTTGAAACTGCAACATGTCAGGATCAGACGGATAACGTTTTCTAACATTCACCTTTTATCCACAGGAGCTAGTGAGGCGACATTTAAAGTACAGGAAAGTTTCAGAGAGCTATGTCAACTCTGAGCGACAAATCATCACTTCAAGAATAAGCCTTAGTCAGTGGACATGTGCTTGGCTGAGGGGCCCCAGAAGAGCAGCTCGACACTGGAAGGCTCCTAGGACTCCAGGAAGAAGCTGTAGGTGGGGAGAACACAGTTCTCAATGCCTTGGAATTGACATTGGCTGACTGTTTTACAGGGGCGTGAATGCAAACAACAAATGTGCCAGCAATGTGGCAAGCAAAAAAGACTCACAAAGGCTGGAAATCTCCCTACTGAAATTACTACAAGCTATTTTTCAGTTGTGCAAATGCCAACTTATTTCCTGATTAAACCAAAGTCTAGGTAAGCAGAGACAGTCACTCAAGTCAGATCTCAAAAAAGTAGTACACATAAATTCAGAAAGACCTATGGTGAATTACATACCTTGCCACAAAATATAACAAGCAAAGCTATAGGCAGTTGAGCTTTGTGAATGACACAGGGCTGAGGACATGGGAAGTTTCATTCTGATGTAATGAAACCTTCCAAGCACTAAACGAATATGACCAAACAGCCACGTAAACCTCTCCCTCCATGTTTTTCACTTTTTAGAACAAGTCTATATCCAGAGTTGAAACGTAACAGAAACAAGTATATATGAGCTGAAATGCCATCAATCACAACATTCACAGGCAACAGCAAACAAAAAACCCCTACCCTCAGTCCTGCATAAGAAGTACAAGATATCTCATCCTGAAGGTTCTTATTTTTGGCATGAATGAAAACAGACTTCCAGAGTGCAAATCTGAGACAATGATTTAATGAAGAAATATATGAGATTTAGCTACTAATCTGGGGGGATTGTTTTAGAATAGATGAACACAGTGGTCACTTGGAATTAGAAAACAGATTAAAGATTAAATATAGCACCAATAGTGACAAGTACACTTGGACTTCAGCCTATATGGATTTATGAAGAGACAATGCCAAATAAATCCACTAGTCTTATGTCTAACAGTGCAGGATTATTATTCAGTTCTGGTTTTGAGACTGTAGGTGTTCATTTTATTTACATAATGCATATGTGGAATAGTGTGCTCATCTAAACTCAAATGAGCACACAGAGAAGGGATGCTCTCCTACAGTCATCTGAGAACGTCAGGTTGTCGATAACTCAGAGATAACTGTCACTGTAGCATTTGACGAACAGACAGCCAGATCCAAGAAATTTACAGAAGCGAGGTAATGATTTGTCTGTGTGTAAACTCTCTCTGTGCATAGTGTCACATAGTAGTAAGTGAAGTAATGAAAAGAGGGGAAGAATCACAACCCTTTGTGAAATGTTTCAAGCAAACATTGAAGTATCAGGAATTTGAGCTGACTTGAGAGTCATGTAAATAGTGTCAGCTTATAAAAACAAGGTGATTCCCTGGATAGGAGAATACCCATACACCGTCAAAGCTCCCATGCGTATGTAAACATTCTCTATAAATATTTGGTTGAAGGTTTCACTATAGTGAGCTTTTGCTGTCCCAGAGTGTGGGCGTTGTCTAGAAACCTGAGATCAGGAATGACATGATCTCATCTCCCGTTACTTAGATAACTGCATTTGATGCATGCCTCAGGGAAATCGAAATGATCTTGGCAGAGGATAAAACAGAGGATTCAAATGTGCTCTTTAACTGATGATCTGGACTTTGAGAATGAAGTCCCATCTGATTTCAAATAGACTTCTAAATATCAGAGAGGAGCTGACAGAGAGTTCAAGGAACCACAGATGCAGTTAGTGTCAAGCTACTGAAGTTTGGTTTTAGGACGTTTTGCAGTGGATTCTATTTGCTTGCAATTTAGAGGCTTCTGCAGCTGAGGGTATGGGATTGTGTCATTTCATGAGAGTTACAAGCCGTTAAAAGGAACAGAGACATCCGTTTGGATATTCTTTCTGGAGCATTTCACAGGCATTCCACAGGCCAAAGGTAAGGCACAGCTCATAAAATTGTACAGCACATGATGTTCTTATCAAGGGGGATACAGTTTGGAGACTGCTTTCATTGCTTATGGTTTGCCAGAGAATACAAACATGTCTTTCATATATAATGAAAAGAGACATATTTTTAGAAGATTGTCTAATCGTCCTGATTTTGTTGTATAAGGTGAGGCTGTTAAAGGAGCACAGGGTGGCCTTTTGGTCAGACAATTTAAGAAGTGTGCAGCAATTAACAGGCAGACAGAAGAATCAGGAACAGTGATTAAATTATAAAGAGTTTTGTCCTAAGTTGCTTGATTCTCAATATATCTTTCAGGACTAAGCACGTGCCTAGGATTTGTAATCAAGTTGTTGATGTTCACACTCATGTACTTTCAGTGTTCTGTATTTCGGTATTTTGGCTTCTGAAGATAGTAACCAATGCTGCCAACAATATGGGATCATCAATTATTAAAAACAATTTAAGAACCTTTGGGCCAGCAACACAAATGGTTGAACCCATAAAAAGATGACTAGTCTCAGTGCAAAACACCATTTTGTTTCCATGATTATTTTCAGAAGCTGCTTCAGTCTTTGCCACTAACTCTAAAAGCAGCAGGGGGTAGAGTTCCACTCAGAGACTACCAGAATAAGTGTCTATCCAGTCTAAGGTCTAGACTGTGTCAAGAGTTGAAAAACCACTTCAGAAAAAGTGATTCAAAATTTGACAGTGTCAGGTTACTCCAAATATGGTAGGTAATACAAGAGCTATGTCTTTGTCAGAAAGCTTGACTGAATTATTAAATTATTATTTAATAATTTATATTATTAAAAATAATTAATATGCACTTGCATATGTTTGAAACCTAGAATTCAGTATTCCCTGGTACCTAGCTACAGGCACATGTCTGCTGATAGTAATACGCTCTATAGTAATAAGAAAGAGCAGAATAGTATTCTCACACCCTTATCCATACTACATATCACTTCTACTAGGCTGACATAAAGATGGCCACGACAACTGTATGTAAGTCCTAGAAAGGCTTTTGTAACTACTCTTTCAGGAGAGCATTTAACAAGACATCCCTGCTCCCTCATCACACAATAGCCATTAGCAAGGAAAAGTATTAAAAGCATCATCAGAATGATTGTCATTTAATTTGCAGAACTTCAGACAGGACTATAGTTCTGTTATTAGATATTACCACAAAAGCAGCCTATTCATTCCAGCTGTTTCAGTAGTTTGAGTATGATTACCAAAATTATGAAACACTGACAAAGAGATGAATAAGAGTGTAACAAAATACAATTACTTGTTCTGATTTGGACAGTTATAAACATGGGGTTTGGGCCAATGTATACTGAACACATTTTTCATAGAAAGGACCTGGAATGAGTTTTCTTCACAGATTATGTGTTTCCTCCTCTAGTTTGGGATTTACTCACTTGTGATTCTGGCAGCCACTACTGAATGAAGACTAGGCATCTCTTCTCATCAACTAAATGCTTAATAACCAGAGGGTGCATAAACGTCTAATATCAGCCATTATTTGTCAGGATGAGGGGATGTATCTTTTTGCAGGCTGAAAATCATTGCAGATACACAACAGAATGCAAACATACTGCTGACCCAAACTCCCTGAATTAAATGTTTTAGAAAAACTAAAGCTGTAGTTGATTGCAATTACATTTTGAAGTGTAAATCTCTGCCAGGGGCAGGCAGGAAACACTGACAGCATTTTTTTTCCCTATCTCATCTCTACAAGCACGTGGAAGTGAGGTGAGTCTCTACATATTTCATTTTCTACCACTGAGACGGGAAAAGTGATCGCCGAGTGACATTTGGAGCTGGAACCAAGTGAACTATGACTCAACCCTTCCTGATTTCAGATTGAGCTGATTTCCAATCAGCCTCTGAAGACTAAGCTACAGCAAAAGCAGGAAGGAGCTATGGTTTGAGAGAATTAAATATAGTCTGGTATTGATTTAAAGAGAGAAGGATGGAATGCAACTGCAAGAAAAGGCTGGGAGGAAAAAGTTGAGGGTGTTGGTTATACGCTGGCGTTCATATGAACTGTAAGAAACTAAGAGTCTTAAGGGGTTTAAAAAAAAACGCACAAAACTGAGTAGGCTGTGCTTCCCCATGTTTACCTCTGTGGTATAACTGATCTCTAGCTACAGTCACCATCAGATCTGGTTGTTCTTCCTTATCAAGCATGGACGATACTAACATAAAGGGTAGAGCTAGTCTGTTTTCTTCTCTCCTGTATGCAATGAGAGTCAGTAGATTCAACAAAAGAATTAAAGAATATTATTTAAGTGAGAAATTCAAGTCCTCCAAAGCTACAAAATGCCAGAATTAACGTCGCTTGGGAAAAGTTGACCTTTCCCCTCCCCCCATGCATAATCCTAATGACACAAATTTTAATTACAGGACCATATAATATTTTTTCCACAGCAGCCCCCTGCCTTGCTTGAAGCCCAAGATAAATACTGCTCAGAGAAAGAGACAGCTCTTCAATATTTCTATCCTTAACACACTATTACTGGCCCCTGTTTTATTTACTGCACACCATCAAATGCCTGCAGTGAATGCAGAATTGTTTATTTCCTCATGGTGTTTCTAGAGTGCTCATCACCACAGAATCTTCATGCCTCGTAAACATTAATAAATTCATCTCCACTATGAGATGAGAGTGTTATTATCTCCATTTTACAGGTGGGGAAATCAAGACAAAGAGACTTCCCAGAGGTCAAAAAGTTAATAGGTAGCACAGCCAGCACTAGAACACAGAACTGCATTACTTCTAAGTGTCTGGTCTAGAGAGTTGAGTGCAGTGTCCTACTACTAGCACTTCCTAGGATGAACTCTCACATAGCGCAGCTGTGCATACTCTGATCTTTTCCATACCTGCCTCTGTGACCTTGAGCTGATGTCAAGGAATTGAGGAATGTACAATTAGTGGCCTCCTGCCAACATTTTAGTTTAAATAACTCAGCATTGTATAAAAATCTGGCAGAAACATGGATCAAACTAAGGCCTCTGGTGCGATGTGAAGTTTTGTGATTCATGAGACCAATCTTTTTCTTCCTGAATTCACATCCTGTATGTAATTCCACCACTAGAGAAAATAATAGTAATTAAAAAAATCCTCTAAATGTGTTATCTTCTACACAGCCACCACTCCTCTTCAGGACCTCATCTTTTGTGCGTATTGAATAATACAGAGAACTCAAGTAAAAACAGTGTGTTATCATGTGGTTGAAGACTTATCACAAAACAGAAATGTAAGAGGAACAAATTAAGGTTGTGCAGAAAACCTTAAATCCAATATTGCTTCAGCTTCTGGTAATTGACTTTCTAACTCAGTTACTATTCTTCTAATAGTAGCTTTTAAGGTTGTTGGCCTTTTTTTAGTAAGAAAAAAGTAAAGCAAATTCAACTGCATGCAATAACATGCAAGTCAAGCTTGCATACCAGAAGGGCTGAAATCCTGACACTTGAACTCAGGAGTGTATCTTGTGATGAAGGATTAACTACATTGCTGACAACAGGAGATACCTGCTGCTCTAGGGAAGAGGAGATGGAAAGCTGTTGGCTATGGCCTACTTGTACTCGCGCTTCTCTGTCCCTCACCCAGACAGACTGCCTGTTGTCACAGTTCCCAGTGTAGTATGTTCAGTTGCTGCCGTCGCTTTAATAGCATTACAGCCTTAGTCTTTTCTTAGAATGAGCACTGATAAATATTTTGAATTGTTTTGGAACAGAATAGTGACAAATACTTGATGAAATTTGGGTACTTCTCTCTACCAGTTCTACTCAGAATTTACTTATCTATTCAATCAGTAGTTTGACAACTTCACACATAATTGCCATCAGCACAGGTACAGAAGGTAATGGACCACTTCTTCCTTCAAAAATATGTATATTGGACAAACTGAATGGAACTTCAGAATTAAAAAAAAAAAAAGACATTTCTTCAGGCATGGGGTTTTAGCCCTGCAGAATATTCAATCCCTCTTTCAAACAACGTAAGCATTAAGAGCTCTTAAAAAAACAATGAAACAAGCAGAAGTAAGTCCTATAATGGAAAGTGTTAGGCCTCCTAAGTACAGGCAACAGTAGGTCTTTACTACCTAGCTATTACAAGCAGGTTTTGAAAGCAATCGAGTCAGGTCTTAGAAGTGCTGCTCCCACTGCTTCCTTCAAAAAATTCAGTGTAATATGATATTGCCAGACTGGACTCCATAGCGCACACATGATGGCAGCCAGCCATCATGGGGATTATCTAATATCACCTAGGGATCATTTAATTATTTAATACCACTCAGATGAAATGAAATACCCTTGCAATTCTGGGAGAGCAGTATTACAATGGGTCCAGAAAAGACCTACAAAACCCAGGAACAAGTTGTTTTGTGGAAAGTGTTCACATTTTTTAGAAGCTCTAGTCTTTACAACTGCCATGTCTAAAATCTATCACTGAAAAAAGTTTATTTTCCAAGTGGAGAGGAAGTCATCTTTCCCCAGGTGAATATTATTTTGGGTAATACAATGAAACTAATATGATCACCATTACATCATACAATATAAATAAGCTTGCATTATTTCTCCTGTTTGCATAATGAAATTAATGAAATTGGGAGCAGGAAGTATGTGGGAGGATACAAACACAGAAGCTCCCATTCTCACAGGTTTGAGGGGAAGCACAGCAGCTTATTAGTTAAAAAAAAAACGGGACGAAATAGACCATGTGTATTCTACCCTGTTATTTAAAAGCAACAGTTTATAGCTTTAACATCCTTTTTTTCTTTTCCAGGTATGACATGCAGAGCTGCATTTGCAAGACCAGATAACATGAACAAAGATAAAAATAGTGTCACTGTCCATTTATATCCTATAATTCTAAGGTGTCAGTTAACAAAGAAATTGAATACAAAACATGTAGAAGAAAAAAAAAAAAAAGGCCAAACCTACAGGCAAACTATGTAGCTTTATGCAAGCTGCATGACTGACATAAGCTATTTACCATTTTATCAGTGATTGAATAATAGAAGCAGGTGTTCCTACTGGTCTAGGCGGAATACTCTCACTAAACATTTTCTAAATCTATCGCTCTTGTATCAGTGATGCATTGTGTTGCTGTATTTTCCAGGGCCTAAGTTATGAAATAAATTCACAATAAACCAGCTTAGAATCAACCAGCAATGCTTATATCTCAGGTACTATAAGCTATTAATTCTTCATTTAGGGGAAAATGAATTCAGTTCCTCCAAAGAGATAGTGTATTTTCCTTTAAATTTTTATGTACAGTGTCTAGCACATGTCTGTATGTAAACTGTGAACAGAAATAACAATTTTAACTATTACGATTTTCTCATGGACTTCAAGAAGAAGAAAAAGAAGAACGTGCAAGTAATAAAATAATTCAAACCCATCTATCTACATGTTTTAAAACACTGCAGCTTTCATATACAGTTTTGAATGCTCCTAAAAAATAAACATATTTAGGAACATTTCTAGTACATGCTTACTTTTTTTTTTAATTAAAAAAACCTGTGGACATAAAAGAAGCACTTATATAATATAAGCTGAAATATTATTTATACCTATTCTTTTGATGCATTCATCACTAAGCAGCAAAGATGGTAATGACACACATACACAAGCATTTTTAGCTACATAAAATTTCAGATCTATCTCTGTATATCCATATCAAAACCGTTTTTAAGAGCAAAGATGATCTTGTTATTTTCACCCACCATCCCTTCCCATAACAAAGGTTATTTCCTTCAAAAACTACAGTTCATAGTAAAGTACCTTATAAACTTTTTTCGCATTTTATTCCTTAATCTATAATTCAGCAACATACAAGTATTTAAGAAAATTATCAAAACAATAAAATATTTTTTAAAATGTTTGTTACCATGTCTTGGAAACCTTTTTAGTTATTAGGAGTTCACCAACAAAGTGGAGTAGTTCTGTATATAGCTATCTCTTATACCTGTGAAACCACAGGTGTACACGCAGGTATACATACACACAGTATTACGCATACTTTGGAAGCAATGGAAAATGCACATATTCACAGAAAGCAAAATAAAAATACCAGATTTCATTTATTCAATTTTCTGTATCTAGAAAAGAAAACAATCCAATAGGACTATTTATGGAAATAGACAGAATGAGTAAAGTAAAATTAGGTCATAATGCAACAAACAGTAAGAGCTGAAAGTCGGGCTAAAATGGTATACTCTATCAGCTGGAGTTCAGACCACTTAGTGCAGACTTGGAAATGAGTGGCTGCCAGAGATTTTTGTCAGATTCTGATTTCAATTTGTGTGGTGAATTAGTGTCTTCTTCTAGATCATCCCCAAGCTCAACCAACAAAAAATGTTTTCTTCAAAGAGGAGAATGCTAACTTTAAACTCATAATTCAAACTTTACCTTCCAAAAGTACATTCTGTACAGTGCTCACTGCTGTGGCCTGTATGTCTGCTTATTAGATGAAATATGTTCTAGATTATTGTCGTCCCTCCAATCTTTGGTAATCATACCCAATATGCCTTGTTATTTACCTCTTTGCTATATTTGCACTTAATTTTTATTTGCTACTGTTGACTCTATTGTTATTGTACGTAACATCAAAAATGCTGCCTCCTTTTACTGCTTCTTAGTCTTGTATGACACTGTTTGACACTAAAATGCGCTACAGAGCAAGCAAGAATTAAAAACCAAGTCTTTGATTTATAAGCTAGTAAGAACAGTGCACTATAGCTCTACATATAGAGTCAAAACCTTCTCCACCATATGCATGACCAATGAGCCACTGCTGTCTTTTCACAGATGAGGGTGTTACAAGACCTTCGATTTGCTAGAGGTAATGGTGTTGCAAGTATTGAATAACTATGAAGGAATTTGGCATATAGTGCAATACACATCCAAATTACCCTCTGGAAACCTTTATGAAAATAAAGGTAGCTTTCTGATTAAGCAATTTTTTTTTTCAGGAGAATTTTCTGTGGAAAACGTAAAGAAAGCAAATAAAAAGACCCACCTTTGTCTTTCTTTTAGACAGTAAGATGAAAAACTGTGCTCACCTTCCCTCTTAATCCGCTGCCACCCACCATCTGGACTGTCTGACCACATCTACTTTCAGTCCAGAGAGGGAAATGATCATTTTGTGCAAATATTTTCTGCTGTCTTCTTTAAAAGTCCCTCCTCGCATTCCCCTCTCTATTCGCATGGAGTCCACTGCAGCAGGAATACTGCTCCAGAGCTGCCATGGGGCAAGAGTGCAAGGACTGGGATAGAAGGGTACAGAGAGAGATACCAAGAGATACAGATGTTCTAGGTGATCTATGTGACTATTCTGTCTGTTTCCCCAGTCGTGAGTATTAGATGGAGGATGATAGCTCCTTTTAGTGTTTACTGAGGCTGACAGCACCCTTCCAAATGCATGACTAGTGCTTATGTGTGCTCTTTTTGCAGGGCTTTGCACACTCCAAGGACCTCAGCATCATACATCTCACGCTACAGAAACTGTCTCTGCCATGGGGAATGCAGTGTTTCTGGGTACCATAGGCACGTGGCAGCCAGCCATGTTTTGAAGCAAACGCACACCTCAATGTCCAGAAAAAGGGAGCATTCCCTTTTTCTGAACAGAACTTCCACCCTGAAATTGATAATTGTTTCCTTGTGGAAAAGGAAACTTCCTTCTGCCTCGTAGAAGCTAGCGTGTTTTCATGAAAAGTGCCTATGTGATCAATTTTCCTGGGGAATATTTCATATTAAAAATCTCCCAACAAACTCTATCTACAGCTTCTTAACCAAGCAGATATGGATATGGTCATCTATGCACAGAACACCTGTATGTCTTTTTCAGTGGGGTAGAGTGTGATTTAACTTTTGCATGTACTAGAAGTCATAGAGAGTTAGCAAACACCTTTTTAATTCCTGGACCACTGCACTATGTTGCCTACTACTTCATGGTCCCTGGAGAATACCTTAAAGTTTTATGAACATTCAAAATAAATTTCTATTAGGCTAAGTGAACCACCTGTTACAGATGTCTTTTTAATAACTCTCTTGGAGTATACTGGAGGTGACTCAATTAAATTAGCTTGAAATGTGTGGTTATTCTTGTCCAATAAAACACTTTATTGAAAGTCCTTTGTGTTCATAACCAACCTTGGTAGCAATCCATTTCCAGTTGCAAGTCAAGACAGCACCAGCCCTTAATGTTCTAATAAACAAACGGTTTAACAATTGGGAGCTAATTGTCACAGTGGGACAGCCTGGGAAGCTTGTAATCAGGCCTGTATTGTCACAATTCATTTTCATATTGTAGCAAAATAATAACCTCAGGAGCCCATTTGAATTAAAAGAAATCTCACTTTATACTCGTAGATGCTCAGCCTATGCACTTTAAATCAGATTCAGTAATTTTAGACCACCTTAATCTCCTCAAAATCAACAGCCAACATTTTCTTGCTATGTCTAGGAATGACACTTCAGCAATAAAATCCCATTTCCAAAAAATAGATGGGATACATTCAGTGGCAAATTACTTGTAATATTTTACAGATTTACTCCACTACACCTTTACTACAAATCTTACAAAATCAGCACTTATTTAAACCACAGGCGTGTTTATAGACAAGCGGATATTATAAATCATAGCCAGGATCCAACTGGTAAAATAAACTTACTTGCAAAGAGATATCTCTTCTTGGAGTATGCTAATAAATCCAAACCTAACTTTCAATGTATCTAAATTCAGGGTACGACACTGCTTGAGATTTTTGGAAATAAGGTATTTTCCATTCACTCAGTCTCACCTTCTCCATGTTTTTCTTAATTTATTCTCAACTAATCCTATAATATTACTAAGATTTTTAACAAAGAAAACTACAAACATATTCGAATAGTCCGTTTAAAGTTAAAAAGAGTCCCTTCTACACGAGAGCTTAAAAAAAACCCTAACTAATTAAAGCAACACCTTCAAAACTTCATAAAATTAAAGTTTCAAAAAAAACCCAAACCCCAAGGCTTCTATTGTTGTTCACAATTGTCCAGATAACAAATCCATTTGACAGTTTGATGGGACTTTGCTTTAAAAATGGCCTGGGACTACCATAGAAGGGTTGTCAGGTACTCGAACACAGTTGCCTTATTAGAGACATGTGAAAAGCTTGCGAAACACATCTACTCTAGCTGAGCTGCAAGTATTTGGTCTCTAACTTACATAGACACTGACTTTCCCCTGTCCTTTTTTAACAAATGGAAGTAAGTCAGAAAATTAAAATGGTCCTATATTCACTGGCTTCCGTTCAGGGAAGAAATAATATGCCCACTGAAAACAAAATTGGAATTGCTCCTAAATTGGTTTGCAGACGCAAGTTGTGTCCTTTAAAATTCATTCTGCACACAATGTTTAGATCTGATGTTTTTGCTCCACCTATGAGAAAATGTCTAAATTATTTTATCTGCACCAAACCAAGACTACTATGGAAAACCCTAGTTATTAAGCCAGCCCTACTGAAATTTTACATTAAATTCCAAAGAAGAAGAAAACAATTTTGTCAACTACCTTTTCAGAGATCTCATGTTTAGCTTTTCTTACTGCACAAAATTAAGTAAATACATCCATCCCATTCAGAACATGTACTTAAGAACTCCTGGAGTCTCCTAATTATCATTTCTTCTTGTAAAATAAAATGGACTAAATCCTTAAGCACTTATTCTAGGTTTATTTGGTGTTTCTTATTAAGACAAATGTGTAAAATCTGAGTGTTTAATTTGCCAGTTTGGCAATTACTATTCCCAGTAATTTTAAAATTAAAACTAAAACACTGATTATACCAAAATGTAATCTCAATATGCTTTTAAACCCTTGTCCCACCAAAACCAAAACAAAACAAATCTAACCCCAAATCTCAAAACAAACAATACCACTTGTTATTATCCCAGAAGTTTCTAGGTAATGAAAAAAAGTAATTCTCATGACGACTGCCCTTTATGCACCTGATCTCTTGACCCAGGTTTCAAGGCAGTTGTTGGTTCAGAACTTTGGGCATTTCTGCTTGGGCTTTCCGCATCTTAAATATTCTAGCTGGTGTTTTTCCCACTGGTTCTTAAGAAAAGAACTGTTGTTTAAAAAAAAGAAAAAAGTGCCTCAAAGACTAATCATAGAGGAAATGAGGAAATGAGATAGATGGACAGTCAGAATCCGTCATTAAGTCAGGACAACGTCATAAGCTTTAGAATCAATAAACAGAATCAAAACATTTTTTGGACACCATTATACAGTATGAAATGGAATTTTTTCTAAAGAGGATTTGAAGCCTTGAAAGAGAAACAACAGGGAGAGCTGATTTTATTTTATAAGATTTTAGTTCTGACTTGTACTATTAAGTTTTGCTAAACACAATACATTTACTTCTGTTTCCTAGATTGTGTGGAGTAAACAATGACATTCAGTAGTCATGTTCTAGAGAAAATATATATAGTATGCCCCTTTGGTGAAACAGTTTTTAAATTCTAATAGAATTTCAAGGTTATTATCTATTTCAGATCAACACTGGAGGTCAGAGTTCACAGCAGCCAGAATTTACAAACCTCCAATGGGTTTTGATTGACAGCAATCAGCATCTCTTCAGCATCACTGAGGGAACAAAGTACAGGTCAAGACAGCAGGCGATTTCATCTGTCATTTTTAATTATCTAAATGATATTCACAGACAAAACCTTTCCCATCCATCAGGGCATCGCATTACCATAGACAATGTTTGTTTAAAGAAGAGGCCATAAAATCAAACAATTATGAATGCAGACAAGCCTTGCTATTGACTGCATAAATAATCAAGTGAGATTTCCAAAACTCTCTGCTAATGAATTGGTAGATTGCTGGCAGGAAGTGGCAAGTAATAATACAGACAACAATCTAATGTTCTTATTGACTTTTACTAAAGCTTGGCTACAGTAGCAAAGATCCGAAAATGACGTCAAGTAAGGTTTCCATAGGAGCCGTATTGATATCAGTACACTGCTAAAATACAAGTAGTTAACTCCTGACCTTATAGTAGGACCAGCAATCCCCTGAGAGAGCTGAAACACTAGCAGTACAATACATCATGAGCTGAGCCAACAGCCTCAGGGCTCCAACAACGTTGCTGCACAGGCAAGGGTCCCTTTTTTTGCCATGTATAACAGTTTAATCCACAATAATTCAACTGCAATCCCCAAAATTAACTCTATTTCAGTCTGTTATATGAGTAAATAAACATCTGTAAACTAAGATTGAAAAGTATGCATCTGATACCGCTATGAAATATATGGTGTGCAGAATACAGTCTGTTGGAATGGACTCAGCTTTCTCATCCTGACGTCCCCAGCGGGTTTACAAAAGTCACAAACAGTTTAAAGGCCAGATCCACGGGTTACATAAATCACCATAAGTCCGTTGCTCCATTTACACTATCATGCCTACATCTCATTAACTATAATAATAGGTAGATAACTGGCCCAAATGTTAATGACAGTATTGGTTTCATTAATCAGAAAAAGCAGCAAATCATCTTTTCTGCTCAAGCCCAACATGGCAAAACTAGTAAGAATCTTTTTCCCAGGTTCTAATAAACTAATATGAGACCTCCTTGAGGAAAAAAAAAAAGGTACAGAAAGATGATATGTGAAATGTGCAGACTGTCTCCATTCAGTGGGGCAAAGCTTAAGATGTCCTTTCTCCCACTAGAAAATACTGGAGAAAGGAGTTAGGGTCAACAACAGATGCACTGTGAAGACAATAGCCAGGTAGGTGTAAAACACAAAATAAGAGCGAGAATTTTTTGCAAAGCCCCTGAGGATGGTTACTGAGACAGAGCGAGAGAGACAAAACAGCAGAAAGACTTCCCCTCATTACCACACCCAGAACAGGTTACTGTCAGCATGTAATTCTAGTTTCTTTTACCTGAAAGCATATTGCGAACACTACAAGTCTCATGCTTCTCACCCATATGATGTCCCTCAACTGGCCTGGCAAACCGTATGGAACAAAAAGCAGTTCTGTACTTCAGAATCTCAGTAGTTTTTCCTGCCAAACAAAATAAGCCCAACTGTTTGCAAAATCTTTAACTGACAGCTGTGTTGCTGGGACCGTCCTTCACATCCGTTGTGTCTGAATGAGCACAAACTAGCTCACTGATCGTCTCATATTAGCTCAATCGCATTTTTCAAATCTTTATTAGCTCTTAATGATCTTTCACAGATGCTAAAGAAGGAAACTAGACTGATCTCAATGGGATTCCAAAAAGCAAGGTTTTAAAAGGAAAAATGGAAAAAGCTCGTGATCTAGAGAGATAAGGACTATCATTATATTTGATCTTGGTTCACAGAAAAAAAAAAGTGATGCCTAATTAGTCCCATGTAACCTACCTCCTGGCCTAAAAAAATTAGTGGAAAACTCTTCCCTTTCCCTTCATCCCCCTTCCCCCCTCACATAATGATTTTAATTATCCTCAAAGAGTACAACCGATTCTCACCAAGCTTGGTCATGAAGACTAAACAGACATCGCAGATTGTATCTTTCTACTGCAATTTTCCCCCTTGAACACATAATTGGTAATGAATGCAAGACATCTTTTTTTTATGAAGTATTGTGGAACTGTTTCTAAAATTCCACTCAGAATTTCTTCTCAGTAGATAACATGGTATAGCTTGCTTTCTCATGCTGGTAACCAGACAATGGAAACATTAAGATTGCAGTAATCGCTTACAGCTCCTAGAACTGAGTCTTTAGTTCAAGTCCCAGAGGTTCAGGTTTTGAGGCTCAGGAATGCCTGGTCAGTATTTGTTCTCATCAGCTCGCAAAGGTGACTGGGATACCCTAAATTCATCAGAAATGGATGTCTGAAAGAATATAATGTATATATGTCAATAGAAGACAGTCTAGATCTGACTGGAGTCAAGGCACTGCCAAATTAAATAAACAATACAGTTGAACATTACAAAATTTTTTTCTTTAGTTTGAATAAAGAGGTTAATTATCTTTCAGTCCAGATCAGGATAACTTGACTAGCTGTATATTTCAATGGGAGACAGATGCATGTAATTCAGATTTACACTCATGATTCTGGGTCATGGGAAGATCTGAGGTTCTAGAGAAGGCAAAAACAACCAATAACTGCACTGCAATTATTCCAACTACAGGTGTTCCTATATAGGACACATTTAGCAACCACTGATAAAATTGCACATAGTAACTTCTAATTGCTTGTTATAAAACAAGCAGCGATTCTCTTCACAAATATGAAGAACTTTGGTGTATGCATTTCACCAGGAAGCTTTCTCCAATCTTTTATTTGTTTTATTTTGCAAGTTGAACACTATGATTTATTGAGATTTACCTTTTCTTATCCATAGGAATTATGTTTTGTATTACTAGCATTGTAAAAGAGGCTTAAAGTTTATATTCACTGCATCATAATATGTATGTACTTACAATATTTTAAGTCCTATAGATAAATATCACAGGGTTGTTAGAAAGACATCTCCTTTCCCCTAGGAAAAGATATTGTTTTTTAAAAATCCTAAAATATAAAAAAATATTTTAAAATGTTTTGTGAAGAATGGCTCTCTAAAGTATTAAGTTGTGTTTAATAATATTCCTTGCTTTAGTAAAGCAATCATTTACAACATGGACAGTCTGAATTAAAATAATCCATCAATGCATCATAGTTTGGTTGCAGGCAGTAACACAAAGAAGAATGCCATGGCAACAAACCACTGGAATGACAGAAGTTTCACCGTTTCAACAGAGATAGGGAGTCTCAGCTAGGTGTCTTTCTCAGAGAGGAAGCTGACAATATTTATATGAAACATTACTTTTAGAAATTATGTTTAGAAAGTTTTTAATAGGACACAAGCCACTTTTCATAAAGAGAAGATTTTGAAGAAGGGTGGTATTTGGTCCCAGAACTTACCCCTAAAACTACACTGGAAGAAAACAGGTATTAATGTAAAGTTCTTACAAGAGATCTTGACCTGAAAGTCTAAGCAATATACACACAATTGTTCTGAATTAGTATGTTATATTCCTTCTCCCCTTGATACCAGCAGTCACAATATTTTCAGTAGATGAATGATTTCCTGGGGAAATTCTACACTACAGGACACTTTGGATTTCATTCTTTTCATAACTGTCTTCTAAAAAGGTAAGGCTACATTCCAAAAAAAGGACTTTAAAGCAAGTTATTACTGACTTAAGAAGGTATATCAGGCTTTTTATAGGTTGGTGACCTAAGAAATATGTGACCAGCTAAAGTTCTTTGAGAAATATGATAACCAAACTTGAACATTTAAACCATCTTTTTCAACGGCACTACATTCCAGTGCAACAGGTTGAAATGTTGCAGGTTTCAAATCACAGAAAGCAGGAAAAATTATTAAATCAATAAGTAAAAGTAAAAATAATCAAATAAGTAAAAAAAATAATTGATTATTAAATCAATAAGTAAAAAACCCAACCACCCCAAAAGATACTGAAGATACTTTCTAGATTTGCAAAGTTATCTGAAGAAAGTAATATGAGGAGAATGGTATCAGAAAGTTGTGTGACAACCTCATTAGGTACTGATATTGTTTCTTTATCAATAACAAAAAGAAATACCTGGTGATGACAACAGCCAGGTATTTTTCAAGTCGAACCAGCCTAGAAGTGTTTAGCTGGTGTAATTAGAAAACGTCCTATCTCAAATGGCTCAATGGTTGCACAGGGTAAGATTTGCACATGACCAGAGGTCAAAAAGCAATATCAACAAAAAATGCAAAGGAGGAAAAAAACCCCAGTCAAACAGCAAACATCTCTCCTTGAAAGCAGAAATCAGGGTATTATTGATATATAAATTGCATAAAATAAAACAAGGAAATTATCTTGAAATAAATGAATCTTAATGAGTGATTTTGTTATACTGACAGGTAACTATTAATAATCTTGTTCTTAAAAGAGGTACTTCATTTGAAGGAGGAAATCTTTCTACCTATAATGAAAGCTGTTACGCTCTTCTGCAAAAGCCTTTGCAATACCAGATATAGTCAGTCATTTTCCCTCAGCAGCTCATGGCATTCAGTCCTGGATACTATTTATTTAATCATTCTTACCATGATCATGCACCTATTAAGAGAATCACTTAAGCACCTTTTAAGTTAAGCACAAACCTAAGTGTAGGGTTGAACTGAAGCACACAACACAATTCCAAACAAGTTTATCACAACTGATTGGCCAGATGGACAATATGTGCTCTCACCAGTGCGAAGTTTTCAGCTCTGGTTCATTAACAATTACATGTATCACGAGAATCCACTGGAGTCCGTGGATTAAACAGTTTTAAAAAGAGTGAGAGGAGCCACAGGACTGAAATACTTGCATTTCTGAGGTCCACACAGTGGACGACATTTCTTGCTTCTTAACAAGGCATTAAGAGTTAGAGAAGTAAACTTCCACTTAGACACTGTCATAAATTTCAGAAGGACAAGGTCTTAGGACCTCTGCCAGCTCATACATTTCTAACAAAATAAAGCTTGTAAGACACAAAGTTTGGGTTGAAGGGTTCCATTTTTTTATACTCGAGATTTCTGCATTTTGAAAATAGAAGGTAGCACTTCTGGAATTTAAGCTAAACCCTGAAATGCATTTTCATACGTTCAGTCAGTTACATATCCTGAAAAGGTCTCGAAATATGCTCTGAATTTCCTCCTTTCTACTCTCTTATACAATTAAAAACTGTTCTCGCTTTCAGAGTAACAATTTGGTTATATTCATGTGAGCAACTAAAATAAAATCTATTATAAAGTTTCATTGTGGCTTTTGTATTCATGATTTTTTTTTATTTCAAAGAGAAATGCATCTGGTTTGTTTCTCAGTTACTCTGACTTCTGTTCTGCTAGTCTGTTCGCTACAAGATTTTATCTTTGTATTGTGTTGTAAAAAACACAGTTATTTGTAGAAAATCTGTGTATTCAGTGTTTCCCACACTACATTAATTTACTGTGCTAGGTGTTCTCATCTCTTATTTGGACTGAATTTTTTAAATACCATTAACTACATACTGTGGCTCCTGCAGCATAAAGTTCATGGAGGAATTTGACTTCAGATGATTAGTTAGAAATTTATCACATGTGACGTAAAGGTTTAGCTCCACAGCAATACTTCAACATACACAGAATTTAGGGAAAAGGAGAGTAAAATCAGAACACTGCCACATGGACTACTTATTATTCCACTTCAGTATCTTTTGTAATACGAATGGTACTAAGGAGGTCACACACACGGATCCAAACCTACAATTTTGGTCATAATGGAATGTTTGTATCTTTATGTAGCCATCTTCAGTGCTTGCTGAATTCAACAGCCATATCTTTTCCTGTGGACAGGATGGGCAAATAGAAATTTCTGTATTCCTGCCAGTTCTTTTAATCTACTATTAATACAGTCTGCATCATTGTTCACTACTGCTTTTCTGTTAATATTCCTGTTTTGAATAGTGAAAACCAAGAATATTCACATCTGAACCTTCAGTCTGACAGGACAGAGCAAAACACACAGGGGTTCAGGTCTGCCTTTCCTTGGGGTGCCTGTAGAATACATCCGTTAAAATGAATAAAACACAGAGTATTTGAATAATCATTAAATAATATCACTTAAACTTTCAATGAAAACAGTAATTTATCAATACATTAATCAGGAGGAATATTTGCCCTCCCCTTAAATTATTCTCATAAAATTCCCGTTAGTTTGAGCTCTTTTGATGTGCTAATATGTGGGGGACACTCACAAAATCTAGTTCTAGACAATTAGGGTTAATTTCTATGCTTCTGCTGAAGTCACGACAGAGAGAAAACTTACTGTAATGGGCAATTCACAACAAAAGCTTTATTTCATAGTTGTGAAGTGCCTTTTATTTCTAAAGTTATCCTTCAGCATGCCCCAGACATCACATAGGTGGTTTGGTTTAAATGAAGTATTTCTGCCAGAAAAAGATACAATTCATCTGCAGTAAGAAAAATCAGGAATGACCTGTTTAATGAAACAGCACAACCAGCAAAAGAATAATGCAGAACATTTGTTAGAGATTTCAGTACTTTCCAACAAGAGATTTTCTAGGGAATTACCTCCATGGTTTTATTTTCCTTTTTTCTAATATGAAGTGCTTATACCTTATGTAATGCATAAAATGCTTTATAAGAAATAAGATTATGGTGACAGACACCTGCAACATCTCTAAAATTGCATGTCACAATATTCAAAGTACTAGAAATATTAACGACAAACTAAATGAAATACAAAAGAACTCTATTACTGTACAGAAAAAGAAAACTGAGCAGGGGGCATTTTTGTTTGTATTTTTGATTTTATGTCCTTTTGTATCTCAAGAGAGCTTTATAAAGTCATAATTTAGCTGTGTCTTAGTGGGCTAAAATAGTAAAAGATAGGCATTGTACCTTTTCTTCCTCTTATATTCCTGATTTTTTTATTTTGAAACATTTCCCTTTTAAAACAAAACCAAAGCCTCCCTTTTGCCAATCAATATAAGTACTGGTTAAAATTAAAAGCACACTTCATAAAATCACACCTTTAAGAGAAGTATTATTGTTGTTGTTATTAACAACACTTTAAAAGAAAAGTACATAATTGCTAAAATACAATGAAATCCCCAAGGTAGAAGCATGTTAAGCCATATTAGTTCCAAATGACTAACATTTTCATAGTACTAGCTAAATGAATTAATAATTATTGGCTACTTATTTTAAAGGATTGCCATTTTTTATTTAAAGAGCTATGAAGTACGTGCTGCACTGTCAATTACCCTTCCGGTACCACTCTCTTTTAGAACAGAGAAGAATTCTACAGCACTCCAGACTAATAAGATCAGCTCCCAGTAATCACTATATGCCGTATGAAATCTACATTAGAAAGAGCTGACCAGAAATTTTCAAAATAAAAACATACAAGCAAAGCTGTGGGAGACAGATGATAAAAGTAGCATGTATTCATGTTCACAGTCCACTCCTCTCTCTCTGTGTCAAGAAATATCTATCTAGTCTATTGAAGGATAAATTCAGCTCTGGCATTTTGACTACTTAATGCTTACAGTGAATTTAGTTTAAGGGTCTAAGTCAGGCAAGAAGTAAATGCTCTACTGGTGTATACAGCTATCTCTGAAAGAGATTACAGGCAATTAAAGAAGATGGTTTAAGCTTCCTTTCCGATTCTGTTTTACACCTCCATCCTGTAAAGGAGGCCAATGTGCTGACTTTCTCAGTCTTAGAGTGTCCTTGATGCTTCTTGGTGTCAAGCGTTCATTCTAAAATGAATACTTCTATTTCAAACTCTTTGAAAGACAGCCCTCCCATTAGCTTATACAAGTGAAAAGTAGTACTGGATAAAGAACTTTGCTGAAGGAGAAAATATTGAGGGAGAGGGGAGGCAGAAGCCCTCATCTCTGTCAGGATTTTCTCAATTCTGAGATTGCTTGGTGTGGCATGAATGGATTTGGCCTTCACAGGGTTTTGAAACTGGGATGGTATAGGAAGAGAACTTCTTTAATAAAGAGAAGTTATTTCTGGGTTTCTGGAGATCAAGGCTGACTCAGGAACCCACGCTGATTCTCCCAGGAGAATGAACAAGTAAATATTAACCTAGTTTCTTCTCCATGTGAGAAAAAACACTTGTTAAGTTCCAGTCCTTTTAGATGGATTCTTTCTCTTTTGGCATTTAAAAAATGCTGTCATTTCCTCACTGTGTCGCTGCTTTTTATATGCCTGCATAAGCAGAACAAACCTTATGCATCACAATCATGCCATGAATGGGAAGAGCCCTCACACAATCTCACAGGACATCTTTCGACCTAAATTGGCCTTTCAAACATAACAGCACTGCTTCAGAAGACTTGGCTTTTCCATTCAGTGACTGCGCTGGCTGGGATCTCGAACTCATTGGGAATACAGAATCTGCTCCACATTGGGAGCCAACTGCTGGTGTAACACTGACAGATGCAGGACCCATATGCCCAAGTCTGGGTAGGATGCCTGTATCACTGGCATCTGGATGTCAGCTTTCTTTTTCTGGCTCTACTGCTGGCTTTGCTGATAAACCCAATTGTCTGTCCGCTGCGGGTCAGCCTGCTGCTGCCCTGTAGTCATGTTTCTTGGATTAGTGAGTGGTTCCTCTCTATTAAGGAGTACTATCTGAGCATAGAGTATGCACCTCTTAATGCTTTCATGTGCCACTACACATCTAATTCCAGTATTTCTACTGTTCCTGGTGATTTAGGCACAGATGATGAAATCTTGCAGGTGCAGCGAATCTCTAAAATGTGTAAATGTTCATTCCCTGTCTAGTGGCTGGGGAGCTCTGCTGATACCATCCATTACTTTTTAATCCTAACCAATTTTTTACTGCTAGATAAACTGCCGGGAATTGCAAGTGTAAGATTTGGATGACACCACAAAGACATTTTTATAAAGAGGAAAACACACCACACTAAAATACTCTATATGGTAAAAAAAAAACAAAACCAAACCCAAACCAAAAAACAAACCTATGTAAAAATTTGCAAATATATCATGACATCTACTTAGAAATTTGCAAGTGTCACCCTTGACAGGCACATTCTTGTCACTAAAGAGAATAAAACGCTCTAAAATGCTGTGCTCTGCTGTTGCGACTGTTCTTCTTTAGTTGCTTTGAAAAAGTATGAGGCTTTTCCCTTTGACTTTAGAATACAACAATACCTTAATATCTGGGAGAAAAGCTTGATAATACCCATAGATTAAGAAATGTTAACCATTTCCTAAGGTAAGAAATGGGAAATGCCACTTTCCGTTTACATTCGGAGTCTCCCAAAATCACAGCCTCTCCATGAGGGAGGTCACTGAATGTCATTCTAGAGCAAGGCTTAAGGGTATATGTGCTCCTAAATTCAGAAATAGCAGCTACAGTCACTTCCTGCCAAGCTTCCTACATGTAGATAATTCATACCCTCATCAGGAATAATCTATTTGGGAGTTGGGGAAACTTTTGTAGAATGAATGCCAAATGCTGCTAATTAGCCATTGGCAGACACTGGAAGTGTGGGGAGCAGTACAAAGTCAGTAGACTAAATGTGCAAGGACGAGACATGAAGCAACCCCCTTCCTCTCCCAGAGCAGGTGCCCAACCCAATGTGGACTACTGCATCCAAAAATGCGAACATGCAGGGGCCTAAGTAGAGACAAATAAGAATCCCTACAACACCCTCAATGCCAATGCAAGAGTAGGCCTTTCTACAGGAAGGTGTGGTACCTTCTGCTGGCCAGCTACAGGTTTCATCTTTCACAGGGATAGCTTCAGAAGTCTACAACTAAGTGGTCAATTGAAAATACCTATTTTTGTGTGCCAACTGCAACACGTAAAAATGGCTACTTGCAAGAAATTAGACACATAAAACCACGGAAACATAACTTTCATTTTCAGGACAATAAGCTTGAGTTTATGATAAACAAAACCAAGTTGCTGTGGTTTGGGCTGGACTGGCCTCTAAAATGAACAACAGATACTCTCCCCAACCTCTCCCTTCACGGAAAGAAGGATGAGAGAGGAAGAGATGTATGAGTTTAAAAGAAACTAAACTACTTTAATGAAATATTATTAACAAAATAATAAAAATAAAAGATAATAATATCAAAAAAGAAAATAAAGAAATATATACAACATATACAAAGCCACTATCAAGCTCCCAGGATGACAGTCGCGTCACCGGCAGGCACTGGGAAAGTCCCAGACTGGACTCAGCGACGGATGGGAACTGCATTCTGGACCTGGATTCAGGAACTCACAGATTGGGATCAAAGACAGATGAACAGAGAGAGTCCTCCTTGGACACTGGCCATTGAAGAAAGAGGACTGACCCTTTGATCCCTCAGTTTTTATACTGAGCATGAGGTAGATGACATGGAACACCCTTGTTGGTCAATTTTGGGTCACCTGTCCTGTCCGTTCCTCCCTGCGGGTGGGACCCTTCTAGGCTCTCCTGCTTCCGACCCTCCAACGGGGCATATAACAAAATTAGCTGACCTTGGTTGTTGTAGCAATAAGTATAAGCAGGAGCATCTCTGCACGCCATCCCTTGGTACTTCCTACAAATATCAGGCCTTATCTCTGTTAGAAGCTGAGAGTGTCTGAAAAATATGCCATTAATTTCAAAGAGCTCAATTAGTTAGAAGAGGCTTCTCTGAGAAGTAAAATTACTGAAAAGAAAATTGGTTCTGCTTTACCTCAAACCAGGACAGAAAGAGTCTGTACAGGACTGTTAGATATTCATTCATTTTCAATAAAACTAACACTGTTTTTCATTTTGTGGGCTATGAAGCATTTGCTGGTAACCTGAAGAAAGCTGACCAGTCCCATACTGTTAATGCCTCCTTCTTCCCAACTTTCTAAACTACATACAGTAAGAGGAGGGGAAAAAACCCACCCAAATAAAAAATACTTTCACCTAATGTTCTTTTTTGAAAGCAAACAACAAAGTGATTTTATCAATGGGCTAGGAGACAGCTGCTATAGGAAAGAAGGTATTGTCCATAATGGTGACTGGGAGAAGGAACTCCTGTTCTCTCTTGAAATGTGAGCAGGACTTCTGAACTTTAGACACAGACACACACCTATCACGGATTTTTTTTTTCTCCTTAAAGTGTGCATTAAAGGCAGATAATCCACCACCTCTGTGCTAGAAAAAGCATGAATGAAATCATAAAAATTAAAAACCTTATGTTGAGCAGAAGATAAAATTAAAGGGATGAACAGAATAACAAATACTAAGTGCAAAGCAAGACAATGATACTTACTTTAAAACACTATCTATAATATGTAGGAAAGTATTTATAATTCATTAAATCAAACCTGAATTCAATGAGACACTATCAAAGAGGTGTAGTCTTACAGTAATGTAAAATGGTACATCTAAATAGTATTGTCCTTAAATGGAAAAAAATTGAAAGAAGAAAAGTGCAGTGCGTAATTCATGAACAGAATTCAGCATTGAATTGCATCTTATGTGACCTTATTAAATGTCCCCTAAAGAAAATGTGACACAATATAATTACACAAAATTACCTCACTTCTAGAAATGTTATCATTTGTTTCCATACTCCCTTTTTTATTTTCTGTACAGGTAGAAATTCTAATACAGTGACATTTTAGCAGCAACTAATGGAAACAACCACTTTTAATCAACTTTTGAGATAATATACTTCAGAACACAGAGTGTGCTCTACAAGCCTGACTCATTTCTTTCAAAAATATTTGTATTCCCTTAAATGTTATGTGTTATAAAGTCTGTGTAAAGGTGCTTGCAATTTCCAAGTAAAATCCAGGGGATACAGAGCTACATCTGGGGCTCCAGCTTCTATAGCAGTGGGGAAGACTGAACACACAGTTTCCATGTCAATATTTTTTTTTAATATTTATTTAGACCTCACAGTTGCCAAAAAAAAAAAAAAGTATGAAAAAGTGACTAGCAGATAGCTGATATGAGGAAATAACTCAGAGTTAAAGGCAGCCTTAAACAACAGCATTCATATGAATCTTGACTGTCTATGCTCCATTTAAGGGTTCTCTGTACGCAGATTCCAGTATTACCCTTTGCCAGCTCCCGTGGAAAAAAGAGGGTACACAATGCTGACCTTCACTTCTATTGCAGAGGAGTACAAAGGATGTTTAAAGCCTGTTTCTAGTGCTTTTTGTTTTCATAAGACCTGAAATGAGGAATGTAGAAATCTTTGAAACTGTCATCAATGTTCTCAAGAATGCGAAGAAAAATATCATGGTTAACTTGCATGGCATGCCCATGAAAATATACTTTTCCCCATTTTTATTTATTTAGGTAAAATCAACACCCTTTTTCTTTCTTGATGAATGCTGTGATTGAAAAAAACCCAAAACAACAAGGCATTCTGAAACCAGGACACTTACTGCCCTCACCTATATCTTTACAAACACCATACAAGGTATAATTCTTTCTGGTGAACCCACACATTAGTTTATCCTGTCTATACTTTTCAAGCCACCTTACTTCAGAGCAAAATAGGGCTAAACCCCAAATCATAGATGAATGTAGACTCCATTAAATAGAGCTTTGTTGATGTATCTGAAGAAAAATTCCTCTTTCAGCATCTAGAGGCTGCAGAAAGTCCTCCATTTCTTTTAATGACCTATTCCCTCTGTCTGATTCAATACAGCCCACTGGCTATGGAAATGACAACACTCAGCAGGTGACAACAAAATGGTCAACAAACAGTGCTGAGATATGTCATTTTCTTCAAACACTTTCTCAGGAATTAAATGACACACTACGGTATGCTGTGTCCTGCTCAGATCAAATATTTCTTTATTAAATGAAACTGCACGCTTTTATATATCGTTGCCATATAAAATGCAGGTTTAAGTGTACTGTTTCAAGCTCCGACTGCAAAACAATTTGCTATTTCCCACCCCTCCTCCAGTCTCCTTTTAGCATATAACCCCTCGGGCAGCAACTGCTAGGATGCTGTGCCTTTGCCATAACTCCAGATTGAAAGCCCTGCCCTTATGGAGTCAATCTGATGCACTTACTGTGACTGGGACAAATTGGAGTATGCAAATTAGCACCTTTCTAGTCTCCTGAACCCAGGAAATCCTCTTGCTATGTGTTCCAGCTAATGGACCTGAGATGTCCCTTGTAACTATGCTGTCTGTGCAACTCCTTTAACCTTTTCAGATTCTGATCTAGCCTTTGTTCCCGGCCCTTTTTAGAAATGTGCAACGTTATTAGGCTAACCTCTGTTACAATTTAAACCAGTGTAAAACCAGAGCCACATCATAGCATTCAGTGGCATTTACACATTTAAAGTGTAAAAGAGCATCCAACAATGAATAGAGGCCCACAACATTAAAAATTCTGAGAGGTTTTTCTGCCTCCTTTCAGTTTCAGATACTTATCATTACTCTGAATCACCTACACTAGGTTAAAATGCGCAATTAGATTTCTAAAGTTCTAAATAAATTAACATCAGGTTTAAGAGTTTACTCTTTTATTACAAGAGGATGATCTTCTGAGAAGACTATCAGTCTACAAAGTACTCCAGGAGAGACTGGTGATCAAACCTGAACAGATTCCTATGTAGGTTACAGATTTAGCTGCAAAAAGATGAAATAGCATCTATCCTTAAATCATAAAGCCGAAACTGGTACTAGAGATGCCTTATCCCTGGAAAGGCACACTGCAAAGCAAGATACTAATCTTTTCTTACTAGAGTCCTATGACTCTTTTCACAACACATCAGTATTTACAGTGTTTTCCTGCCTTTAAACTGTCTTTGGGTGAGGTGTTTGAGCAGTTAATAACTGGACATTTCACGTCACACCAAATTAATGTTTCCAAGTAGATTGTGTGTCTATCTTTTTCTCAATACAACAGTCAGTTCCTGACATTCTGCTGCCTTGTCCAGTTTGGTTTTTTGAAGATCTTGTTCCTAATTTAATGTTGTTAAAATAATCCAGATTATTTTCTTTGGTCCTGTCCACTTAGAAAGTGTATTTATTTTACCAGGTTGTACTCCCTTCTGCGTATATACCACCATCTCTTACATCATAAATCTCTCAGTTTTGTTCAGTTTATACCAAGGCATTACAGCATCCCATTTATTACTGTTATCTCACTGTTTCTGAATGACTAATTTGAACTTTATACAATTGTCAGCTTTTCTAGATAAAACATAGTTGCATACTGAATGTTTTTGATTTTGAATAGAGGTGTAGATTAAGTTAGGTATCTATTTTTCTCCCTTATCATGTTCAATTTCTGGACTGCACTTTGTTGAGAGCAATTGGTGTCCCCTTTGGTTTTGTACCTGAACGCTCTGGATGCCACTTCATCTCAGGAAGGAAACTGATAAAAATAGACTCTAAATGACAATGAGGAGTTTCAGGTTCAAAAATTAAGTATACAAAGTAGCCTACATGTGCGTCTTATAGGAATCATTCCCTCATAGAGGTTCATATGATCCCCAAACCTTTAGTTCTGACTTGTTAAGTACTCATTCTGTCTTACTACGTTATGCACAGCTCTTCACTGCCAAGAGAAAGTTTAGGATCACTTTCCTGCATGGTTTGATCTGCAACAACTATTTCCTCTTAATTCATCTCTTAACTTCCACTTTATTTTTGGCAACTGATGCATAACTTAACCTCTACTTCATCCCAAAAATCTTTACTTTCAGACAGCACAGATCTATGCTCTCCAACATATCCTATTTTTTTTTCAGCTTTTCCAGATTTTCCTCTTTTTGCCTGCCTTTGACACATGTTAACAGAGGTCAGTTGCTGGTCTACCGCTTTAACCCAATGCAGACTGCATGAAGCTGAACGGCCCTCTTTGTCCTCAGAAAGTGTACCACTGACATCATCATTAGCAACTGCCCTTCACAAATCTCCAAGCCAGTAGAAGTCTTTTCTGCTAACACCTTTTACAGCCTGGAAAAATCCTCCATCAGCACTACCATCTGCTGCTTCCTCACCTTTAGTCTCGTGTCACTATTTCTGTGTTGACTAGTGTTATACAGAGATAACCTCATTATGTAATACTCAGAGCAACTGAAAATAGCAAATGAGAAGATAAATCTTCTCCTTAATATTTTATAGCACTCCCAACACTTTTCTGTCTATTTTCCCACTTTTTTCATTTTCTTGTCAGATGGGGCTCCCTGTAATAATTCAAATATTGGAAGAAATGAGATTTCCGCTCAGCTATAGCCTAGCCAACCACAGAACTACCTCTAAACTTAA
The DNA here is from genome assembly GCF_963924245.1 of Chroicocephalus ridibundus. NCBI lineage: Eukaryota > Metazoa > Chordata > Aves > Charadriiformes > Laridae > Chroicocephalus > Chroicocephalus ridibundus. The sequence goes on from NC_086287.1 coordinate 32,522,743, forward strand.
TGTCCAGTTGTACTTGTTTTTCTACTGCTTATATCTAATTAAAACACTCCAAAGTTTGAGTGGGTCCAGAGGAGGGCCACGAAGACGATCAGAGGGCTGGAGCACCTCTCCTATGAAGACAGGCTGAGAGAGTTGGGGTTGTTCAGCCTAGAGAAGAAAAGGCTCCGGGGAGACCTTATAGTGGCCTTCCAGCACCTGAAGGGGGCCTATAAGAAAGCTGGGGAGGGGCTGTTTGCAAGGGCATGTAGCGATAGGACGAGGGGGAATGGTTTTAAACTAGAGCAGGGGAGGTTTAGACTGTACGTTAGGAAGAAGTTCTTTACAATGAGGGTGGTGAGACACTGGAACAGGTTGCCCAGAGAGGTGGTGGAGGCCCCATCCCTGGAGACATTCAAGGTCAGGCTTGATGATGCTCTGAGCAACCTGATCCAGTTAAAGATGTCCCTGCTTACTGCAGGGGGGTTGGACTAGATGACCTTTAAAGGTCCCTTCCAACCCAATACATTCTGTGATTCTATGAAAGTTTTACAATACTCAAACATTTCTGGGGGAAGACAATTTTTAGAACTATGCATTTTCTTCTTCAATTATGATTATCCGTACTGTTTGGCCCATTTTAATTCCTAACAGTGTGTTTACAGGGCAAAGTATCAGTACTTGTTTTCACTACAGGAGAAACTGTTAATTGTGTGCAACTCTTGCACCTTCGTCCACAATGGTTCATTACTGCATAAATGTAAATAACTTGCTCTGTTCACCAATCTCTACTTTGCCTTAACAAAAAAGAGCCACAGGTTTTGCATAACCTAAACTGGTTGCATGCTGAACACGCATATTTACAATGTATGGAAAACTTTACCCACATGTTCTCCAGCAAGATTTTTTTTAGAAAAAAAGAATAGTGTCTTGTTGTATTTTAAAAAATCTAGTTACTATAGATATATAGCAACATCTTCCAAACATGAGTACATATTGTAGTAAAATTGTATAGAGAATTCTTTCCACTTTTTGTCTATACCAAGCTTTAGAGAATATCATTGTCCTATAAAAGGTGTCAACAGTGCTGCAAAAATAATAACAGAAACGGAGAACAAGACCCATTTGGACAACAGAGAAAAAACTCTTATATGAAAGCTTCCTTCAAATTTGGTATTTGTTTCTACACCTTCTGTATTTGATAACACTCACTTATAAACTGGATGATAAAACTGCATTAACTTGAGAAGAAAGTGGAAACATTTTCCCAATAACAACTTCCAATTTTTCTGGTTGAATACGGGAAAAAGTATTTTCTTTTGTTCCGTAACCATTAGCATTTAGTTGATCATTCATGTGACCATGACTATCACATGTATGATTCAATCTGTTATTTGCAATTACACAGCTCAGACAGTGGGATAGGATCAGCCTCTAGAACAAAATTATGGACACACCTTTCTTTCAGTTTAGGAGTGCAGGTGGATGGGGTAGTAGCTACCTACAAACAGAAGACTAACTGTTAGAGGGCTCACTTGGAGCGAAGAGACAGTTATTAATTTTCCTTTTTCCTGAGGAAACTTAAGCTTATCTGACATGCTCCTGAAAATAAGCCAGTGACCCAGATATAGTCCAATGTACTCTAAATGGTAGTGGCATCATCTGGTATGATTCACTAGAAACCAGCGATGTTGCATTCATTCCACACAATTAATAAGGGACCTACTCTGAAGAACAGTACTATAACTATGTTGACATACAGCATATATTTATACAGTTTCATGTTAGTCTTATTTTACAGTGCTGGATGCATCAATAAAAGAAAATAACTAAAAACCAAAAAAGAATACAAAACTATTAGAATGAGGGACATCTTTCAGTTGTTCACAATGCTAGCAATTCATCAGGCTTCATGTCCATAGGGCATGGGTGGTTTGTTTGTTTATTGACTTTAAATACAGAAAAGCTGAAATAACATCAATGGGTCTAATAACCTGTGGCTTCTCTATAGGATGGGGGTAGAGACACAACTAAATTTCCATGAAGTTCCATCCACAAGCTGAGGCTGCCAGTGGAGTGAAAAGGATGTGAAGTATGTTTACAAAATATCAGATTGCCTTTCATTCACGGAGAGCCTGAGACCACTGCATGGAATAAAGCCAAATTGCAGCATTTTAAGCCATATGCAGCTTCCAAGTAGTTCAAATTCCGCTCCCATTCTAGGATATTACATGATCAAGTCTGTGGTGCTACTTCTAGGCTGCTGGGAAGTAAAACAGGGGCTAACAGCCCTTGCGCATGCTGCAGATAACTTTGCAGGGTCATCTTGGACACAACTGCACATCCACTACAGGTATGCTCTCTGAATTGTGAACCATTCCATCCAAGCTAAGTGGTTTGTATCCTGTGGCTCTTGACTCAATGATGATGAATAATACAGCCTATAGGGTCAGAATGTTTGCACTGAGGATGTCTTTCCTTTTATTTTCCCCTCGTTGAATCTGATACTCTGATTACGAAGACTTGTTCATCACAAAATACTTTCTTAATGGGAGAAAAAGGTACAATATAAAGTAAAAGGGAAATGCAAGTCTCACAAAATTTCCAAGATAATGCTCAACAAGGATTAGGAAAAAGCTTCTAGGGAGGTAGGTGGGCCCCTTTACGGCACAGAAGGAGAAATCAGTGATTGTTATCCACTTGTAAATCACGGGTGCACAACAGATCTCACTATGGGACTGAATAGTTCATGAGATTGGGTGTTCGAGCTTTTTTCCCTGTCTAGTTTCAGCAGTTCAATTCTATCAAAAGTATCTAATGGGCAATAACTTCAGGGACATACCAGAAATGAAATGGGATCTTTCATCTATTTTGATTTTGGGTTTGGTTTGGGTTTTTTTTGACACTCATGGTAGACATCTCCACCACAATGGTTATTCATGACAGTGCTCACCATTGACCAAGTCTACCAAAAAAAAAAAACAAAAAAAAAAACTGGGACAAAAGAGACATCTTCGTTGCACTGACACTTCAGTATCTCTCTGATTTAAGGATTTCTTCACAAAAAAACAGGTAGAGGTAGAACAGTATAGACAATTTAAGACAACTGGTGTCTAAGTTATTGTGTAAGGTACCATAATGCTATATGAAAGTGAAGTTGATTAGGCACTACTGAAGTAAAGAATGCAATTATGAAAGTTATCACTCTTGTATGCAGGAATATAACATGTGTAGCGCTCATTACAGTTCAGATACACAGTTTTACTATTATTACTAGTATCATCTTTCTATCCTATTCTGACTTCAAAACTATTCAATTGTGTTTAATTCCAAATATTTATTCTTTAAGAAGGCATTGGCATTTTTAAAGGAATAAATATGTATTCTGTAAAATATTAAATTTTATTTGAAAATACTGTACATTTTACTTTTAATTGTTTTACAGTTCAAATTGTAAGGTGTGTTCTTTTTGTTCAAGAATTTTAAAAGCAACTAATTTAAATATGCAAAATTATCTTGAGTTGTTCATACGTGAACTTAAAAGCCATGCAACACAGGAAAATTAAGTAATTATGCCTCCAAGTTATTTACTGCAATTAAGCTCATTTATCATATGCAAATTAGTGCAAACTGGTCTCATTAGTTACTAAATTACTCAATATGAGCTGAACAATGTAGCACTCCAGTTTGTAATGAAAAATCCCTGTAGAGGCAAGCAGTATCAATTAAGCTAATTTGCATATGCAAATATATTCACTAACTTTCCCTTTTCTCTATATTTAGTTCTACATTTCCTGATCATTCCTGATTATATGAAGAATATGGGGTTACTGACCCTTTTCCACACCTTCTCAACAGCAATGAAGCTGCAAAAAAAATCCAGGGCGCCTGAAAAAAATAATAATCTTCTTGCTAATTTTTACAACCATTTTCAGCCAAATTTTTGAATAGCAGGTACCAGGAGTAATATTTTTTTACTGGATTTATTTAATAAACAAATATAAAAAATACATACAGAAATTTAAAACTGAAGATGTCTTTACTGAAGTCCATTCTCATTATAACACCCCTTTTCAGAAGAAGAATGTAGAAGATAACAAAGAACACAATTTGTCAAATCAAAAATCTTGTCAAAAATTAATTAACATATTGCCATTATCTATTTTTCTCCTCTATTGCAAACATTTCTACTGTCCATCATTCAGGTGATTTTACTTGGAAAACATTTGAAAGACTTTTTGCCCTGACTTGAAGATTCTGGTATAATAGTGTTTGGGCATTCACGTTTTGTGGTGTCTTTTTTCCCACAAGCACAGAGTCGATACTGTCTTTGGCTTCAAACCTACTGTGGGAATCTCTTCAGCATGATATACAGCAATCATCTGTGGCTTGGAAATTTTTTGACATGACTGACACTACTTGCTTGTAGAATCAAGATGTAAAATATCACAATGTGCACGTCCATTTCTGGTTTTACAACATCATTATAAATAAACTATACCCACGTTTTTTTTTTAAACATACTGTATTATGCTTCTCATGTGTCTGTCAATAAATTTTGAAGTATCAAAATATTAGAAGGATTAGAGAGGCTCCTTAATTTCTGAGTTTACACTTAACCCAGTCTTCAAAATATTAATAGCAAAAGGGATTAAACAAACTAACTATTAATTCACCTTCCTCAGACAGCAGACTCTGAAATCAAACACAGGTATTCCCAAGGTGTAATCAAGGTTTTTTACTTCACTTGCAAACAATACTTATCACAATACTGCTTTGAAAATAATTTCTAGGAGCAGCAGACTAAATGAGAACTTGTTAGAAATGTATTCCACCACCGAATCTGTCTAATTGTTGTTTTAAAAATCATTTTGTTTCTGGAGATTATCTTTCTACCTATAAGACCACAAGGCAGTACTTTGAAGTTTGTTCAGATCTGTTAAAAGGGGTGCATTTGAATGCATGACCTAGACTTTCCTTCCAAGTGTTGATTACTCGGCTAAAACAAGACAAGATTTTAACATATCATGATAAACTTGCCACCATTATTAATTCATTTTGTCCTTTATCCATCATCAACAGTCTATTCTCTTTTAAATGTCAGAGTGGAACTTTCTATTATCAATTGAGAGATTAATGGAAGTACTTTGGTAAAGCACCACCCTCTCTGAAAAGGCCACACCTCAACAGATATTCAATATGAAGCTGGTGGTAATTTTGACTGAAAAATCAAGTGCTAGATAGTTTATTTTACAAGTACTTTGATAGAGCTATACCCTGAAAAGACCTTACCTTATCACATGTATGTATAAAAAATAAAAAACCAGAACAGGAATCTAGCTTAAACAAGTAATAAAATCACTAATTGTTTAAATATGCAATAAGTGAAAAACTCAAATGTCAAGTAGTTTTCAAAGTGGCCATGCTAGGTTTTTTCATTTTCATTCATAAAGGGTCATACCTAATACCTAAGGAGTGTATATAAATCAGTCTCAATGAGGTTTTATCTAGATATTTGTTATAATTCATATAGTAAAAACCACATCTTTAAGGTACATAGTATGTGTTTACTTACTAAAAGCAACACACTGACAAATTACATAAACTGAAATATCACAAAAATGCTATTTCTTCATTTTTTCCTACACTTATGAGGCAGCATAACAGTGTTTCTGTCTAATATGCAAACACATACTGTAGACACTGGTGCAGATATCTTTGATACAGTAACTATAACACAAGTATTTGCTTACAGAATCAAAAACTTGACCTAGACCTCTGTCAAGGGCGTACAACTAAGTAAATCACTTCATTCATGATTTTTGTTCCAAAGAGAAATTCATTCTACTAGTAAATCTCATGCTTTCATGTTTTCCTAAAATTATCTTCGTTGCTATTCTGCATTAGTTACTTTATAAAGATGTGAAAAGTCTGACATGAACCATAGTGCTTTTGAATGCAACAGCTGAGTTAGTACAGAGAGATAGCTCTCAATCATTTCAAATTAAGTGGAATATTTCTCATGATAATATCCTAATTTACCTCTTTCGTACCTCTCAAAAGATAATACACCAAGCAGTATATTTGCATTGAGAAGCTGTGTACATTGCCAAATAAGAGCAGTTATTCAGTGCCACACTTAGAAAAGACTATGTGGTTTTTATTTCCATAGTGCTGAGTTTTTGCCTTGCTGACAAAACACATCACATTTTGTTCTTAACCGCTTCTGCTCCACGTTTGATTACTGCAACCTAAGAAAGGTTGTAGTAACCCTGACAAAACAAAGCATGCATAAGAATGTTTCCATCAGGTCATTGTTTTTCAGTTTAATCTTCCCAGAATATAACAACTTGTACAGTGTGACTAAATTCTTTGACGAACATCAGATTAGTTTTTATCATAGCTAAGGAGACCTAAGAGAAATGCTGCTGTTCATTTTTTTCTCTTTGCAGATTGTCGCAAATTTGTGATAGATAATTGTGACAACTGGGATATCAGGGAGCAAAACAGCGCTCATAAACCAAAGTGGGAGGAAAAAACCCTCTAGATCTATACGTGACACATAAGGCAGATCAAATCACCAACACAAAATACTCTTTTGTGCACACATACACACAAATACATAAAGTCATTCTGCAAGCAAACACCTACTGCAAAGTTGTAAACAACATAATATTGTGATTCAGCTAAATAATACTTGCCCTCCCTCTCATTAACATTCTCCCAATCACAGGCTTTCTAAAAAGAAGGAAATAGGATCTTAAAAAAAATCTATCTCATTAGTGTAAGTGCTGACAACAATACTGTTCAAATTATTGGCAGAAATATGACTAGCTAGTTATTTTGCTTTTTCTTGGAAAAGCCACTTATTTACCTGTAAAATATGACTTCCCAAATGTGATTCAAATACTTCAATGGCAAGGGCACTGGGACTTCTCCTGCGCTGGGCACCTATAACTGAATAAAAAACAGTTATGTTGCAAGGTCTGCACATTCATTTTTAAGGCACCCCTGATCATACCATTTCACATTAACTATTCAAATATGTTTCACATTTTATGCACCAGTGTTAATTTCAAATTTGCCTTGCTTATAGTAAATAAAATTGGTAGGTAATTTTCAGTGATTCAAATTTGAAGGAAAAAAGACTCTTTTTTTCAAAAAATTCTGTTTCAATGTCCAAGAAGTCTGGAAATGAATCATTTATTCAAATATATCCCAAGTCCCTGTAGAAGGTTATTTTGTACATGGTGATGACAGCATGCAGTATTTACTGAAAAATACTATTGAAAAAGGTGTTACACATAATGTAAATGTTTTTGAAATTTGGGGATAAGAACTACATATTACTCAGGAATTAGGAAGATATGAGAGATTTATCTGAACATGTTATTTATCTTATTTGAAGATGAAATGAACAACATTAAAAAGTCAACATTTGTAAACACATCTGAGATATCAAAGTTAGTGCTAAGCTTAGGGAAGTATTGTAGCATCCCAGATATCCATGTTAGTTGCTGGAATAGGTACTTGAAACTTCAGCTTCTACATTTAAATGATATCGTTTAAAAGTACAAAGTAATAGGCAGTTATGTTTCAAAGGCAGCAGTGACTACAAAAAAGGCGGAGAAATCATAATACTGATATTTCGTTAAACTCTCTATGCCAGGAGCACAAAGCCAGCAATCAACTCTGAGTATAACCAAGAACAGGCAGCTACTGCAAACTGAGGTTTCTTCGTAGGTCTAGGCTGTCTTTGGCACACGACCAGAGAAAGCTAGAGCACTGAGAAGAGGGTGAAGGGCTGCAGGAACTTTCCCTTCCTTTCCTGTCTTAGTGCCAAAGCCAGGCATGACCATAGCAGAGAGAAGAGGTGAAGTTCATTCTGCACCCTTTTAAAGTGTATACAAAAGCATTTACATCCAAAGATCCTGATGGTCTAATGCCTCTGGAACCATCACAGCACTAGTGCATCTTTACATATTGCTCTCTTTACAACACACGATAAGAAAAAAGAAATACCAAGGATCCACTAAAACAAGCAAAATGGATGACTGCCATTACTGAACAGGCTAATTTAACATGAATGAAAACAAAATATAGAGCAACAATTTCTTAGTCTTCTATGATACTGTCTGCCAAACATGATATCAGTAAGAAAAGATAAATGCCAAGTAATGATAGTCATATTGACCTAAAAATGTAATACCATTCCTTATTGATGCTTCATATAATTTCCCTGCAGGAAATTCTAAGTTATTTATACTGGGGAAACAGGTGGCTTCATTACTGATAGATTCAGACAATAGCTCGTAATTACAAATGGTGACTGCTGTAGAGCCAGTATTTTCTAAGTCCTCTTTTCTCTGATGGTATTCAAGGACACGGATGCTAACAACTTAAGAGAAAAGTCTTCTTCAAGACTTCAGCGTTACAGTGCAACTAAAGTTGGTAACAGACCAACTGCTGTACTTGTTTTTTTTTTTAACTTCAGTTAGTATAGTGACTGACCAGACATGTTAGTATAATATTATTCTTCTACAGATTTTAGATAGTCAGTCTTATATTTTTCTATATCAGCTTTCCGATTCTAAATAATTTTGTTTCTCTTCGCACTGTCTCATCTTTTTTATAGCTGTAGTGATGCCTACTATAAACAGCAACGCTTATTTCATGAAAAAAATAAAAGCGCATTAAATTTTCTAGCAACTTTGACTCCTTTAACTTTCTTCTTTGGAGAAAGACTTAAAGATGATCCTACTTTTTTCCTTACTCTGCCTCCAGATAAGTTATCAAATGCTTGCTTCAACTGGAGCTGCACCTATGTTTCTGAGAGAAACTTTAGCTTTAGCTGTGGGACTAAACAAAATATATAGCACTTTAAAGATTATCAGTATTCCCATTATGATTGCTATCAGTTAGCACTGTGCTTTGTATGGACATTTCATTTATAATCTACCAGAAATGAAAAGGAAATTCAGTTTTGACCTGCTAGGCATGGCTTCATAGCAGTCTCCATAAGAGCACTGCAGAAAGCAAAAGACCCCAGAAAACCACAAAACCTCCCTGAAATCCTTTAGGTCCTTTCATTCTTCCATCTCGACTGGGTTATATTTTCCCCACATTATCTGAACACATCACTATTTGGAATTTACCTTACAATTAATGTTCTGTTTCCTGCCCATATCCTTCCTTTACAATCCCCTAGTATAAAGTATATCTATTGCATATTGAATCTAGTTCTATGATGTTAATTGTTAACAGTAGGTTTTTTTGCATGTGAGTATCATAACTTGAATAAAGTGCATGAAGACAGTGCAACACTTTTTATTTACAGGTAGGTCATCAGTTCTTCATACTTGGGACACTCAAAGTTCTACAGCTCAAATGAAAACACTTCAAGGTCAGTGAGTTAACTAGAAAACATGAGGGCCAGAGCTTAGCTTTAAAATTTGTCAATTAAATCCTCTATGAATGCCTGCATCCTAGTGGCTGGTATACACGTAGACAAATAACTTGTAGTACTTTCATGCCATTCAGTTCATTGACATTTTTATAGCAGTAAAACTCTTGGATTTATGTGTCTTGCACTTACTCAGGTGATGTGGGGCTGTAATGACAGTTCCTAATTTTACAACCAGCATAAATATGTTACACAGAAAACCATTATCCTTCTGCTAGCCTTAATGTGACTCCTATTTGGTAACTGAATAGATGTTAAACATGCTCTTTCTGTATTTCATCCATTTCCCTAACTATCATTCTTCACATTTTGAGGAATGAGACAAGAATATTGAGATAAATATAGAATAAGGGAAACAAACTTATTTGATCTTTTGACTTTATTGCCCCATTATTTTACTTAAGCTTTCAAGATTTCTTGATACCTATCTGCATCAGAAGAAATACACTATTTTGGGTACACAAACGCATATCACATCGATACCTTTCAAAACCATGGCAATCTCACAGTCCAATCACAGCACAAAGCCTCTTATTTGTACTGAACGGATTGCTGGCATGACAATAGATGAAAGGAAGACATAGACTAAAACGGTTGGATTAAAAAGCAGGCCACGTTGTTATTTTATTCTAAAATTTCAAAAAATAAACTATAAATACTGAACTGGTTTCCATCACACAAGCCACAGCCAGTCATCTCTAAATCTCTTATCCTGTGGATGGAACCATCAGCAGCCATAGCTCAGCTGCTCACAGAAATCTTGGAAAGCAAGGGATTTAGGATTTATACCACAACATCTATAAATCAAAGTAGCTCAACAACCTTCACAGACCTAAGGATGTGGATGCACGTCTTTTTTAAAAATGTGGATTCCATTTTAAATGCAGACTCTTTACAGAAACAAAATACTGCATGCAGGAAATAAATTTCTTCTTTTGAGTAACAGGAAATAGGGGAAATTAGGATGTGGAGAAGGGTGAAGCATGTGTACCAAACTGCAACAGGAGTCACAAAGGAAACGAGTTCCAAATGCAGGTTGAATTCTTCTTCCAAGCTTCTATTGTTTTAGTGGTGTGAACAAACATCTCTAAATAGGCTTTTTCACATGTGGTCATATTTTGTACTGTCTACATTTAATTGATAAAGTTTAAGGTTTGAATGCACAATTGTTGAGGTTAATCAAAAAGTTGACTGAACCAATATTTGTATTAAATATTGACTGTTAATAGTGACAAGATGATAGAAAGACTGTTTTCACACATGCACTTTGTAGTGCTGGAGCAGAGGAATCTGTCTACTAAAATCTTTTACTTTTCATGGCATTGGACCATGACTTTCACTATCCAGACTGACAAGTCTATTCCTGGCATAGGATTATTCCGTAACAAGCTATTAACAAGGAAAAAATTCTAACTGTTGACTAATTCCTCTTTAAATTTCCTCCCTCAATGACTAATCTGGCTATGCATGAGGTGAAGGAAGAACCACATCCCTTTCAGTGTGTCTTGGGGGCAGTCTAAGCATGCTTAATGCAGTCTGAAGAGCATTCACAATTGTGCTAGGAAGAGTGGGAAAGGATGGAAAAGAAAAACGTAGACTACCAGCAAAGATTTCCATGCATCCTGAAGAGAGAGGATTTCCTCTTAAACTCACTTCTAAGCTATTGGAGCACAGGATGACCAAAGACTGATGTTCACTGTGACTAGTTCTAGTAGTGAAGACAGAGTTCTAATTAAGCAGAAGCAGTATTCCTTGATCACTAGGAGTGAAAGCACACATCACCAGCACAATAATTGGCTCCCCCTAAAATACTTTTGTGAGCCTTTGCATGCCACCTTTCAACATAAATTAGTTTTGTGGAAAGTTTGGTAAAATTCAGACCAAGAGTTTTTAAATTCTGTTGCTTTGATAATAGTTTTTAAACTAGTTTTAAAAACTATCTTGAACTTCTTAATTCCCCTGAACTATTATTTAGTTATAAAGGGTCAAATAGCCTCAAGATCCTTATTTTTTATTTAATGTCTGTTGACTTTTCTGAGCAGCACTTTTCTGTATGTTTGGAAGCAGAGGTCCAAGGTGTACGGCCATCCCACTACATTCTTTTAGGTGATCTGCTGCCTGAAGAATTAAAAAAAAAACAGAGCCCACATTTTTGATCTTGAAGAGCTCGAATTATGACTGCCAATAAAGTCAGACTTTAATTAGGAAAGCCTGAACAGATCTACATAAATATGAATGTTTATAAACACTCCACCAAAAAGAACATTATCCGTTTTATTCACAAAATATGTAACCATATCAGGCTGATTGCATAGAAGCTTCACATAGGGTTGGCTAATATTTCTCCCTGTAGATATCAACAAAATACATGATGATCATTTCAGCTGAGAGCATAAGAAGTTGAGTTGTCTGAATTGTCTCAGATGACTGTATGTGCAAAGCAGGTCACAGCATGAGTGTGGCTATAATCTTTTAAGTATTCTTTTCCAGAGTTTAACATTTTTCGTTTCAAAGTAGAAAAAAAGGTCTATAGAAATTACAATACGATTTCTAATACATTTGCCTTGGTCTAAAGTAGATTCTACATGAAAATGCATCTTTTGTTATTTCTAGGAACAACCCCAAATGCTCATGAAAGAACAATGCAGGTGAATATGACAATGAGAGTGGTTTTATAGGAAGAGGTGAGATGTCATCTTAAAATCTTGGGGCTTTCCTATGAGACATAAAAAGCAATTTTGAAATGTTTAAAAGCTGGGATTTAGAAAAGACAGGGACACTAACTGAAGGGCTAAACTGAACAACAGAAGATGCAATGTCAGGGAAGGGCAAAGCGTAACCAACATTAGGCTCTGAAAGAAAGGCCAGTATTTACGTATGCTAAGATCCACAGCTTTTTTTTTTTTCTTAATTAATTCTATTACTTCATATTCAGTATCTTGTGATGGATATGTTTTTTTTTCATTGATTGTTCTTTGCTATCCCATTTATGAATGATTCTAAGTTTTGAAAGAAATCTCCAGCAAGAGTGAACTCCTCTGCCTAACCCATACGTTGAGGACAGAAGGCATAGATGGTATGTATTCAGATCCTGATCTAAAGGGAGATGAATAACAGGCAACCAGCATGAAGTAAGCAGAGATGTTGCCCTCTGATTTGGAAAGGGTATCCAAAGAAATTAAATGATGTCACCAGTCTACCTCACCTTAAGCCATCATATGATCCAAAATTTAGGTCGCTCATCCACCTTCACAGATGGGAAGAAGAAATAAATCTTAGATGGAGTTGCAACATATGTGGAAAGGTATTTTATCTTGGTTTAGTAAAGCTATGGGAATCATTAATGCTGTGCCATTACCAACTAAGTATCACAGCAATAAAGTATCAGAACAAATTTGTCACAAAGGACTACATGTAAGATGCATAATGCAATATATGATAATCAACTTACAAAGCTAACAATGGCATTTCAAATCTATTTTTTGGGTACACGAATGCCTATTATTCTGGATGTCCATCTTCCGGTCACTGGTACAGAGCATGTATTCATGACTGGGGAATCCATCATTGAGAAAGTAAATCAAAACTTTCCGTGGAATAACTAAGTAGTTATCAAGAATGCACTGGTTAATTAAAGAAAATGTTATGTAACACAATTACAGATGTGTTTTATTATTTCCAGTAGTTCATCTATGATGCTTTATCAAAAGCTCCAGGAATTAAAAGAATTTTTAGTAAAATTTGCTTTTTGAGTTCAAGTTGCTTAATACTTTTAAACTTTTTTTAATAGCTTTTTTGGTTTCAATAATTTAAAACTGATCAAATTAAAATGTTGTCAAAAAAGCAGAAAGTACTATATCATTTGTTAATTGGACTGGAATCAATGGATTTGAAGACACGTAATGTGTCCTCCCATTAAAAAAGATCCAAAGTGAATGGAAAAAAGAAACTAGATAAGCATCTGTCTTAGTGTAAGTTTTCATCTATTTTATGAGCCTGTTCCTTTTGCTTTCCCAATTATTTTCATCTGGTTTATAGGTCTGCAGCTTCCCACAGGATTTGTTCTTTGGGGGATGGGGGTAGGGTGAGTGGGAGGAGGAGACAAGATTTCTTAGGTCCTAAATGTCTCTTTTTTTCTTTTCTGAACTTCTTAAAATTAAACCCCTAAAGAATGAAAGTTAAACACACCTTAAAAATAAGCATATTAGAGATTTTTATGTTCTCTACTTGATAACTCAACTAGCACTGTTTCTTAATTGGCACTTACTTGTACATTTTAAGAGTTTATTTCAGAGATTTTTTTTTTCACTGTGAAGGATGAAGTCTTTGCTGTGCAAGAATTTCCAGTCATCTAAGCAAAGAGAGTTCTCCATCTGTGGCTGGGGGCGGGAGCACTGGCCTTTCTCCCACACTGTAGTAGTTACTATAGGAACTATTGTGCCTCCTTCAAAAGGGCTACAGACAGGGTGATTAAAATTCTTCATGGGAGAACCCCCACTCTTCTCCTTGACAATGAAATTCTTCAGGGAGAGGGCTAAGCCTCCAGTTCAAGAATGGCAGCACCTGAGGGAGTGATGTGGCAGAGAGAATCACCACTGCTTTAAATTGAAGCACAGGGAAAAAAATACAAGGGCCTGCACTCCTGCATTGATTTTCTTCCCCTCCCATGAAATACAGGAACATTGGCCAAAACTCCTGAGAAACAGGAGAAGGAATAACTTCATGCAGCCTCCACCATGTGGAGGACAATGCAGAAAGTAAAGAACAAATAATTTCCATTAAAATCAATAGCAGGAGAAGCAAAAGAGCTACACCACCCATAAAACAATTAAGGGTAAATATTAACATTCACTCTGACGACTAGCTTCTGTGTAAGACAGCAAAATGCACTTTGACATGGGAGGGAGGAACCATTGTCTCTGATACAACTGAATTAGAGCTACCTCCCAGATCAAACTCACTTTGTACTGGTTGTTTTACAAATATTTACAACATTGCCTTTTGCTCCCAAAAATCTAGGAGAAGGAAGAATTTACACAGAATGTAAGAATAACAATTGTGATCCTAATAAAGACTGTTCACTTATATTGCACTCTCAGAAACAGATATAATAAGACAACATTAACTCCACCTATTCTTCAGCCATACGTCAATATTATTAGACAGCAGCAGTCTTAAAGAAGAGAGAAAAATGGCTTTACGTTTCAGTCCAGATCGGATGAGTCACAAATAAGGGGCAAGGTGAAAAGAAGCACAAAAATGTTTTGAAAACTGTCAAAAAATTATATAGGGACAGCTGAGAAAGTGATGGTGGAGATGGCTGCAATTAAAACATGCTTTAGATATTACCATAGCTTTAATGAAATTGGGTTCAATAATTAAAATGAGATAGGGGCTTCCCAGGAAATCAAAGTGCTGTAAAGAGATGGGGAAAAAAGTCTGTAGAAGTATGGAAGAGAAAGAGGCAAAGTAGAGACAGATGTGTGAGGCAAGGGAGAGAGATGTGCAAAGGTGGGGTGAATTGAGGGCTTAAAAACCTAGGAATTTAGCAGTGTTTTAGATAAATGTCCACTGTGCAAGATTGGCTCTACCAGCAGAAAAATGCATAAACATTATGATAGCATGAAGAAATTCCTTAAAATTCAGTTCCCCCTCAAATGAGTGATAAGTATGGATGACTTATTCAGATGTAACAATAAGGCACTTATTGGAGTAAATGATCTATTGTCTTATTTTTAAACTAGTATTAAAATTCCTCTGAGAAGAAAACTGCTGTCACCCCTTTCCAGCTTCAGTGCTACAGAAATGGTTAGTGTCACTGATTCTGTTCTCAGGAGGAGGACAGGGTATTAACATCAAGTCAGAACAGTGTTATATAGTGTCAGACTATACTTGCTGGTAAAACTAAGAGGCCTACATCTGTTGTCTTGCTTTTTTTTTTTCCAGTCTGATCCCAAAGGTTCATGTTATGACATTTGTAACATCTGCTACAAATGCGGAGGTAAGTCAGGCACAACCTTATTACTTCCAATCTAACGCTCCATCCATCCACAGGGCTTTCATATGCCACTAGTATGTCAAGGGGACCAAAAGCTGTTCGATCTACATGAAGCAAGGTATAATATATTTCTGAAAGTCAAGAAGGAAAAATCTTGCTTTGTTATGTCTCCCCTTTTTTTTGTTGTCTTAAATCTTGGCAGTGTTATTTCAGAATCTTCTGTGAACAAAACAGGCAAGCTGCTCCTCTTTAGAGCCAATACAATTGCCTTTTTATGCCTTAGACAGTGGTGTGTTGAAAATGTGCAAGCTGTGATTCACATCCTCCCTGTTATTACTAACACTGAAACGTATCCAGCTTCCCCTAACTAGACCCTCCTATACAGAGGTCTGCTTTCTTGCATAGCCCTCTTTTCCTTCCTTACTTCTCCCTCTACTTTGGTGGGCTCAATGCCTCATTTTATGGACAAACTTAACTTTAAGTGTTCAGTGGAAAAATGCAACTCCTGATAGACAAAAAATATTTGTTTCATCTGTTGTAACAAAAAAGTAAATGAATAAGGAACACAAATAATAAGATGCTTTACAACTAGTATTCTTTCCAATAGCTTCTCATTACTATTGGTGGAGTTAACAGATGTGAACTTTTATTGATATATCCACAGTACTTGAAGACTTAAATACTTAATCGTTAATGACCTAAGATGCTGTATGGTACAAGGGCTATCCTATCATGGCCAAGTGTGATGCTCAGGCTAGGCATTTCACAACTGTCTGCACAGGAAGACAACCATTTGCTATGTGGCTACAACCGCCCACTGAATTTCCTTCAGAAACACATATAACCTCTTCTGACATTAAGTGGAATGTAATTTTAGAAACTAACAGCTTTAGATGTTACTGAACTAGGTAATATGTTCAACACTCAGTATCAGACACCAAAAAAAAGACACATTTCCCATTTGATATAGTCATTTAAATTCATAACAAGGGCTACAGAACACTGCATGGTAGCAAAGGAGAAAGAAAACCCTGCACGTGATGACATAAGCAGTTGTAGGTTTTGGTCACCTGCACTACCAGCATACTCACTTTTTTCTGTCATACTATCACAGGCTAAATAAAAGGAAGCCCTCCAGCTAAGAACAACACTGGAAAAGAACAGACCTCCTCCCTTATGTTAAATGAATGCTAAAAATTTAAAAATACGTCAAACGTTGCTATTGGCAAATGTAGGAGTCGCATTCACCACTGGAATACGAAATACAGCTATGATATAACCAATCACTGACTAATGCATTGTTATCCTACCAAAGTAGGCAACATACTGAAATGAATCCAAGTGCACAACTATTTAGAATTGCTTCTAGTTCTAAGGTGAATTTAGGGCTTTATTGCTTTTACAGACTTGGTTTTATGACGGGCAGATTTGTTTGTGTGCTACACGCCTTTCTTCCTTTTTGTGATGCAGTCAGAAAAAGATATAATGGAGATTCATAAACAAAGTGAGACTGGGTACAAGTCTGCAATCAATCCACGTTTTCAGGGAAGAAACCTGTATCAGTTGCCAGAACTTAACCATGTAATTAACTGAGGATTCTGGTAAGAACCAACTGTGCCACTAGTCAATTATTTTTGCATGTCTTCCAGCTGCTGCTTCTCTCTGTTCTTAAGGGAGACTGTAAGAAAATGCGACCATTGAGAATTTGGTGATTTCAAAAAATAACTGAAGAAATTTAAGGAGATTACCAAGACCAGCTGTGGTAGAACTGTAACAAATGCTTAAAATCTATTGCAATGGACTCTTAATTTCTCACTAGGAAAAAAAAATAAAATTGCCATTTCACCAAGAAGTTTTATAGGAGCTAAAATAGTATTTCAGAATTGCTGAGGACTGAAAAATGACCACGCAGAAGCTACACTGGAAATCCCCAAGTCCTAATGAAGCAGTCTTCAAGGGAAGTGGTCATACACATCCGAATACTGGTTAAGTCATTACAACTGGGAGATGGAACTGCTTGTTTTTAAAAGCACTGCTGCTTATAAAAAAAAAAAAAACAAAACAAAAAACAGGGTTGATCCAAAGCCCCTGTCGTAAAGGAAAAGACTTTCTAGCACTTTGGATTGGGTTCTTAATATAAAAAAAGGAACTGTGCTACCATTTGTAAGAATCTGTTTCAGCAGTTTTTAAGGAAACAGAATCTCTTGGCAATCCCAATGACTAGGTAAGAAGAATAGTTAAATCTTTACTGGAAAGAGTGATATGGTCTTTAAATCTTTGCTAAGATTAAAAGAATTCATACAGTTCATGACGAATAAGCTTGAAAATAAATTAGAAATAAGAAGTTAACATATTTTCTGTTATTATTATTGTCTCCAGCCCATGACTGGTGTTTCCCATTTTATACGCAGTAGGATCTTTTTAAATAGTCAGGTGAGAAAAACCCAGTTTCCTTCACCTTTGGAGAGCACCTACCAGGGAGCTATGGAAAAGTTTGATCAGAAGACAGCCAGAATAGGCATGGAAGTGAGAGTTTAGTAATGAGAAAACAGAAAGCAAATTCTCTACAGCCAAAGAGATCGTTGGGTATAGGCACAATATTCACTTCAGCAGAGTTGCATTCATTAGCATCAGGAATTCATTTAGCTCAAGATTCTTTCTGCAGTGAGGGAAAACATTCCTTTTCTTTGATTATGTCTTACCTAAGATTCACACTCGCTACCTGAAAAAGTCAAGCCTATCCCACCGTAAGACAAGAAACATTCAATGGGTTATTCTAGCCAGATATTTTGGTCTTTTTTAGCAAATGAGCTTAAAGGCATCAGAATTCATTCCCCACACAGTACTTGAATCAGGCATGGACACAGATGGTTACCTCAACTTTGGGGGCAAAGTTTCGTTTTGCAAGATAACACTCTAAGTCTTTAAATTAGCTCTTTCTCACTTTCTATGAGCACTGATAAATATATCTCTTTTTTTTCTTTTTCTTTTTTTTAAGAGCTTTACAATTATACTGATAATGTATTGCATTTAGATAGTTTCTCAACAATTATATTTTATCATACGCCCACCAAACCTAAGGTAATACATGTATGCGTTTGATATAAGGAGATATAATTTGCTTGATATAACAGCTTAGGAGTCTGTGAGCTGAGATGTTACTGAAATAATGTCCTCGAAATTCTGTTCATATATTTTGTACTCCAACATCGCCTTTTAATTCTTAATCATATTATTTCTCATGCTGCCTCAGTCAAGCTGAAGAACTAGATTTTTACAACTACATAATTTGTAACCAAAGCTTATTAATTTAAATGGAAAAAACTTCTTTTTCCAGAGTATAATACAATAAATTACTTAAACTAAAATATAGAGTTGAGCGAAGACTGGTCAAACTCAAGACAGAACACACTATTTTTTTCTCTCCTGTCACCCACAACCTTTACACATCCTGCAGAAACACTAATGAGTCATGTCTGACGCTGTTTATCTATTTTTCTTATTTCTTTTAGTAACTTCCTGGAAGACAGTTTGTATTCTGATATTTTTCATTATGAATCTGTTAGCATTTTGGATTATTTTAAATTGTCTGCTGTACATCAAATAACATATTATTTTGTTAATACACCTGAAAATCTGAGAAATTTACTTGTAAAAAATACATTTCCACTCAACAATGTTGTAGGAGGACAAGTCAGAAATGCAGGAAGTTTTTTTCTGTGAATACTGACAAACAAGTCTTTCAATGCAAAGGCTTTGCCTTACAAATGCAGTATTATTGCAAGGTATATTTTACTTCTCTCCACAAATAAGATGGATAATGCATTAGAAAAATTAACTATTGAGCAAAACTGCTCCAACTTTTCCAAAAGTGTTCTTTTGGAAGAAAATAATTCTGTTTCAAACGTCTCTGAGAATAATTCTCACATAATAGTGACTCCTTCTTCTACACGAGATGAGGAATCTGAGGAATGAAGAGGCACCTACATGGCTGGAAAAGAAAGACATTGCTGTAACAGCTCATGGACAGATGTCTTCTGAAGAGAAAGGCTTATTTTGGTGAGTGATGACTTCAGAAAAAAAATTGTGACTTCTTTATAGATAAAAGGAAAAGTGGATGGCAGAAAGAATAGACTGAAAATCAAAGCACTTGTAATAGAGGAAAAAATATTTTGAAAAATGTAAACTGAAGGGAAGAATTAGGGATAATCTAAACAGAATTTTAAAGCTGTGCCTTGTTTAAAACCCTCCCAAAAGCTGCATGCAGCAAAAAAGTGGTCACCACTGCAGTGTTAGCTTAAGGTGCAGTTCCCATGTTGGCTTGCACCTCACCCTGGTTCTGAAACAGAAACCTCCAGCTCCACTGAGGTGATGTTTGAAGTTCACTAGTTAGTTGACGCTTCAGATGGCCGCTTGAGTATTGCTGACACTGGAGCTAAGAAGGCAACAGGGACTCAACTGCACTCTGAGCTGCATATACAACACCCCTGTATTGCTAATCCATTTGTTCTGTGGCACAAAATACCTTGAGCTGGGCCAAGGGTGTCTTTACAGTCACAACGTAGGCAAATACGGACAACCTGTAAACGGGTTAATGTGGCCACTGATAAAGGTCTAGTTGTGCTAAAAAAGGCTATGAACTTTCCCAAGAAGCAAGATAAGATAACTTTTTCATCTCTGTGTTACCAGGGCTGGGTTGCTTCCAGCCCCTCAGCTAGTTTATACTGCTGTGTAAACATATTCTGTCTAAAAAAGAATTGTTAATTGATTCTTAATTAATGTATTTGTTAAAAGTTAATGAAGAAAAACCCATTGTACAAAAAATCCTGGAAAGGACTGAGCACACCCTTTTTCCATCTCATATTTTCCTCTTTTACACTACCTCAACTCATCTTTTCTTTCCACGCTGTTCTTCTTTTTTCCCTTAATTTTCCTGTTTCACACTAGCTAATTTGAATTGGCACTTTCAACCACACATAAGTTCCTTAGGAGAAAGAAGTTCATTATGATCAGAGGACCTAAAGCTGTGTTGTGGGAGGTGAAATGGATCACTTTCTCAGGCATATGAAGCTCCAGAAGGCAATGTAGCTGGGAATGGAAATACTGAACCAGATTTTTATTAAGTTGAACTGGCTGAACAATTTAAATTTACTCACTAAACATGTACACACACACCCCCACCCACAAACCCTTGGATGCTATTCCAAAAAGCCTTGTCCTAGAGGGAATTTAAAAAAAACTACATAGCTTTCATTAAAATCACACTGCAGAAAAGCTACTATTCACTCCACCAAAGTTTCAAGGGCTCATTGTCAAAGGGGAGGTAGACACTTGCCTCATTTTGTTATTGATAGCGGAGTTCCAAAGGGTTGCGACCTACCCTTGTTTTCAGGTTAATCACCTAAAAATAATAATTTCTCTGCAGTGGGGAAAGTGATATATTTATGCTCTTCCTCAAACAGTGCTGGCTAGAAAGAAAAGTGAAGTTATACTATTCCATGCCTCATCAGAGAGCTGCAAATCAAATGTCACAATACAATTCACAATGTCAGCTTTTAAATTATATTTCCTTAGAATCCATATCACAAATATAGGGAATGTGTAGCAATTAATGAAGACACAATTTCTCACACCAATTTTTGACTTTGGTTACTGTATTGTATGATACTATATTGACAATAATTACTGTTTGGACTCAACATAAGAGTGTATTTCTGTCCTTTGGTAAACACCTGACAAAATTCCCAGGGAAGTAAAAAATAATTTAATTTTATTAGTCAGAAAACAGCACCAGGTGTTTTTATGATGCCTACAGGAGCAAAAAGTCCAACCATCACCATCTCCTTATGGCAATAGGGCAACATGTCATCTTATGAGCTCCAGCTCTCTTCAAAGTGTGATACTGAATCCACAAACCAGGCATAACACTAGCTTGTGGACAAAATTCATACACTGACTTTTTCACAGATTCATAGAATGGTTTGGGTTGGAAGGGATCATCGAAGATCATTTAGTTATTTAGTTCAAATGTCCTTCCCATGGGCAGGACCATCCTTCACTAGATCAGGTTGCTCAAGACCTGTCCCACTTGACTTTGAATATTTCCAATGATGGGACATCCACAACTTCTCCGGGCAACCTGTTGTTTCACCACCCTTATTGTAAAAAGTGTCTTCTTTATGCCCAATCTAAATCTACCCTCTTTCAGTTTAAAACTGTTGCCCTTTGTCCTGTTATGGATTTAAGCACGCTGGCCACCATAACAGGGTCTGACCTTGGATCATGCAAAATAAAGTCAAAGTAAAGGTTTCCAATTCCTCTTTTATTAATTCTCAGGTTATAGCTCAAGCTGGGTGCTAAACAAGATATTCAGAGAGAATACAGTTAATCAAACTTATTCTATCACAGTCCTGTCACTACAGCCCCTGATAAAAAAATCTTCCTCCGTCTTTCTTATAAGCCCCCTTTACATATTGAAAGGCCACAATAAGGTCTCCCCAGAGCCTTCTCTTCTCTAGCCTGAACACCCTCAAACGTCTTAGCCTTTCTTCGCAGGAGAGGTGTTCCAGCCCTCTGATCATTTTTGTGGCCCTCCTCTGGACCCACTCTAACAGGTCCATGTCTGTCTTGTACTGGGGATCCAAAGCTGGATGCATTACTCCAGGTGGGGTCCCACGAGCCTCAGAGTAGAGGAGGAAAATCACCTCTGTTGATCTGCTGGCCATGCTCCTTTTTAGGCAGCCCAGGATATAATTGGCTTTCTGGGCTGCAACCACACATTGCTGGCTCGTACCCAATTTTTCATCCACCACTATGCCCCAAATCCTTCTCCGCAGGGCTGGTCTCAGTCAATCCACCCCTGAGTCTGTACAGATATTGGAGATATATTCCCTGACCCAGGTGCAGGACCTTGCATTTGTCCTTGTTGAACTTCATGAGATTCACATGGGCCCATTCATCTGTATTCATCCTTACTTCCTCCTCTGGAACCATGTGAATGATGGGAAGTGGCATCAGAGCACCACTTCAAGTAACACTGCAGAGGCAACATGCTTAATTTGGACATTCTTGCCAGTAATATCAACAGGCAAGAGACCAAAAACTAGCACTTGCCGATCATACGATTTTGCATCTGATGACTGTCCAGCTTGAGGCTGCTTTCTTACTCCTAACTCGTTTCACGCTAGCTTCTGTAAAACACTCCCAGTCCATATCGTATTGCATTCAACTTACTGAAAACTACTGTGTCTGGCATCAAGACTTTCTGGCAGCTCCTGGTAATATTTAAACTGATTTATTAATTGTTTCTGAATTTTGTCCTTCAGTTTACTGAAATAAATAAAATTATTTAGGTTCATGAGTTTGACAGCCTTGAGAGGATGTCTGGACCTGACTTAACACAATAAATTTTCTCTAGTCACTTACTTCCAAAAAGTAAATAAATAATAAGTAACTATTTTCCAAAACTGTGAATGAAGGGAATCTTTAGCAATGCCCCCAGTATGTCATGCCTTGATCCAAATAAATACTTAGATGTTTCATTTTAAATTTAAGCACGTTGACAAACTTACCGCAATGTTTTAAATACTGATGCTAATAGGGCAAGGAGTATATTTTAAATAGTATGCAGGGTAGATGCCTATTCAAGTTCAAGTAAAATCTCTAAAACTCTCCTTTCTCCAAACTGTTCATTCAATAAAGAATGTTCCTATGAGAGAAATGGGATATGGGCTTTTATGACTTTTGAACTACTTTTAGTCCAAAACCCTTTTATAAAGGAGTTACTTGATAAAGGTGGGGTTTGATTATATGTTTTATATTGCAATACTGCACATAACTGTGTGTTCAATAACTTGTCATAATATACATTTATCTAAACTAATAAATGATTAATAGGTCTAAAAATATCCTGTTATGGATGAAGTTTAGCAGAGAAAACAAGCTTTAAATACAAATAGGAACAATTTTTATGCTTTTTAATTTTTCTCTACATAAAGAGATTTATTGCTCCATTCTTCATCAAAAAATAGTTTTCTTGGTTAAAAGAGAGCTGCCATTTCAGTTTAAAACTCAAAAGAAACACAAAACTCCATGGAGCTCCTTGGAATAACTTGCCAGAGCAATTCCAAGATCGAAACGCGCTAACCCAGATACTCCCAACCACATAATAGTGTAGATGTAAAGGTCTAGATAAACAGAGGAAGACCCTGGAAACATCCCCCAAAGCCTTCTGTCCACCCTATTCTGCAAGCATGATTGACTGTGTCATGTTTATTGTTAGCCCATCTGGACAACAGGTGCAGTACTTAATGGCCACAGTGTATTTGATTATTGACTAGTGAATATTTCTCCATGACACAATAGGCTGCAGACTGACCCTCAGTAACAAACAGACTTCCTACCCATTTCTACATTCAAAATCTCAAACCAAAAGAAAACAGTTTTAAGATTTTAACCTATGTGGAAGTTTGATACAGAGCTTCCACATACAACTCACATCCGTCAAAGACTTATCTTGGCAGGCTTGTATAGAGTCTATTAAAGGGAAAAAAAAGGTGCATGAATTTCAAGCTTGGGGGCCTCTAATTACCTTGGTGCTTAAAGTTTAACTACAAAATGTAGATAAATTGCTGCACTAAAACCACAGAAGATCCTCCACCCGATTTGTGCCAACGTATCTAAAGCTCAGCGATGCTGATCCCAGGGAGACTTTTCCACTTAGTCCTCAGAGAATTCATTTTGGACCCGTTTCTAATGAGTATATAAAGGATTACTTGGATGTTTTGGTAAAGCTACCCAATAAATTAGTCAATCTGAAATTTTATTAGCCGCAAAGCATTACAGCGGTCATATAGCTGAAGAACACTGAGGGAATTGAAGGCGTATTAGTCATTTATTTAGGCAGATACCAGAGATCAGTACTCAGTACAGGCTGTTAGTTGTAACATTAAGCTAATTGGCTAATAGTTGCAGCAGTTCTTATAAGGTTTTTGTACGGAGAGGTGTGACCCCTTCTTGAACCAATTTATGTAAACCCAGAGGGAGTCCTAAATTTATTCCAGTTTCATGAATGCATGGTCTGGATTAAGAAACCAAAAGCAAAATAAGTACGCATAAAAACCACCGTGTCAACCAAACACCTAAAATTTACATGCTGTCGGCTTGAAAACTTTCTGTTTAACAAATTACTTGAGATAATAAATGTTTAAAATAAAGGTAATAATTTGGTATTAAAAATGTTCATATTTCAACCAGTGCATATTGTGAGGCTGTGGGTTTTTTTTCCTTTCAACCATACCTTTGGCTATTTATCTAGTTGCAAACTTTTATAGATGTGAAATATTTTAAGAAGTCCTTTGGAAATGGCCTGAGGTAATTTCAAACTTAACAGACCCTGTCCCACCAGAGCTCATTACAGTGAATTTTATAACAAAGTACCCTCTACTTAATTTTCAGAGCTTAGCCAAGCGTGCTACAAATGCAGCTGCATTAAGTGCAATTAATGGTATAATAAAAGCAGTGGAGGGCTGTTTAAGACTCAAGAACCAGCAGTAAACAGGGGCTCCATGTTCTCTAACAGTCAGTGATGTGTCAAAGTGCCAGAAGTGTGAGATTTCCTCTGCTGGGGAAGGAAAAAAATGAAGCAGCATGTCCTGTTGGGAATAAAAAAAAATCTTCTGTCCTTCAACAAGCCCACAAAGATAGAGTGGAAGAGGATAAAAAAAAGATTCCCTCCAGTTATGCCACTAGCATCCCCCTCTCTCTTTGAGCAGGAGTCCAAAATAATAAACTCATATTCCCACCAGTGAAGAAAAAGGCAAATTCAATTCCATAAAAAGTGAGACTAATAGTAAGTGACTCATATAATACACAGAATGATCTGGTTTCATAACAAACAAAGTTTACTGTCAAATGACAGAAAGGTAAAAGAAATATCATTTTTGTCACAGGAAATAGCAGCAGCTTATTTAAAATAACACAACCCACAACAAAACTGGGCTATTGGCTATAAAAACTCTACAACTGTTAAATACAGAATTATCTCGATAACCAAACCATCACTCCTGGAAATGAAACGAATTCGTGTATGAAACTAAAAAAGAAAAAATACGTTAAAGACAGAAGACAACCGACCTCTCCTGACTAGTATCTAATAGGAGACAACTCACCTCTTCTGAAGAAATTAATGACTAAATTCTTCTTTATGTGACTAATCTTTTTTTTTGTTTCTAACTTTGAACCTTATTTTCATGTATTTATCTCAACTATTTACTTTGGCAGAAAAAGACCTCTGTACTCATACCGATGAGCAGTTAATTCATATGAGTGGTCCTTCTGATTCACAGAAAGTAAATGGGTTACAACCTGGCTTTATGGTAAAATTTGAAAGCACAAAAGGGCTTGACTATCCATGCCCTACAGATATCAGTCATTTACTTTGCACACAGTGAATTTTAAAAAAACTTTTCATGAGTGCTGGAGGTAGAAATAAAATCTGATTTTGTACTCTGCACAAGAATAACAAATTTCTAAATTGTGAAATAAAAACAATTTCCAATTTTCAGTGCGTAAGTAGTGTCACATAGAACAGCAACATGAAAAGATGCAGAATTTCAAGGCATCTTCTACCAATAACAGATAAACAAAGGAGACCAGCTTTTGTTTTATGCTTCCATTTTCTAGTAAAAATTGCACACTAAGTATATTTTTACTATCTTTAAAGTTGGCTTCAGGTGTTAAAGGACATGGATAATAAAAAAAAAGCTCGTCAAAAACTCTGTTACTTGTGGACCACACTGCTAGTAATATCTAAGTTAACTCTGGCTGAAAAGCCCATACATGGACTTAGAAATAAGCAACAGTATGTACAAAGACAAATAAAAATTATTCTGACAGTAGATCTCATTACTGACTCAGAAATATGTAGAAAAAATTAAACACAAGCATTTTTCCTGCTCACAAAGCACATCAATACATCTATTTCTGATGTACCTGTTATCCAGTACTATCTTCTGAGTTATGGAAACATTTTCAAGATGTCATTGAGTGTTTTCTCTTGCCCATTTCCTCTGATAGCTGAACATCACACATAGGGGCTGTGCCTCCACGAAGTCTGTTTTGCTGCTGACTTCAGATCTATTTATTTACGGAATTCTGATGCATCTATCATTTTCACAGTAACATAATTCTGCAACCATCACTTCAATATCACGAGAAAGTAACGTTGTTTATATAGGCTTAAGTAGATTGCAGAGAAAAGATCATCATGTTATTTCAGTAGATTATTTAATTGTCATTCATGTCTCCTATTACTCTTTTAAGACCACGCAGTAGATAATGTACCATTTTATATTGTATTAACATATTCTATGATGTAATTATGAAAAATGTTAACTACTGCTCAGTAAAACACTACAATTACTGCTGAAATAACCACAGTGGTGTGGACAGTGCTGCCATAATAATAATAAAGTCTAAGAAATGTAAGTGTTAGTGGTACACACTTCAGTAAAGACTAATTACTAAAACTGAGACAATGGCACTAGACACTGAAATGTATCTAAGAGAAGGAATTACTACCTCTCTCATGAAACTAAGAAATGATGGTTTAGCTTGACTAAAAATACATAAAAAGATCACAGCTTGCTGTTACCAGGCAAGTCACAACAACCAGCAAAAGTGATTCTCTGGCAAGTGATTTTGTGTTAGCAAACTACTGAAGAAAATCCAAAGAAAGAAATCTCTCAATAACCTCATTCCACTTTGGAGATGCCATGGTGCATTAGGGAAATCAAAACAAATTTCAAGGTGGAAGGTGTAGAATTTGAAGAGCATTACAGGTAGGGAAAAACTACAACCTTGAAAGCTACTAGGAAGGCCAAATAACCCAGTTTCCCTAAACTTTTGGGAAACCTGAACAGCTAAGTGTTACAGAACACTTGCAGCAAGAACAGTCTGACTAATTTACCAAGGAAAACTAAATACGTGTTTAGAAACATAAAATATGAAAGATGGAACATATCTATGAAACATATATATGAAACAATGAAGGAAACAATCTATGTATCTATGAAACAATGAAAGAAACATCTATGAAACAATGAAGGAAATGATGGAAAGAGCATACTAGAATTGGCTATGCTGACTCTGCATATTTTTTTTTTTTTGCCTTTTAAAGGGTAGCTAGCCATGAGAAACAGTTGATCTAACATCATTTTGTAAGAAGTAAAACAAAGTAACCCAGGATAAAAAGAAAATATTTTCAGACTGGCTAAATGAAAAGCTTCAAGGGGCTAAGATGCAAATTGAACATCTATTTGGATTTATGAGATTGGAATGTGGTCTCTCCTCCTCTTCTCTCATGCCTTTATCTCCTCCCCATTAGGATTGTTTTGCAAAGTTTGTGTATTCTGGCCATGGCTGAGGAGGTTTCTGCCTGTTCAAAAAACAGCTGGATCCAAACCTGGCTGACATGCTGAATGATTTCTGTAAATTTCCACATAAACTCACAAAAAATAGAACAAAACAAAAAACCCACACAAACCTGGATGCCAAATTACTTAAAAAAACTTATTCAGGGAAGATACGGATTTGATGACTGTGTGGGATAGCTCACTAGTAGCAGAGATCTTACTTATCCAACTGCAACACAAAATAAATGTATAGATACTGGCACGGAAACAAAAATTTCAGGACTGAAACTAAAAATAAAAATCCAGGCAGAAGAATAAAAGGCAGAACAAATGAAAATATGTTCCAGGCTTAACATGGATAATATCATCTGAATATATTTAATACAATGATGATCACTACACTGAGCACTGGGAACCAGGTCAGGGCAAAGAATAAAAGAAAATTGTATTAATCACAATCTCCAAAGGCAGGCCATAAAAGCCATATCACACACACTGAAAAATAATTCATTAAACTATATCCCAGCTGGAAGTAGAGAAAAACAAACAGAATAAAAAGACACTAAGCAGCAGGGAGAAATAAACTTTATGGAACTGTCAAAGCATGAACAATAGGGGGAAAAAAAAGAAAGAAACAATAAACGTGTCTGGTTTATTGGTAAAATAGCCACGTTAGGACAGACACGAGAATTAAATTTAAAGCAAAACCCGAGATATTGAGATAAAGCCAAGCTTGAAGTATCAAAATTATCCTATTGCAGTTCAGGACATTCAGTACTTGCAAATTGTGGTTTGGCAGTACCTCACAATGAGAGCAACATCACTAAATGCTAATCATTCATGGAGCATCAGGCATATCTCTTCAGAGTTATGTACCGCAAGATGAACTGAAAGCGAAAATGTCCACATTTCAAGATTGATTGTTAAAGCAAAAGTATGCATAGCCCCTATATGGGAAAGAAAGAACACTTTCTCAGCTAGCTTGTCTCCAGGTTTGATTTAGTGATGAAAAGTAGTACTTTGCATAAACATTTCCAAGAGCCCTTTTGTAACGTTACATACCTCTTTTTTTTCTTTTTGAGGAACAGATGGGAGAAGGGAATGCTATGGTAATGCATTCCATTGTATAATAGCATTAAAATAAGGAGGAATACCACACAATGTATTCTGTTCAAAGAAATTAATACTAGCTGGTTTGAGTCTTTGCTAGCTAAGTTTAAAAAAAAAATGCCCCCCAGTTTCAGCTTCTTCAGTTTTTCTGTACCCTAAAAGCTTGATTTACAATGGTGTTTGGCAGTCACAGCTTATACAGGCTTCATCTGGAGTTGTGTTTTCTCAGAACAGATGAAAATGTGGCCCAAAGTGTCTGGGCAAAGAGGCACCCAAAGCCACTACCAACTTCGGAAAAAATTCAGCCCAGTCATCTACCAGGTTCTGCTGCAACTGAAGGTCTTTCTAAGCAGAGACGCCGCATATGTGTATATATATAAGCAATGTAAAAATGGTGTTGCATCATAAGTGTAAACGACATCAATCTTTCTATTTGATCTTCAGTTAATTAAAATTGGTTTTGTGTTTTACATACACTGGATACAACAGAAGGAGGATGGATTTTTCAGATGAGCCAGAGGGATTGTAGGTGCCCAGCTTCCAGTAAAACACAGAGGAAGCTGAGGTCTCAGATTGCTGCAGATTCTTTAATGTCACCGTTAGAAAGTATTAAATCAATTACGTCTGAACATAATTCATCCACCAGTCATTGACATATGACAAAACAGACCTTAAACTATGAGTTATTGACTTTACTGAATGAAAGCATGCTTTTTCAATTAAAAAAATGCTGTATATCCCGGATACGGTTTTATGAAAGCTCAGTAAGGATCCATGGTAAATGTTCTCACAGAAGACATTAAGCATTTGCAAATGCCAAATTCTTGGATGGTAATTCTTTCTCTCCCTCTTTTCCCCCTTTGACACTCTGACTCCCTACTCCATGTTACGGGCTAACGACCTGCAAATTATATCTTTATAAAGCAAAACTGTTTTTCAGCTAGAGGAATGAATAAAATTATATTTGACACATCAAAATTTCTTTCCTCCACCCTCCTTTTTATAACTGAAAAAGAGTCAAACTAATTTAAACTAAATCTGATTTAAAAATCCTGCTGAGCTGAGACTTTTAAATACCAAGTTTCAGCCTGGAGTGAATTTTTATGGCTATGTTATAAACACCTGAAAAACAGCAGGTGCCACAGTAATATACAGTTCACGTTTTTATATGATTTCCTTAGTTTCAAAAGTAGATTCTAGTCAAACTGCGTTGGTTTTTTTTTTCTAATTTTAACTTGTTATGGATATTACAGTTCCAACGAAATGCTTACAAGTCAGAAGTGGTTTGGAATGAACACATATGTACGTATTTTATAGTTTATAAAATTATCCAACGGATACATTTACAATTTGGCTAAGATAAGAAAACACTGCCGTTAGAAAGTCTATGAATGGTGATCAGAAAATGAAACCCCTGCCAGAGAAAGCTGGTTAAACATCTCTCAGTGGCGTGTGTGGTGCTTTAATGCACTCTGTTAGAACACTCAGTTCTATAATAATTTCAAGATCTGCTCAAGCTGCTTTAAAACAACAATGCAAGTATTATTTCAAAAAGTGACAAAAATACTTGTATTCTTTAGCTAAACATATGTGTTCTTAATTCTTCAGGTTTAAGACTTTACTCGGAAGTGCTCAAGAAAATTAATCCAAAGCATCTAAATGTAAGAATGCAAAGTGGATTTGTCAAATTGCATTAAACTCTGCTGTCCAGACAATCTCATTCAGAATTAGTTTTGATGCCTTCACACCTAATACGCTTGAGAACCAAAATAAACAAATACTAATAAATAAAAGTTAATAACTCTGAACAAGGGTTCTGATATATGAATCGCTGCCTTTAGAGTAAAGTAAGTAGAAACTTCATTTGCTGTCTGGTAGCTTACATGCACACACTTACTGCAAAACCACGTAACAGTTTCTCCTGAAATGAAAGATGGTCCTAACTACATGACATTTACCAGGGGTAAAAGTGTACACCTGGAGTGTTCCTGTGAGACCTCTCACACCACACAAGCTAAAACTCTCTATTTCAAAGTAACTTCTGGGCACCTGTCCATACCTTGGTGTAGCTTTACTATTACATTGTATACTTAATTTTGGTATATTTTCCTCACTGAATTGAGAAATTCTATGACTGGATTTTGAACAACTAAAAGACTGTATTTATATTAAAAAACACATTGACATCAAGGTCTGATTTTTAAAAAGTTTGCGCACCGTTTTCCCCTCACAAGTTCCAGTTACAGATGCAGACAGTTGACATGCAAATGATCATTACTGCAAATGAAAAAAAAATGCATGAAAACTCGCATGTGTAAATGAACTAACTTTGCATTCCATTTTTTGCATACACTGGTGTCAGTGGCTATCTTTAGGCTCCAGTCTAGCAAGGCTCATAAGTACAAGCTTCTCTTGAAATGGAGAAGGCTTTAGATGGAACCACCTATGAATTTACAACTTAAGCATGTGTTTCAGTGACTTCCAGATTAGTCCAGTAGTAAAATTTCAACATATCTTCAAGGGATTTAGGAGCAGATTCAAAAGAGTATTTGAGACGCCTAAATCCAAGATTCTTGGAACTTGAGAGCTTCATTTAGCTGCCACTGAACCATTTGAAGCATCCACATACCTCACTTTTTGCTTTTTCATGTTTCCACATGACTGATGTAGCTCAGTGCCCATTTTACAAAAAACCTGTGGCTTCCTGCTACAATGGCAGCTCTCAGTAGGAATGCTCAGTTTGTGCCTTCTGCACTAGGTACTGGCAATAAACATCAGCTGGCTGCCTATTTTAAAAAATTAAAATAAAATAATAATTAAAAAAAAAAAAAAAACACCACCAAAATGATTACTCGATAACCTATACAAGCAGTCCTCAAAGGAAAGACTGGTGCTATGGCTTCATCTAGCAGATCATCAAAATTACCAGAGGGCAACATCCAGAGCAGAATGCACCTTCTCAAATCTGAGGACAATCTGTGGGCTGGAGGAACTGGGGAGGGCATATTCTTCCAGTATGGGAAATAACACATTTCAGTCTTCCCAATGAGAGAGCAGCCTCCCAGTAAACACACCAACCACCAACACACTAAAGAGGCCTGGGGAGAGACTGCTTATTTTTCTCCTAGCTTGTTTTCAATGGGACTTGAAAAATTTTTCCAAACCTACGCTTTGTAAAGCAGTTTCTGTCAGGAGAAGGTAGTGGGATCTGCAGGAGAGGTTGCCTGGCCTTACGACATGACTGCTGTCCTCAGAGCTTCCTTCAGGTCTAGCACCACCCAACACGCTAACAGACTTGGACACCATTTTGAGAGCTCAGGCTTACACCAGGGGAAGCCGAGGCTAAAATGGCTGCCAAGGTTATCGCCGTCGCCTGTACAACTGACAGCTGAGGCACTTGCTTGGCAGCACCTGAACTCCCACAATTCACAGCCTGATATTTTAAAGTAAATGGGCAAAATTTTAGCCTGCATGTGTCAGGCTAGAAACCACAACTTTATGCAGGATGTGCTCAGCTGTCTGTGCAATAGGAGGAGAACGGGCTGCTGGAAACCTAGGCCTTCACGTGGACATGGGTGTTAGCATCATGCTCATTAATGTAACGTGAGCCATGGAGACACATCCTACACCTCTCACCTCCAGGTACACCCTGTATCCTGAAAAAAAAGCCATCGACATGAGCATAAGGATTATCATCATTGTTCCGGCAAATCCAGATAGGTCGCACAATGAACATGTTAACACAGGAAGAGTGGTAGCCTGCATAAAATGGATAGGTTAATAAAGTCCTTCCTACTACCTTTCTCTCCCCAAGTTTGTCTTTGATGTGCCACGGGAAGGCTGAAGAGAGAGAGTGATTGCCACTGAGGATTTTGAGAAAAAGTAGCCTTCGGCTTAATATAGAGCCTGAAGATTAGGGTAGGAGTATGTAGACTAGGAGAATCTGCTAGCTAAACGTTATCACAGGTTCATTTTCATTTAAAATATGCAATTTCTTTTTTATTAATTCCATTTTCTTCAAGTACATGCATAAGTTACAAGACGCAGACATTGATTTTAGGCACTGATATTAAGGGAAGAATAATCACAAAATACTAAATCTTTTATCAATGAGATCACTATTTGAAGGGACACAAAGGTACTTCAGAACATAATAAAACCATTAGTATACACAATAATATGGTTTTTGACAAATGGTAAATTTTAAGTATTCCTCCAGAGTTACAATTTTTCAGCTCAAAACCATCATTAGTCTGAAATCATTCTGTTCTTATAAAGCTTAAGTGCTCCTCTTTGGTGCTTAAACATGTGTTTACCTTTAGGTATTCACTGAAGCTTACTTCACTTGCAAACGAGTTAGCTATAAGGTACTGTACAATAACTGAGCACATGCAAAATGTTTTGCTAAACAGGAGTGGATTAAGCATTCAATACTTTGCTGAATCAGGACCCCATTAGCATCTGCAGCTATGGCAGTCAGAGTTGGTGGTACGGTAAATCCAAGTTTAGCAGTTCTACCAACATGCTGCAGCCACATGACAGAAGGTGTTACACTGGAAAAAACTCCCTCTGCAGAGTCACCTCTGTTGACAAATCTTTTGAAGACTTAACTTTAAACCCTCAGATTTTATTCAGGAACGTCCTGTCTTCCTCCAGCCAGCATGAAGTTTGTAGAAAAGTATAAAGCTGGCATTAACCCTCTGAACAGCCTTTGACTAATCCAACAAAAATGTGATTGTGCATCCATGCCTAAATTAATTCAAATCTATGGTGCTCTGCTGATATTAATATTCATAATTAAATATCAGTTTTTGTAGAACCACAGCCTAAACATATTTTATCTGCAAAGTAGCTACTTCATTTTGCTGACAATAAATAAATAAATAATGTGAGCTCCCTGCACCCTTAGATCTTACTTTTTGTTCTTAAAAAAGTTCAATTTAAGTCTCCATTTCTCTCTCACTTATTGTGGAACAGAAACACATATTTATGTGCAAAATTAAAGGACAGAGCACTAGCTGGCGATAGGGACTCCTTTTGTTTGTTAAATATGCTAGTGGCCTAGTGGGAAGCCTCTGATAAATTTTTTCACCTCCGTGTGCCTCAGTTTCCACATCTTTAAAACAGACAATTTGCCTGCCCAGCTCTGTAGAGCTTTTATAGATAGCTTATGATTTAACCTGAGTTAATATCTTATCTAAGGCTAGTAAGTAAAAAATAATGATAAGTTTTCAACCAAGTTATGTATCTACAAGAGATAAAGGATAGCTCTTGATAGCAAAAGATTGAGAACTGTTTTATAATGTTTCTAGTTTATATTAGAACAGGAGTCGAAATTTTTTTAAATGACTTATCTTTGGATTGTGTTCCTAACAAATATGAAAATAATTTTTTTCTACCAAGAATTCCCTGACCTATCGTGCTTACTACTCTTGCAATCATAACAACAAAGAAGTAATTCAAAAAGTCGCAACGATTAGGACTACAAAATATCAATATGTATTGTAAGTCTACTGGAAAAACAAAACAAAATAAAACAAAAAACAGAGACCATCCTCAAATGTGCCCTCCATGTTAAAACGCACACATTGACATGTTATTACTTATGTTCTATATCCCCATTAGTAATAATAATTCGATTATACTTTTTCATACGCCTGTAGAGAAGTCATAGTTCAGCATGGCTCAGCTCAGACACTTTACCACAGAATAAGTTTGAATTAGAAAGCAGGCTCTGGAATGTCTACTGAGACTAACCCCTACATGCTGCTGACCATGAGAAAATACCTGTGCAGAGCTAAAGCACATAAAACCCAAAACAGGAAGAAAAGACAGCTTACTATGAAATTATGAACTATCTTCTCCCCTTTCTTCTCTGATGACTTCCACAGTTGTTGTAAAGCAGATGGTATCATTACACAGAATACTACCCTGCATTCTTGCAGTGTTTTCATCAGGAATGTCACAGATTACTACAAAACTACTTGTGTATAATTAATATATTTCACGCATGGCTAAAGTAAGGTACAGAGAGAGGTCTAAAGCTAATTCTGAAAGATCACAAGTCCCTGAAATTTCCCGTGTCTGGGGTTAGACAAGGTCTTGCCAAAAGACAGCAGCACTGCCAAGCTCAGAGCTCTTCCGTTCCTGGCGCTTATGCTCATGCTTTGTCAACACTCCCAGTCTATGTTACTCAGTGTCTAGTGATATCCAACAAAATCCCACTGCAGCTGAAAACAGCCATTTGAGTCCAAGACCCCTCCTGAGCCTTTATGTTAAATAATCATGTTATACTGATTTTACTCAAGGGAAAAAATACCCAAAACAATACAAGGCTCATCTCTTGCTTCCCTTGACCAGCACTGGCAAAGTAGTAAAGATATGAATGACTTGTTTAACAGTGGAGGAGGAATGAAGGAAAGAAAACAGGTTTGTTTCTTAATTAATATAAACTGCTTTAAGTACATATGGATGAGTTAAACTGAAACATGCCTACTTCACATTAGAATTATATTAACAACATATCAAGCAACTGAGATGACATTAATCAACATAAGCATAAGATGTAAAGTGGGAAAACTTACTTAATGATAAGTGTAACACAGGTACCAAGTAGCAGAGTAATTTGAAATGGAGCTTCTAACTTCGAGAGGTCAGTATCTGTCCTGTCTATGCACTCACTAACAAAAACATCACAGTCTTATAAGTTAATTCAAAGTACTTCTCTGATTTTCATTTTTTTTTTCTTTCTCTCATTATCCAAATAATTCATTTTAAGTAGAAAAAACATGAACTCTGTAACCTATCCAAGAAGAGACAGGGACTAACAAGTGATTTAGGTCACTAAGCTGCTTAAAACTCCTTCATCTGTTGCTTTTATGTCTGATTTATTCTTAGTTGCTTCAGTGAAAATGGTCTAAAAGTCATGCCAGTTTCAATAAATCTGTATTAATTAGAACTGACACAGCATTAAGGTTTTATAACACATTTACAGCAGTATATGGTTCTGGAACCCTGACAACTTTTTCTTTTCTTTCATGTAATGATAGCTCTCCAAAATTATTTTAAATGAAACAACCACATTCATAGCAACATGGCAGCCAAGAAAGTGTCCCACAGTGCAATGCAGCAGGAAGGAAAATAGGGAAAAAAAGAAATGTAATTAATAAGTTTGATTGTAAAAAATCCACTTCTGATCATTTTTATATTTGCTTTCTATAGACCATAGTAAATCCTTTTGGTGCTTGTCAGCAAAAAGCTAATGTTAAGATTTTTACTCTTGCCAACCAACTTCTGACAGCTACTGTGGTATACATGCTACAAAAACAATGCTACTCCAGAGCCAGTTCTTCAAGTCTCGGTAAGATTGCTGTGTGATATTATATATGCCATACTCATACCTCTGAGATACAGGCATCATTGGAGGCATTTCCCTGTTCTGAATCAGTATATCTATTATTTCATTTACCCAGCGTTTAAGGAAATCAGGCTCGCTAAACAACTACATTGCCTAAGACACTGCTGCCTCTTCCCCAGCTCATTTTGGAGGTATCACCAATTGAGCACAATAATTTCTAGTAACATAGTTTCTGCTCATGTATGAGAAGCAATTAATTGTCTTGACTTTTGATGACTATTCCTAAATCTGTTCTGCCTTTACTGTTTTTATGTCTAAATAATACCACATTTATCTTCACATTGTTAGGTGTGTTTATGTAGCTACAATAGTCTAAAAATAAAAGGAAAGCAAAGTTTGTAGGAAGATGACACCGAACCTGAAGGCATACTAACTTGTTCTCCCCTGACTTACCAGCTGTTGCAACCATAAAGCAACACTGAGCCTATTACAACGGCCTTTTCCAGCTAAGGCAAACTGCAAAATGTTTCAGTGACTCTTCTGCTTCTTTTACACTTTGCCCACTTGTGGTGGTGTCTGATTTAAGCTTGAATTAATGCAGATTGCCTGAGGGCTTGTACTGTATTCATTTTGCATGCATTTCTAAGTCCCCTATGAACTTCATGAGTTTATGCCACAGCTACGATGACAATCACTTCTTTGAAAGCCAAAAATTTCTCCTCAATCTGTCTTTTTCTCCTTTCTTCTTTTTAGGGTGTTTGCAACATCTAAGTGGCAAGAAAGATGAATGCAAAAAGGCAAGTTACGCAGCGTGGCATCTTGTCCCTGCGGAAAGATTTCCTTCAGAAGTGATAGAACGCATGCTGTTATAGATGGTGCCCAACTCAACCTGTTATCTTGGCGTCTAAGCCCTAATGGAACAGTTTGACCAACTAGTGAGCAGGCACAATGCCATCCAAGCATATGGGCATGAGTACAGGCTGCCAAGTGACCATGTAGGAGAATCAAATGTGTTTGCTGAGGGCAGGAGTCCCAGTCTGAAACATCCAAACAGCTGTCTATCCTGAGGTTTACATGCCTGTGGTTAAGGGGATGTGACATAGCTAATCCAGATTTTGGCTAGATTAATTTTAAAATACAAAAATTAGCTTTCTTGGCGCAAAAGGCATTTTGGGCCCTAGCTGTATACCAGTATCTTCAAAAGAATATTCCAGGTGAATTCCCGCTGGACATTTTGGAATTAAACTATGTTGTGATATATCCAACACTCTTCCACTGCTTTACCTGTACACGGCGTTAAAGGAATACAGGATATTCTTTTGAGATAGGTAAAGCATTTGTTTCTCATCTTCAAATGTTACATCCAAAAAAGTATTTTAATATTGCCATTCCATATTACCAAGAGGGGTAATGTCTTTATCAGGCCTAAATCAGTACAAAATTCACATTTATAGCCCTATTTTCCTATCAGGCCCTGTAGCATTAACTTTTTAAACTGGAAAAGCAACTCATTCTACAAATTAGACAAAAAAAAAAAAAATCATTCCAGTTTACAAACTGTTTAACGATCAATAAAATGATTTAACATAAATTCTACTGAAATGTACCCTGTTACTGAATTGACCTTATGAAATTCTGTATGTTGGAAATTTCTTCATATTTTAATACTGCTTTGCAATACTCAGTGATTATAGATGTACAAAGAAATTACTTTTATTGTTTATAACAGAGAGCAACATCTTTGAAAGGGCATTATGTTTATTGCTGTTAGCAAGCAGCAAAATGTTCAAAAGTGATTAAATAATTCAGTATCCTGAATCCAATTTTCCAAAGTAAATCAACTATTAAGTGCAGATTCGCCAAAGGTACCTTCTCTCACTGGAATCAGTAGGTTATGGGGATCCAAATATAATATTCAAAGATGCAGGAGTGAAGCTGAAGCTTCACTGAAAGCAAAGGTAAACAGGGTCATATATACCATTAAGAAATTTTTTTTAGATTTTCATTCCAAACCTCAGACAAGTCTTATGCCAAGGGGGAAAGAATATACAGTTTTCATCATAGAAAAAAGTGAGTTTTCATGCAACCTCTTTCAAGACTCCGCTTACCTGAAATTGAAGGAGTTACAAATAGTGTAAGTAGCATTCATGTTCCGCTAGGAAACAGAGCCATAGAAACACAAAAGAGGTAGTTGTAAGGCTGCCTGTTATAAACTCTTAGAACTTCAAAGCCTGAAAATTACCAGTATGCTTTAGAACAACATTTCATTAGTCTGGTTAAAAATAAGATCTCAATGCGATTATTATACAGGTTTGAATTTGAATGATTATCATGCAGCAAAAAAAAAGGAAACTCCAATGCCAAACCAACACACTTTTCAGCACAGGGCCAGCCACCTTCACCACCACATTATTTTGAGGAACTGGTAGTATTCTAGTTTCTTACTGTGGTCTGTTAA
Source organism: Chroicocephalus ridibundus (assembly GCF_963924245.1). Classification (NCBI taxonomy): domain Eukaryota; kingdom Metazoa; phylum Chordata; class Aves; order Charadriiformes; family Laridae; genus Chroicocephalus; species Chroicocephalus ridibundus. Next base: position 32,561,518 of record NC_086287.1, read on the forward strand.
ATCATTTACATGTAAATGGAATTTTTGTTTTCTTGCCATATGCCCTTTAAAAGTACATATTCAGCAAAACACCTTATTCTTTCTCTCTGAAGCAAATACAACTAATTTCACTTCATGAAGTGAGCAAAATCTCTCTTTACCATTTCCTAGATGCACAATTAAAATAACAGAACACAATCAAAGTTAAATTTTCTTCAAACTTTAGCCACAAAAAGTCACAGTAAATATCTCATTCTGGAAGTGTTTCTTCTAAATCAAAATTTAGCAGCATATGTTGAATCACCAAACGCGAGATCTGAAGTTTGGATCAAGAACCAAAATTCACGAAGACTGGACTAGGTAGCATCCAACTGTTCTGAACCCTCTTTAAGGGGTTAGATAGAGTGCTGTGGAGCAGAAAGAAACCCTGCGCAAATTAGGTTGATAGCATTTATAGAAAACCCAACTGCTTGTGATTCTTGGAAGAACGGTAATCTTATTTTAGTGTAGGCTAAAACTGTAAATTTCAGATTATGCTCAAAATTTGACATCAAAGGTGCTTCAGGTATATGGTTACAGTAAAGATTCATCCCTTCTAAATGTGCCCCCATTGCAAGTGTAAGTGAAAAATCATCAGAATTTATGCACAAAGCTATATGAACAATTGTCTTACTTCAGTCTCCAATTGCTGCAACCCCTTATCATACAAAAATTAAAAGCTATTCCAGTTCAGACAAAAAAGCAACTCTTACTTCTCTCTTGGGAGAATCTTAACTCAGGCTATGAACCATTCTGAGTTCACGTAGCATCTACTTCTCCTTCTGACGCTATTGGACTATCTATAAATAACTGAACGCAGAGAGCAAGGATTCCCATATCCTGACAGGTTGCCTTCACTCCCAAGCTAAAAAACACCATTCTTATCCTTTCTCGGCATCTCAATGACTCTGAAACTCTTTCATACAAAACAGAATATCTCCAAAACAAGGATTCTTAAGTCCCTTTAAGCTTACGTGCAAGCCCTCACCTGAGAGGAGCAGAAACTCACATGCAAATTCACTGGCTACCTGAAGCAAAATCATTTACTTGCAAAATATTTTGGGGGTACTAAACCAGACCTTTTCAGAGGACTTAGGAAAAAAATATTCTTACAACAATTTTCTCAGCTCTTTCTTATCCATATTGCTTATCATATACACAATTCTGCAAGAAAAGTGGGCATAAAATAACGATTGGTGTTATAAATTCCTTCATAAGCTCCTGCAAAGGCACTGTGGAAGATTTCACTAGACACTGAATATCAGTAACAGTTATGTGGTAGGACTGAAGAGCAGTTAGATTTTTTAAATTGCTCCTTAGTTAGCAAGACTAGCAGTTTCTCTCATTAACTGATATAAAAATGGAAATAAGTACAGGAGAATAGTGAGTCCTACACAGACATATTTAATGTTTTCACTGAAGATAACACTTGTTAGACTGTTCGCAAAATCACATACTTAAACACATGGATTTGAATCTGTGCAGAACTTCTGCAATCCTCTTTGTCTTGTATACACTTTCACCAATTATTCTTACACAATAAATAATGTATACATGGAGTCCTTCATGTTTTACACCACACTTCATAGGGTAAGAGCCAGTCATAAGTCTATGTAGCTCAAACTGTGAAGCTAGCTTCCCCAGGGAGTCTCCAACCTCTTCCAAGGGAGGCATAAACAAGCACAGTGAAAACGGGGTATGGGCAGATTTTTCTGTCTTTCTCTTTTTCAGTTAGGACTGGGCAAATATGGAACTATCTGTCCAAATATTACATTGTTCTATACTGAGTATTAGAGATAATTGTTTTGTGTTTTGCTGAGTCCTAAGTGAAAATGAACCAGAAAGCAAACTAAATTCACAGGCTGCTCCTGGTGTTTGTGAAATCCTATAATAAGAGTAAGACCAGAATGCTCTGAGATGAGTTTTAGAAAGATATGAAGACAACGCAAAGTGAAACTGCTTTCCACCAAACTCTGAAAAGCCAGGAGGAAGGGACAAAGATATGCTCAATAATCACAGAATGGTTTGGGTTGGAAGGGACCTTAAAGATCATCTAGTTCCAACCCCCTGCCGTGGGCAGGGACGCCTCCCACTAGACCAGGTTGCTCAAAGCCCTATGGAAGAACCAAGGACACATCTGGAGTGGAGGGGATAGCTGCAACATGGACAGTCTTGTCTGCTGTTGCTTTTAAGCGGGTGAGGAATTTTAGATTGAAGTTGGGCGACAGAAAGCCACTGAGGAGGAAGGAAGAGACCAGCTTCTAGAAAAAAGAGACCAAGCACAGCCATGGTCTTCAGAATTTCAGATGTTTTGACAGTGGACGCTTAAGAATTTCAGAAACCCTAGAAGAGAAGCAGAAAATTGAAGCTATTGTGGAACACAGCTAGCAGTTCCTTAAGAGGCTTTTCTGCAGGCAGAGAAACAATCCCATTCTGCATCATCTTTCAATGCTATGCAAGGTACTTTATTTTTTACCTAGGCAGTTCTTTATAGTATGTGCTTTGACTACTACTATGAGTATACTTCTGTCAAACTCTTACCTTGCAGTAAAAGGAATACACAGAACACTCAGCTGACACCTAATGGAAGAAAGAGAATCCAGGAGACAGCCATTCCTCAAATGGGTTCCCTCCAGCGTGGATCAACAGAGTCTAATTTGCTGACCTTTTGGTTGCCCTCTATAACTTATTTATTTACTGAGCTTTCCCTTGAGATAAGAGGCAATTTTGATGAAAGAAAATTCCTCATCAACACATATATTGTTTTTTCAGTCATACCTGTAAGTAGTATAATTATCCTAAGGATAATAGATGTAATAGATATAGAATAATAAATTGAAAACCAGTATGTAATAACAAGAGAAACTCCAGAAGCAGACTTGGAAAGGACTTAAAATCCTCTGTGACTGACATGTACCTAACAGCATAGTCACCCAATTGTTCTGGGAACACACTTTAAAGGTTTTACAAAGTTTATACCATGTTTCTGGAACATGGTGTCTGTTACAGTAGGGTTCCCCCCTGTATCTCTCTCCTTTTTACATGAAAAAAGTTGGTATAGACAGACCCTTTATTATTCGTGTTTTAATTTGACACCAGCAACATGCTATCTTTCAAAATTACAGACAAGTAAATCAGTTCTGTCCAGTGTACCTGCATTCCCTTCTCTGCTACGTGTGTAAATCTGCAACGGAGTTCCACATGCCAGGAAGGGCCCTGGAAATTAATATCTTTTTACACTTAATTTCTAAATCTATAACTTGACAACATTTAGTCAAGTGATGTTTCACTAGAACTAATTTGTATTGCAAACTTCTTTTTAGTCTGGATCATGATCTATGCAAAAATGCAATGCCCTAATATAAAAAAAAAATAAATTGTAAACCTATATAGAGATAACTATGTTTTTAAAGCTCTGAAAGAATTAAATGTCAGAAGACTTTCAGAGAGATAATTTTCATTGTCATGTACTACAAATATGACACCTGAGGTGTAACCCAGCTGAATCACACAAGGAACTTGTCAGAACAGATAGCAAAGCTATCAGACCAAACCATAAGATGATCTTTCTTCCCCCCTCCAAAATGGTACTATATTTAGTCATGTGATAAATAATTTTAAAAAAAGACAGATCCAGAATTTCTGGACTGCATCAATTAGTATTCCATAAAACCTCAAATTGTTGGAAGTAGTTTCCCACAAATACTGTGGGACCTGGAGGTGTGCAGACCCTGGAAAAAAAAAATGATCACACCTTACAATCCAGTCACAGTTAGCTCCTTCTTCCCTTCCTTCCTTGCACCAAGGTGGAAGCGCTTGGTAGAAGAAAGAGAGTGATCAGTTAAAGCTTTTCTTGGTAAGAAATCCAGAAACCTATTTTCTACCTGTATTCCTCATCCACTGTCATAAATTCCTACCCCAACTTTGCCTTCAATTCAACAGAAACTAATTTCTCCTTTCCACCTTCAACAGTGCATACAACAGCGTGCCCTCACTCCTGTTCCCTGTTATTTCCTTGTTTTCTTCATTCCCTTGTCTGTTCTCTCCAAGCTTGCCATGAGCTTTAGAGAGCACGGCGTGAGTTTGCCACTGGCGCTGGAAGTGTTAGCCATTCCTCTTTGACTTAGCACTGGCTAGGGTAGCTGGCTGGGCATGCTCCCAGCCAAGCAGTGGGACTCCAGCACCTTTCTGCATCCCCTCTGTACTCCTTCCAGTGCCTGACTTGTACGCCTTCCTTTTCAGCTGAACACCATCCAAAATTTTATATGGGCTTACCTCTCACTGAATTCCTTCTCCAGAACAGAATTCTTTAAGATCATCAATTGCTTTTCACCAATTACAGAAGAAAGAAAAATATCACCTCTTGCATAAATGTTTGAACGGTAAGCTTCGTCATAAATCCTTCTGCTCCTTTACTCCACATTAGCTCGTCTTTGCTCAACTCTCCTTTTCTTTGCCCTCTTTCACATTTCAGCTGTTCATCCCCTATGCAATTCTACAACCACTAGAGCTTCTACAACCACTGTAACACTGTAGCATAATATTAAAACACACATATGGCCTGTAGCTAGTGTAGGCCTATTGACTGGGAATGTTCTATTCTGCATCCCTCTCTGATTTATCAGTCATCTTGTGTGTGTGTGCGCGCGGTGTGTATTTCAGTCCTCATCCAGTACATATCTGTCCTAAGATCCCAGTAATCAGATGAAAAGATATTTTCAAGCATGCAAATTATTAAACCTGTACTGTCTTAGACTATTTATTATGTAGGAAATGGATCAGACTGTTCCGTGCTTCATCTTGTACTTGTGGCATCTTATGAATGCATAAGTATTCTCATGATAGGAATGACCCACCTTGGGAAAGTAGCTCCACCTGCTCTTCACTACATTAGTTGAAGTCTGCAAGTCTAAATCTTGGGGCAAGAATAAGAGCTGCAAGTCTGCACAGAGAAGTTAGCCTTCTGACATGCAGCAACTGTGCCAGCTTTTAAATATTTGATTTTGGGTTTTGGTTTTTTTGCCCTTTTTTTTTCTTTTTTCTATCCCTAAGATAGCAAAGGCTCTGGTGGCTAGTTATTACGTGGGTTTTCATTACTATCGTATTTGGACATCAAATCATTACCGAGTATTCACAGAGATTAACAAAACATAAGAAACCTGAGAGAAAAATAACAGTTTGCTGATAAATTGTCATTTCACATGATGGCATTAGGCACACTACAGAAATTTAGGGAAAGACAGTGCAGCTATCAACTGCAAGTACAAATATAAAAAAGAACCTCATAATTAACAATATTCATCTATGACTGAAAATTTTGTTTCTGCTGTCACTCAATTACTGATAACCACGGAAATCAGAATCTCTAATATTTCATTAAGTTCTTTATCTGTATGAAATACTATAACATAACTCAATTTTTACATGGCAAGAAGAAATTAAAAAAACCCCACAGATAAATCAGAAGAGTCTCACACTAATAAAACAGGGTAGCTTTGAAAACATTGCCTATTCGGACCATCAGATGATACTATTTAGGGTATATAATACTGAAAGGGCAATCTGATAATCACAGTAGAAGCAATTTCAAACCATAGTACTGCTGAAAAGTCAATTTAACTTTCCAGCTTTATAAGACTTTGTTATTGCTATTGTTAATTATTTCTCATTTAATGGGAAATTGGCAACAAGGTCCCCAACTGTCATTTTAAATCTGCAATAATATCATGTGAAGCTTTTCGTCCTTATTCCCAAGTCCTGGATTATCAGAGCTAAATGGCAGCTCCAGCATTACAAAAGCTCAGGGGCAGGTACTGTTACACAAATTGCCAATTCAATTAACAGTGTGTAAATGCTCCACTGGCAGGCTGAGGGAAGGACAGCCATTTTGGCAAGTGTCATTCCTAATTTATCAAACTGTCAAACCTTCCACTCAGGTGCCTGCGGTCACTGTCTGCCTCTTAATGCTAAGTTGTAAAGCTGCAGGAACCATTCTTGTAGCTTGACAAGGCACAATACTCAAAACTGATTTTAAAATCAAATGTACAGTTGTCTTAATTATTCTCAGTATAAATGATGTTTTAATTACAAAATCAGAGTGGGAATATTCAATCAAGATCCAAGATTACATGTATATACAAGGAGGTGGGCGGATCAAAGCCTGATGCCTAGCCTGTTTTCAGTGGTAGCTATTTAGTTTTTCTTAATTCAATACAGTTTGTGATTATCTCCCTCCCTCAGCTACTGGCCTTTATGGTCATTAGTCTGACTCCGCTGTTGGTTCTTACCAAACCACTGTGACCGTGTTAATGCCTTTTAGAAAAAAAAACCCGTGACAGGACTCTGCACCAACAGATTGGTTTCATCTCCACAGGCCTTGTTCTCCTTCCTCCCTCAGACATGTCATTTTATTTAGGAATTTTTTAAAAGTCTTTTCAGAAACAAAAACAGGTTATGAGCCTCTTCTGTAGAAGAGAAAAGCTAAATAACTTCACATTTGAAGGCTGCCCCTCATTCTTTTTTTCCTCGAGCTTTTTTTCCTGTGCCGACAGAAACAGCATACAGAAGGTATTGCATACGCAATGAGAGCCCCCGTAGTGAATACATGTACTGTGCAGTACACTGGTGCCTGCAGGACAGCGCCTGAACACTACCCCCATTATGTACTTGGGGGGGGGGAGCGGGGGCGGGATGTTACATCAGCGCATCTGTAAATGTTTGCTTTTGGGTTGAATACTTGCCGAGTGCGAGCTGCGGAGTGTTTCGCTTAAATCAAGTTTAAATTGATCTGACCATTTTAAAGCAAAGAAAACGGAAGCACAAAATAAAATACAGAAAATTGTCCTTTCAGTGTCTTGTGTGACTCCTGTTATCAGCAAAGAGCAACAGAGCAAAGAAACAGCAAAGAAAGCTCAGATTGGATAAGATGAACGTATTCTATAATCCATCTGTGGACATCATGGCCCAGCAGGAGATACTCCAGAGAAAGAGAAGAAATCCAAGACTAAGTAGTTATGTGGCAGATAACATCAGTTATAGTTTTCTATTTACAATAATTAAGTCCTTACAAGAAAACCTGTATGTATGTGCATCTTCCAAAGTGATCAATTTTTTTTCCTGTTAGCTCATTTGATGTAGGTATTATTATCACAGCATTAGCAATCCAAATACTTTTACTTTTTATGCAAGACAGCTGTAGTCTTGAACTCAATACTGTTGTGTCACCGCAAGTTCCTAAGGCTAACCATACCTTTTGTGAAGGATGTAACGTATCCAGATAGTAATGCGGATAAATTCTTTTTAGAAATAAGAAATAATTCTTACAATGCCGTCAACAGACGTGGTAAAAAGCACTCAATTTAGTATTCACAATATTGTTTCTTCATCCATATGATGATAAGTGTGAATGAAGAAAATGCTCTGGAGCACAGGACTACCAGGAGTGAAACATTGCTATGTGGAAATATGAAGAAGGAATTCCATATTTTGGTACAAACCAACTATTTGAACTGAACTTGACTTCCAAAGCTTTCAAGGATTGGTCCTGAATCAAGCCAAAATTGTTTATAAAGCTCTGCTAAATATCAAAGACTATGGACTTCATCCAATGCCCCATGAAATCATCGGGGCCATATTAAATCTTTCACTTGTCCTATTGCAGCCATACCTATGAAAAGATAGATCTCTAACTGGTTCCAATGCATGTACATCAAGAAAAAGCAACAAGCATTTGAGAGTCATGAGGTAGATTGCTTCCGTTATTTAAATCAATTTGCATAATTTCACAAGAGCACACAATTAGACCAGATTTTTAGAGTAAATTAGGGGACTAAAAATAGAGCACAGGATTCCAACAAAGTTTCAAGAATGCATGGACGCTTTGAAAATTCTAACAGGCACTAACTTTTGACACTCTCCTGTGTGAAAATATCTGCACAGATCTGACTTTCCTCCATAGCAAGTTGTCTCTAGCTAATATTATTGTTACACTATTTACCTTTCTGCTAGTGCTTTTGTGTAAATCTAACTCTTTCGACATAACACTTCATTCCGTCTGATAGCTTGCATACTTCTTTTGAACTTGGAAGTGTGAGAAAGAAGAGGCAGGAAAAAATAAAATATCTTAAATCAGCAAAATAAAACAGCTGCTCCTAGGGCTGTACGTTGGAAACTTTATTACCTTTATAGATTTTGAATAAGAGTTCAGGAAATTACATGTGATAGTTGAGGGGGAAAGGATACAGTACTCCACAAGAAGCATCAAGTGTGACCCAAAGAAATACTCAAGTAAATAAAATATTGTTAGGTCACAGAGTATAGAGATGCTGAATTCCAGACTGAAATCTATGACAGCTATTTCAGTTTGCAAGAACTGAAAAATATCTGAATGCAGAAGGCCTTCTTATTAGAAAGAGAAAAAAGGTTGAACTGTTTTAAAAAAAACTGAAACATTTTTCTGGTCCTCTGTAAATCCTAACCCTGTAGGCCAAAATAAACAGCCCACGAAGCATGAGTAATTCCAAGCAGTTAATTAAAAGTAAAACTAGTTGAAAAAGCCTGTTAATAAATAGTTTTGTATCTATGAAATTACTCCAACTGAATTTTACTTTCAGAACATCAATTTAGTCAGTGCTGTGATTCAATAAACCAGCATGCTAGGGCATTAGCTTGAACTGTGGAAGAAGTTGAATATCAATCCATATTATAATCAGGGGATTCAAATGATAGATTGTTTCTGGATCTGAGTTTCTTCAGTCAAGAATATTTTGCAGAAGATGAGAATGAGTACTTTGAGAGATAAATCCGACAGAGATAATAATTCATATGTATTTAATCTGATCTCCATGCATTACAAGACTTTACTGCTGCATCAAGACCAGCCTTTGTAAGAAAACAATTCACTGTATTGAAAAGCATCTCAGCCACTGCGGAATGATATGAACTTCCACATACAGAAATGACAGTTAAGGGTGTGGAAACTGTAGGCATTGTGAGAGTCCAAGCGCAATATAATGCTACTTTGGAAACAGAAGTTAAACAGCAATTGTTATCCAAGGACCACACTGTTTATATTACCAAAGAACCCTAATCCAGACAGCATATTTATATGGCAGTTCTATACTGATGAGTTACCCACGCTAGTTTCTGAGCTTTGAGAGAAGTCTAACCAAGGACAGTTGAGGAGCTCCCTTTACACTCATGTCCAGAAGCGATTTGAAAGGCCGATGTAGACATACTCTCTGCCTCTTTCCCTAGAGTCTGTGTAGGTGCACAAAAGAAAAACAGCTGAAAGAAACCTGATAGAAGGTCTCTGGAGACACCAATGGAAGTTCAAGCAATAAAACTTCAGCCTGGCAGTAGCTCCAGAGTGGTAGTCACCACAAAGTAGGCTAAAATAAGGTAAGAGTATGCTCGCAACCCCTTTGTGAGAGCAATAAATTTAACTAGATATTTCAATGTACATTTTCTTTAAAAACTGCTGGTCCTCCTGGTACACCCTCATGAAGTACTGCACCCAAATTAACACAAATACCTGCAGCACAGCAGTGTCTAAGAAACTGAACTTGATGCATGCAGGTTCTCTGAAAATATGCCTTGCTTTTGTGGCAACTTTGGGATTTGTGGCATGATAGAATGGAATATCCACCTCGGTATTCTGGATCCATCCTTAGGCAACTCAAGATCATTCAGATATAAAATCTCCAGAGCAGGGAATGGTGAGTAATCCTCCAGACATAACACTCCACGTTATCCTAGATTCTAGAAGTTAGAGATCGGCTTAGGCTTTAAAATTCCTGCCCTGCAGTTTTGGAAATAATTAGTGATACTTACAGTGGTTCTCAGCAATAGGATTTTAGCATGGCAAACTTTTAAAACATTTTGCAATAGAAGTGTAAAAAAAATAAAAATAAATCTGTGTCTGTGTTACTTAGCATGCTTGTCGAATGCTTGAACTAAATGAAAATCTTAGGGAATGTGTTTCTCAATTTTTTCTGTGGAGTGATCATTCACAGGGCTAAGCACACAAAATGTTTGGAAAAATTATGGGGAAAACAAACACACTATACAATAAGATTCGGTGTTCCTCAGTGCTGTCTTCTCCTTTTCCCCTACACATATACAGCTGTCATTACTTTAAAACTGCCGAAAAAGGAGGCCTCACCATCCTGCCCATGTCTGGGATCTGCTTCTACCTCCTACCTTGTGCCAGCACCAGCATGTGCACATCTGTGCAGTGAGCCTTGCTGGGGAATTAAGGAGGCAGGAATAATTTCTCTGGGTTAGTCTTCAGCTGGACTGGTTAGTTGATCTGCTAACCATGCCATCATACACTCATGCTGGCACAACAAAGGTGGCTGAAATGTGCAACCAAGAACAAAGTGGAGAAGGAGATCGCCCTCTCCAACTGCAGCTGCAATCAGTGGGATTTGGGTCTTTAGCTAAGAGCTCCCAGTGTCACTGTCCGGGAGCTGTCTGGAGTTCTCACAAGTCCTCCCAAGAGAAATAAGAAGGTAGTAAATATTCCAGTGTTTTTCAGTGGCAGGCAAAAATAGAGGACCTTGGAATGGTTTTCATTATGTTTAGCTCCACATTTCAGAGACATGTGAAGAGCCTACTGAATCACATCCAGAAACAATCTCTCTCCAAGTTACGTGACTTTTACTAGCATAAGATTCCATATTCCTGCTGCTTAAACTTTACAACCAAATCTCCTGATTTGTCATATTTAGATGACAAATTTAGACTTTTCCAGTCTCACCGCTATCTTCTCTGCTTTTTCAGGTCCTATATATACTATATCCATGCACAGCTCTATATCTGGTCTTCAGTAACAGTTACATGGGGAAAAGCTATAAAGTCCTACCATGATTTCTAAAATATAGAGAATTGTTTGAAATCTGTGTGATGTCTACAGGCAACCAATTTATTCTCAGATGGGTTTCACTCCACCCATTTCTGCAGAAGTTTGTGCTCAGAGTAGTCTGTAGGATGCACTCTCTTAGTGTCCGTGAAACTGTCCTCTACTCATTTCCTCTCATACATTCGGAAAACAGAAGTTTGGCCAAGGACTAGGATCAACCTGGTCACAGACTTAATTCTTTTTGTTGAAATGTATGCTCATTTTCAAATCGAGCTGTGGTTATTTTTCTGCCAAAACAAGAACAGCAACAATAAACTATTTGGGTAAAATAATTTGTGGCACTACTAAAAAGGTATCTAGCTGTTCTAACCTCCTTTTGGCTTTGACAATAAGCAAAATTAATAATCATGATGCAAGATTTGGCTGGGCTCTGCCTACAATTTTAATATAGCAAAGTGGCAGCATTTGCCCATATGGAGCGTAAGAGAAGCCAGTACATAAAACATCGTTAACACTTCTTGCTCTTTCTGCACCATCTCTGCTTCTAATCCAAAATACATCACTTCTCCATTCCTACATCATGACAAAAGCTTAAGTGGGCAGAGAAGAGAAATGCACTAAAAAGTGTTGCCAAGTATCAACCCAACTAAAGGTTTAGCATGTTTCTCCTAATCTTTGCTTTCCTGTAACCCATCTGCAGTTTCGCCATGTAATCCCAGCCCATTAGTCTTTGAAGTTGCTCTGAAATGGCCCCTCAGTATCTTTAATGTCTCAAAAACAAGCGCATTTAAAAAAAAAAAAAAGGAAATAGCTTAACACTCAAAATGCATTTAAAATGTATCCAGGTAATTTGCAGGAAAGTAAAAATGGCAGTGATGTGGTTGGTTCCAACATCTGATCAAATACATACTTTAGAATGGAGCCATAAATTAGATGAACAGCACGGACACCCTGAAAGAATTGTCTTAATCCAAACCAGGTAAAGTCTTGTCTCACAAGACCCAAGCTTCCAGCAGTGCCATCTTGGCTGCCCGCATGTCTCACTGACTCATTCCTTTCATTGGCTTCAGTACCAATTTTCTTAGAGTGGTGGTGCTGTACTGTTATGCTTCCTGTTCAAATTCACCCTGAAATCACAATTTACGCCATACCTAAAACACAGCCTTGAGTGCCTCAGTCACCTCTCGGAAGCACAATCCCCTCCCCTCCCTTTTCACACTGCTGGGAGAAGTTTCTAGCAGATGTTGCAAGACCTTCAAAGTCAACTAACTAGCTTGGCTGGCCAGCACAGAGGAAGCAGGCTAATCTTTGTATCTCCTGCCCTCTTCTTGCTTCTGTAAGCTACATCTCTAAACCAGTCCTTTACTTATAAAAAAATCTTTAAACTACATTTAGCTGTGGCGAGGAAAGGAAAGGTTATTTTTTTCCTAGTGGCCTGAATATACTAATGCTAGTCACAACCTAGCCATGAAAGAACAAATTACAGTAACAGATGTCCATATATCACTAAGGTGACTTCCCTCCCTATTTTTATTTTTTATCAAAAATGGTGAGTCTGAAAAGTCAAAACAAAATTAAAAAAAAAAAAAACCCTGCAGCATCTGTCTCAGCAGAGTTCAAGCTGGCTGACAGTTCCCTACACTGAGAAGCTGAGAATGATGCTATAATTAAAATTTCATGAACAAGACAAAAATCTATTTTGTTTGGGAGAACTGTTATGAAAGTATACAGAGAAAAACTGAATATGGTAATTTTAGTTTATCCCTGGCCCTGAATTTAATGATTAAACTTAAGAATCCTGAACAAAATTATTGTTAGCAACACCTCATAACTTCATTAATTATAAGCGTCATCTCTGTTAGGCACGGAAGCAGGTCTTAACCATTCCAAGTGAACGTGCAGCTATTGGCACAACACCACTCTGAGTTCTCATTTGTTTGATGACTGAGGATTAATTCTTCCTGTCCTTATCACAGAATTTAAACTTGACCCAATTAATTTTCAGCCTAGAAAGGAATAAGCAGGAAAAAGTGAATAATCGTGCTCGAGACAAAGGAAAAAGGCGGTAATAGCAGTCAGAGGCATCTTACTGGCACCTGCGTTACTTTCCTTTCCGTATTTTGTTTGTGTAACATGCATTGCTTTTTACTGAATTTCAGTCAACTCCATGGGAGACAACACCATCCGTCTTATTTCATCTTTTAACAAGGACTTGATGAGGTGACACAGGACTGATTCTTAAAAACACATTACCTGTTATGTGAGGCATTGTGTGACAGGAAGAACTATCTTCGTGACAGGCACCTGACAGCAGATTTGTTGATTTCATGGTCACTTCATTTAAAGTAACAACAGGGTGAAATATGCCATCTGATAATCTGTTTGAATGTTGACTGTGAAAAGCACTTAACATTTCTGCCAGCTACTACTACTACTACAGAATCTGTTCTTCAATATGTGCAGTTTTACCAGCCTCTTTAATAATTATAAGTCAGAAACTGTTATCCTAGATTAAAGGGGGGAAGGGAGGGGAAGAGAACTTTAAAAAAAGTCACCTTAGAAGTCTGACATTGCATTCTGAAAATAAGAAGATTCAAAATTTAGGGCACGTCACACAGTGAGACTATTGTCTGCAAGACAACCAGCTGTTTGAGGACAACTGCTGCACCTGCATTGCACAGGTGATTTTAGGACAGATATGTAGCCTTCCTCGGTCAGTTTTCTTCCACGTGAAAGTTGAATCCAGGTACTTGAGATCAAACATCTCACTGCTTATTTTTCAGTAATAGGTAGTGATAGCAAAATGATAAGAAAGGGATGACTCATTTCAGGAAGGGATTACACTGAATATTGATATTACAGCTCAGGATTAAATTTTAGTTAAGAAGCTGCTATTATACATGCACAAGCCTACATATCAGCATGACAGGAATTAAAAAAGAATAATAAAATACTTTGTTAGTTCTGTAGATGCGGAGCTTGTACCACAAGAAACCAGAATAATACAAAAACTATTATCCACTTTCCAGTGGCTGAATGGGTAAAACTCTGGTTTGTTTTCAAACAAGTTTGGGATAAACAGAGATACCTCCAGATTAATCTGGCAGCATTGGAGATTAGGTCAAAATCTGCCCTTAAACGGAGCCATCGTCATATAAAAATGCATGGCATGCACAAATTATAAACCCTTAATTCAAGTAGGGCTAAACGAGACAAATTCTAACAAATCAGCACTGTACCCCCATCGTAATTAACACATACTCACACATTGAACTATCTTGTTGATTTATGCTAACCTCCATGAAACCTGATGAAGAAATACCTTGAATCGACATGATTTAAGCATTTTGAAACCACATTAAATATGAACCAGAAGCAGGCTGGTTAAAATTTACACTTTCTCTGAAAGATTTTTGACACATTCAGTGCTTGTGAAAGCTGAGGGGATGACGGCCCTAGTCAAATACAGTTGAGTGAGCAGACTGCAAGCATCCCACATTCCACCTCCAGTGCAGTTCAACCGTGACGTGGAGGGACTTGCCTTCTCTTTTACTTCCCTCCCCACACACACTTTTATTTACTGTCTCATCAATATTTTATTAATTAATTCCTGTTGTTGCCTGTTGGGTTTTTGGTTTGGTTTTTTTTTTCAGTACTCGATATTTTGCCACACAGTTTAACTTGAATTCACCTAGTCTTTCTATTTAGAAATAAAAATTCTGACAAGTTGACAGATAGCCTAAGACATAGCAAACATCTTATTCCTAATCTATGAAGATGTTATCAGAATAATTTCATGTGGATTTGTTTATCCTTAAATCTTTACTCAGGAAATAACCTCAGGGGTTCGGGTTCCCTTCTCCTAGGATCACATCAATGGCAGCAGAAGCATGTATTTGAAAACCTCAGGGTGGATTATGAATATTGCTTTTATAATCAGAACATTCTGCATGTTCTTTTATGGCACTGCCGACTGCGGTGTTTCCTGCTAAACTTCAGCTACATTAGAAGTACCAACCTACAGTTACTTTGTTAAAACAGCTACTGTCGACATGAAAGCCAGTCAATTAAAAACAAAACAAAAAGGAAAACAAAAACAAACAAAAAAAGCACTGTCAGGTGCTAAATCAACCCCTGAGCCCCACTTGCCAATTTCTGTGGTTCTAAAACCATATGCTCCTATTTTAAGAATGGCTTCTCTCTTTCCTGTCTCTCTGCAGAAGCCTTGCAGAAACAAACACAAAGCGAGGCGCAGTGAAAGCTATCTGAGCAGAAATAGCTTTCAAAAGTGCCTAGGAGAAAAGTAAAGAAACCAGGGAGACAACATAAAAGGAAAAAAAAAAAAGGCTTATTTCTTAATCTATTTCACTTAGAGTACTCTCTGGAATTACATAAAACTTCACTGGAAAAAAAAAAACAAAAAACAACCACAAACTGTTTATGGGGAAAAATTCAGTTCAGAGGTCTGCTGTGCCCCTTTAAACAGACATCGGCTTTGAAGCACGGAATAAAAACCCCTGTGGCCCAGATCTTGGGGTACGTTGTGGCTGCTTTGAGCTGCCTGGCGCAGACGTTCTGGGCATGAAGCCAGCGCCACTGGCCAAGTGAGGTCACTCACGTGCAGGGGGATCTTCCGGTGGCACCGAGCCAGCCCCTGCTGCGCCTGTCACATCGCTCCCCTTCCTCGGCCTCCTTTGAGGAAACCCAGACAGGTCTGCCCCAAACCGCCCCAAATCCTCGCTTGATGCAACACCCCGGGCGATTTCAAGAGCCAGGGCAGCATTGCGGCGCAGGCCCGCCTCCCACCCCCAGAACCGTGCTGTTTCTCAGCTGCTGTGGAAAGTCTAGACTAAATTAACTTGACCGACCAAATTGGAATCACAGTTCTGTCGAACTCAGTGGGAAAATATGCAAACTATGTTTACAGCCTTGTTAAGCATAAAGCCATTAAAAGTCATATACCCAACAGGCTTCACAACAATGACAAGGAAAACCAGGCACCTTTATGAAATACCACTAGCTCTCCACAGTACCTTCCCTGGCGTTAAACTCCTAGTATGAAGTCTCCTTCTATCAGGAGGAACAACATTTGGCTTTATATTACCGAGTTGTAGAATTCATCACTTTCATCTCTCTGCCATCTGCAGGATATTGAAAATGAAATGAAAACAGAAAAGGGTTTTTAACATGAGGGGAACACCTGATGTATGAAGTTATTCAAGCCCCAGGAATGTGTGGTATTGCACATTCTCACTGTCACAGCCTTTGTTGAAAAGGATTTCCCTGACCTTTTCTCTAACCAGCAAACAAATAAGCCCTATCTCTCAGCAGGAGAGAGCCACTGCTCCATTAGATCATTAAGCAGTTCTATTCAGACTATCCCAGTCTCCTGTCCTTGGCCCTGAAGAAAGAGCTGGCACCGGTCCAATCAGTCAGATAGAAGGAAGGCAAATGTGCTTTCGTACGGTACAGCTTGAAATGTCACAGCAGGATGAAAGTCGTGGAACAGACAGCAGTGAGGAAAAGATGTGGTGCTACATGAGGGGTAGTGTTCCAACAAGGAAAGGCTGGTGTTTCAGTCTGCCAAACAACGTAATGACTCATCCAGGCAGAAAAATATTACCACCATGGGAATATTTGGAACGTCTCAGTCTGAGAGTAATTAGGGACTAAACTACACCGGCATGCTTCAGTGATGAAATGAGAAAATAAGCAATACCTCTGTCAAGTTCTGATTGGCGAGTATTAAATGAATATGGGCTTCTATCATATCTGACCACAAACTAGCAACTTGCAGCAGATTGTCGGAACGGAGAAATATTTCCACTTTCTCATAAAATACGACAGCACAAAAAAACCTGGTGAAGTGAAAAATGTTACAGTTGGCAGTAAGAGTTTTAAGGAAAATCATTACCATGATTATATAATTTAATCCTTGTAACAGGCATTTGCACATAGCGTTTTCAACCTCTAATTACTCTGTCTGCAACGGAATAAAAAAGGGTAAGAAGAGGATGGGCAAAAGCAGCAAATGCTGACAGTTTCATTTTATTAATAACTACTGTATACAAATCACTAAATGAAAAGCACAAATGTTTAATGGATATAGGTAATGGAATTATTGTGCTACTTATCGGTTGTAAAAATGTAAATACTTTGGCAAGAAGGACAAATGTTAATTTTTATTCTTTTGTATTTCCAACTTGTGCACAATTTGTATTCATTAAGCAATGCAAAAGGCCTTTTTTTCTTTATAATTGTAAAGTGACATTATAATTAAATTGTATAACCTCAGCAGCATCTGCAATTTAAAGGATCACTTACAAGCTGGCTGGACAAAGTGCACCACATTAAGCCACAAAACTGAGTTACACATCAATAACCCTTCATTCCAGTGGCTGGGTCAGAACCTCAGCAACATGGAAAAAAAAGGAAAGATTATTCAGAGTAAAAAGGTTTAGAAGGTCAGAAGCAAAACCGCTTACAAGATCAAAATTCCCAGGATTCTTTAAGACTGCATACACCGAAACCTCCTGTGACACCTGTTTGACTTCTTTCGGCAGGATGGACACTTGTAGTTCAGCTGAACTAAACGCAGCTCCCCAAATTAAAAGGAAGGGCAAACACAAATTACCTCTCTGCACAATATCAACAACCCCCATTAGACTGGCTTAATAAACCCTAATAGATGTATAGCTTAATACAATATTCGGCTATTGACATAAACATAAATATAAATTTCAAAGAAAATAACCTACTTTAGTAAAACTACCTGTGCAATAAAAATTAATGAACTCCAAATGATTCTGCACATCTCCACCAAATTGCATTTTCAGGCTCACATCTTCAGGACATGCTGGGTGGTTTGATGCATTCCCACAATTCATCTTCCTGCTAAGCCAATTTTAATTTAAATGCAATTAAAGGCTCAAAATGAACATTATGTATTAGATAAAGCCTTGAATCTGCAGACTATCATAAATATGATTTTCAGAAAAATTAATTACAAGCCATTAGGGTACAAGTCATCTTACTGCAAATGTTGAGTTAAACTGCAGAATCAGTTTGTTCCTTCCATTAAACGTTAAATACTGATTTTAAGCTTTGCTCCAAGTTAATAGCAGAAGGTCAGCATAAAAGAAAAAATATTTCTGAAATAATCCTCAGAGATTCTGGAGACTTATCAATCCACATTAATTGAAAAAATGTATTCTCTCTCAGTGCTTTGAAACAATGAGCTTTTGATCTACTTTTGGTCAACTTAAAATAATAATAAAACTCTTCACATTCTCCTCGTGCTCTGGATATAACACAGATTTCTGCAGAAGATAGAGTTGGTGCATAACTGCTTCAAATGAAAAATCATTATCTGTTGTGTGGTGTTTCTAAGCAGTAGTTGGTAGACACCCACAAACCGCACCAGAGATATCTGTATAAGGCACACTGTAGACCTGATACAGGAAAATTCAGAAAGTCAGCTAAGAGCTGCTTTTTGTTGTCACTTGCTGTGAGGTAGAGCTTGAGGATTCAGTACAATCCCAGCATTCAAGCAGCAGCTGTGGAAAATGCTACGATTTCTGACCTTGAGATATATTGAAGTTACAACTTCAACCGTTTAGCTGTTCCTGAAGACTCACAAATGTGCCTGTAATTCCTGGCAACCATGATGCAGAATTTATGCAGTCTGACTTGCTCTGTATGGTCATAGGACAAGTTCTATATTCCTATAGACATATAGAACACGTAAGAGTTTCAAAATTAGAGGAAACAGAAATTGTGTATTGTATATGAAATATTGCAAAAAGTGCATTTAGCACTGTACAGAGACAAAGACATGAGCATATCCCTCAGAACTAAAAGCGGTTTTCCCAAATTCACAACTTCTGAATCTCGCTGCTAGCTGTGTTCTTTAACACCATCCCATAGCTACTAAATTCTTCCTGCCAGTATTACCCCCAATAGATTCAAAGGAAAACTGTGCTTAATTCCCGTCTCCCAAACTGACATATTTTATACACAGTATGTCAAAACTATGCATTTTTCATTAACTTCTGTTCTATCATTAAACAGAAAAGCAACGACACGGTTGGTGAAATTCAGCCATTAATCTCATAATAATTGCTTATAAATGTTCATGCTACACTGAAGAGCTGAATGCATCGCATGCAGTTGAGAGGGTCAAGGTAACTTTAAAAAATAAATCTTTATTAAATCACAGCTTTCTTTTCTGACATTATTCAATTTAGGCACGAACGCTGAAACTCACACCTTCATCTTCTGCACACTTGATTCAACTTAATTTTATCTGCTTGAATATCAAACGTTTCAATATCCACCTCTATATCCAGGCCCTCCTCCAGCTGCTAACTACTCCAGCCCTCCAGGGGACTGCATGTGTTTGCTTCAATCCATTTATTGTCTTTTGCTTGTCTACCTCTATCCCTAGACACTAACGTACTCACTTCTGGATATTAGTAGATAACCTCTGTGCAGTGGGAGTTTAATGAAATATCTGGCCATCAAGCTGGATGAATGTTATTTTGGCAATTGAACTTCATAATTTAAGGGCATTAGTATGAGATCCTCTAATTTCAAGGAAAGTGGAAAGCTGCGACATTCTCCAGATATTATTAAAATGCTCGGTATGCGTGTGGGCTCTTGAACAGTTATACTTTGAAGAGAGCACAACTTCTATGAAATAAAATTTATGATATGCCTTGACAGTTTCAAAAATCAGAGAGATGATTAAGCCCAATGAACACAGAAGACAACTATTTCCCCAATGAGCTTGTTGCACAGTTTCACTGGCAAACACTTTTTCTACAGTTGATGAGGTGTGATAGATTCACAGACACCCAACAGGATCCTTTTCATAATATGGGTTTTTGACAGCAACCAATAACAGAGAAAGACACTTAAAAATGACACCCACCTACAGCTGGAAAGAGCATAAAACCTCTTACACGAAGCCACCACACTGTGGCGTCGCTCTATGGGGTAGAGAAATAAGCCACTAACTTTATTCATGAAGATAAAGTTGACATGCACTTAGCACCTCAGACCCTAGAATAACTAGGAAAACTCTCAAAATGCTATTTCTGATGGGATGTCTTGCAATTTTCATATTTTTATTTACACCATCCTGAATCCCTAACTAGTGTTGAGAGTTTTATTCCTGAATCTTTTATCACACCTGACTTTAGAAACAAGAGATTCAGAAGGCTGATCAGAGTTCACTATCATCATTGGGGGTTTTCCCACTGACTTCACTGTATTTGGCTTCAACTTGTTAGTAAAGCCAACCTGAAAATAATTAGTCCGAATATGTAATTTAAAATATGGAGCAGATCCACACCACACCATGCACTCCTCTTTGCCCTTTCAATTGTCTGGTATATTCCTACATATTAGCAAAGACCAGGTTAAAAATAAAAGGGTTAGAAGGTCACAAGAAAGTCACCATGTTCAAGATCTAAATTCCCAAGGTTCCTTAGGACTGCGTACGTTGAAACCTGCAATAACAGATTTAGCTTCCTTCAGCAGGACAGACACTTGTAGTCGGGATGAACTAACTGCAATTCCCCAAGTTAAAAGGAAGGGCAAACACAAATCACCTTGCTGCGCAACATGAACAACCCCCACCAGGCTAGGTTAACAAACGCTAATGGCACTCTCTCTGGGGACAGGGGCTAGTTCTTTTCACCATAAGGCTTGTAACTCAGAATCTAGAAGTGTGGTATCTATCACTAATGATAGAATACACTGTAAGGCAAGTACAAGGAGAAAAGAGAGAGAGGGAGATTACCACATTCACCAGTAAGATGCCTCTAACTCTGCAAGATGAATGCATAGCAACGCTATGGAGGAAGTAAGAGAACACTCCAGATCTAGTGCAGTGAATAAAATAGAGATACAATGAGCTGTTGTCCAGACTTTCAAACACAATCCCCTTTCACTCTCTCAAGCTTACTGCTGTTTGCCATTAGATTTTTCATTTCCAAATAACTCAGCAACTAAACAGGTGGAAAAAGTCAAACTCTGCCAAGCTTGGCTGCCCAGGAAGCTGTTGAAACCATGAGGTTCCCATTCAGAACAAGGTCTTTGTGACAGCATGAGCTCACTCTGAATAGCTGTGTGTTCAGCGATGTGCATGTTAATGAATGCATTGTTCATTGTTATCATATAATGTTATTCAGGGTTTCACACAAACATTAATAAAGGTATTTTTTATATTTTTTCCACTGCAAATTTAAAACACAAGTTACTTTTGTATTTGCCTCATCCTGGTCACTTCTTACGAGCTCTTAGGAAAGTGGTCCAAGGCCAATTTTCTGGCCACTCCTAAATCCCATTTTCATTTGCTGTTTTCAGTGTATTAACCAATTTCTACTTCCATTGTACTCTGAATTCAAAACTCAACCCTTTTTATCCACAGAACCCTGTCAAATTCCAGCCCCACATTGCAGTTTAATCTGCCTTCAGACCCATCCCATTTTTAAGCAGTTCTCACAAATAAAAATCATCTTTCTTCCCCAAAACTTCCATCACCCTTACCTTTCTTTGAAAGGCTGAGAAAGACCATCTCAGATGTTATTGATGAAGTTTGCTTAGCATTCAGTCTTTTCTTAAAAAAAGTTTACCCTAGGCTTAATAGGTTTGTGTTTATCCTCAAACACTACATGCACACACACTCAGAATGAGCCTAGCTTTCTAAAAGGCCAAGATATTCTCCAAAAACGCCCTACTTCTCATGAAATTCTGTAGTCCTGAGATTAGACATGGCACTGAAGTTTCCTAACTCTACTACTACAAGCAGCAGGAGCTCACCTCCAAATCAGTGAGAAGTTCCTCACCAAAATAAGAGTATTTCAACCTTTGCCTAAGATTTGAGCAAACTATACATACACTGTATGCTTAAACATTTCAGAGGCAGTTCTGTCAGAATAATGCACAGGTTTGAAACAGTTGTAGCTTTACTAGATATTGAAGACTAGAGTTAGTTGCAATAGTTTCCTAAAGTTTCTCACAGTAAAAGAGTGTAAATTTCAGGCTCACTAAAATAACAGGTTTTGAAAACGCTAAAAGATGTACAGTATCGCTTTCTACGTTTAGGTATACTGATGCACATGCTTTTAGGTGGGGTTCTGTGGGGCCGATTTTTTAAAAAAACTTTTATAGTAATATCTGTTTCTTGACTTTTGTGAGCATCTATATGAAAGGTTCATAAAACCTGCAGGTTCATAAAACTAACTGAAAAAAATGTACACCGAGGTGCTGGAAGTAAATATAAAAAGTCTCAAAACATAAAAAAATAAGCAAGGAATAGGCTTGTTAACCATTCTGTAGGTGGAAGTGGGGGTCCACAAAGGAAGCTGCTGCTTAGCTCATGCATCTGCCTAAAAGCATTTAAAACTAAGAGCTTTCTGAACATCTTCTGAGCATGGCCTGAAGCCACTCAGCTGTGTCAGGGCTATTCTGGGATGTTTTACAGGATTATTTTCCTTTCAGCAGGGGACTGTTGGTATCATTCCCACACACATATGTATGTTGGCCTACTCACAAGATAGCTTAAAACCAGTATTTCATAATGGGACATGCTGAACTAACAAACAGAAGAAGATGAAGCAATCATTTTCTCCTGACCTCTGTTTTGTTGCTAAGATTCCAGATGGCTTCTGTTTAGCAAACAGGTTAAATAATGTGACTAATTTTTATTTTATTAAAATTTGTAATATTTCTAGACCAGAAAGGTCCCATTCACTATTTAAAACAGATCTGTCTGATTTTAAAATATATGCATTATACTTCCCTACTAATCTGACATAAAGCTTGGTGTTGTGGAGCTAGCCTACTTCCTATCAGGAACAGTGCAACTCGGTAACTTTTCTGTATTGTTAAGAGAAAAGAATTTACATTTGGGGGATACTGATACTCTGGTATTTCCCTTTCCCAACACTGTAAATATGACATGGACTGTGCAGAAGAATATCCAGGAAAAACATAAGAGACAATAGCCTCCAGCAGAGACTTTCACTCAAGAGAGGTAATTCTATACAGGAACAGAAAACACAACCCATTGCTGATGTTAATAACAACTATGGAGAATAGCCTTTAGGAAAAAAAAATACTGGAAAATAACATTAACAAAATCACGTAACTTCTAGTACTATACATCAAACATGTCCTCACTGAGAAGTGGCTGACATGTGACACCAGTGATCCATCCAGCCTTTACCTCAGAAACTAGTTTAATCCTAGGACTACCATTGGCACTGGGCACGCTATGAAAATCTTCAGGACCAGAATTCATGTGTAATGCAGAGCTTTAAAACAAAATCCTAATACCTGTCCAATACGAAGAATTAAAAGTGCAATGTTCCTATAAAAGTAGATGCACTAGAACAACAGAGCGTAGGACATGATATTGGCCTCACAGAGATGAAAATTCAGAGCATTCCCAGGAAAATCAAGACAGTTACGCACACGTATGAGAGCAAATAAGATGTGAGTCAGGATGGTTGCAAGTGACAACTGTACTTAGACACCAGACACTCTCCATTTCTAGATGGAATCACAAAAATCATTCAGGTTGGAAGGAACCTCTGGAGGTCAATTAGTCCAATCTCCTGCACCAAGTAAGGTCAGCATTGAATTCAGTGCAAGTTGACTAGTCATGAAATTGTCATTAAATCCTACAAGCCACTCAATAGTAACAGTTTGACATAATACCTTGAGGTATGCAAGGAAACAAAGGTTTTTGAGTCAAAGAAAAATTACCTAAATTCCTCTTAAATTACCCTAGATGTGTCCAGATAGTTAAAAGATTTCTGTATTGCAGGCAATTTCCTGGGTGAATAGAAGAGTAAAAGAAGTGTTGTTCTGTTGCCTCAAAACAAAGCCTTTTCAGCACTCGCAATAAGTTTCTCCTCCAAGTCTTTTCCTCCCTCTTCCTTCCTTGTCTGCAGGTTTAATTTCTCTCTGTGCGATTGGTTAACCTATCCACCTCAGCACTTACATGACCCTACAGTAATAGTAGCTGACTACCTCAACTACAGATGGATTTATT
This sequence comes from Chroicocephalus ridibundus, assembly GCF_963924245.1. Classification (NCBI taxonomy): domain Eukaryota; kingdom Metazoa; phylum Chordata; class Aves; order Charadriiformes; family Laridae; genus Chroicocephalus; species Chroicocephalus ridibundus. The sequence continues at coordinate 32,585,463 of NC_086287.1, forward strand.
CTCATAATTTTATTGAGAGATACAGAAATAATATTATCCACGTTTACAGACAGAGAACAAGACAAGGACAGATTAACGGATTTGTCCAAGGTCATTCAAGAACTACGAACTAAGTTATAGCTCTTCAATGCCAGTCTAATGCTTACACCCTTAAGCTACTACTCTTCTTTCTAAAACAACTCTGTTCTCCATTTTTTCTTTATATTCGTCTCAACAGCATCTTTATCTTTCTTTCCATTTTAAGAGTGTAATATGCCCTTTTTCTAGCTTCCTCACATCTTCCCTTGCCCATTTGTACATCCTTTCTTGCCTTTGCTACTGTTTCACTTTCAGCTACCAAGAACCCAATCTCCTTTTCCCTAATTCTCTAGCATAATTTTCCTTGATATATAAGGTTCCATTCTGCCCCCACATCCCATACACAACACTCTGAATCACCTCCTGATTACAGCATCCTTGGGATATGGTCTCAAAGGCTATATCATATGTTATCCTGTCACATTAGTTTGTAATTCACAGTAGTATCCAAACTATCTCTGCAGTGGTTCATACGCTATGGTCCTAGTCTGAAAATGTATCACTGCTTCAGGCCAGTAAACCTGGACCAAACTGGAAATGGGCTTATACTTGAGCTCTGCACTGTGAATACCACTGGCTCAAACCACTTTGTGAACTCAAGACAGCTCAAGTAAACCTTTAAAAGGTGAACATATATAGCCAGAAAACTCCATGGTTTTAGCAACTTGACTCACCAGGTACCCTGGATTTCTACCACAGCCCCTGCTCAGGTGGACTTTGAGCTGATAGATCTTTCTTTTATTTTCAGATCGCTATGTAGAAGACTTTTAGGGTAACTCCGCCTCCCTTAGAGGACTATCACTCCTGGCTACTCCTACTAGAGTGTCACGCGCTCTTACGTTTTTTGGCAACTTTTAGCAACACTAGTCAGAAAGAAATACCATGTCCTAAAGATCTGGCATGTCAAAGTCGACTGGTGGGCTCCACACAGTTATTCTGAAATTTATGCTGGAATAATTTGTGTGGAAAATGGCTTGTTAACAACAATTCACTTTCATAGCCCTTGCTCATGATTCTCCCCTGAAGATTCACCAACCTAAGCAACAGAAATGTTGTACCATTAAAAGAGAAAAATTTATCCTGTGAAAATGCAAGCAGCAGGTAACCCCCATTTCTGATTATTCACCACTCTGCAAATAGACACCGCACTGTCCTGCTTGCCCATTGCATGACAAAGGTCAACCTCTGGACAGAAACATAGCACTATTGAGAGAACAAAGAAATGAGTCCTGGTAACAGCAAAAAAGAGAAAACAATGCTAATGTGATAGGAAAAAAACCAAAATCCATCTCCTTTCACTGACGTCTGTGTTATTAACTAAAACATTTTGTAGTCTTCTGGAACCTACCACATCATTACAACCCTAAAGAAATAACAACTGTAAAAACTAACTTATATCCTGTACAGCTGATTCAATACCTTAAGTCTTCCACTCCTAGCACTGCGACAAATTATATTTCAGAAACATCTGTCCAGACATTCCTACTGAACTAGCAGTCTACACCATCACCTTCCCCAAGGAAGCCATTACTCCTGCTTTCTTTCCAGTCAGTGAGTATTTTTATTTTTTTTTTTTAATTTCTTCATGGTTGGAAAGGACCCTTAAGATCATTGAGTCCAACCAAACAACCTACAATCTCTGCCCTTCAGAGCATGCCCTGAAGTGCCGCATCTAAACGTTTCTTAAATACCTCTAGGGATGGTGACTAGGATGGAGTATCCTCCATCTGATTGAATTCATCTTTTCCTAAAGTTGGAAGACATGTGTTTTTTCTAACTCTCAGAGAGCAGCAATTTGTCATAAACTAGTGTGGCTTTTACACCTGGATCTGCTCAGGTTCTCAGCCAAGTGCAGAACATGAAGGCTACCAATGATTCAGATGAAATTCAGAGCCTAAGGAAAATGATTCTGCCCTTGGACAGCTGGAATTATTTCTTTCCCCTGCTTTTTACTATACATCTTAAAACTCGCAAGTAGGGTGTCAGTACTCATGCAAGTGAGCTCAATGTTTCCTAATGGGATTACTACGTAAATAACAGTTAGTCAAATCAACATTTGCAGGAAAGAGCTTTCAAATGAAGGTTTGCAGGAGAAGGCCTTTGAACTATTTCCTGTGTATTACATTGCTATGACAGCTCATTTTCATTTTGGTTTACTCGATCACAACTCTTCACCTGAATTTCATAATAAAAACTTACCATTTTCTGTGGCACTTTTAAAAAACACTAGGATATTACTACTTCTACCGAGCAATCCGAGAAAGTACTCTCTGCTACATTCAAGCTGTTAAAATATCAATACAACTGAACAAGACAAGTATGGATTCCACCACTGTGCAACTCTTCCTCCGAGCCTCTCTTTTGTTCCTGAAACTCTTACTACACATAATCAAATGAAATCAATGGGATTTGATTTTTAAGTGATACAAATATTGCTTACTGTGAGGTATTCTATTTAAAATAGAATCAAGTACAGCTAGAATAGTTCAAGTACTAGAATTATGATTCTTTTATATATAATAAGGGCATCAATCTAGGTTTGTTAAAACAGAAGGAATTATTCAGACTTTCATAATTAAGTTATTTTTACAGTTAAAGTCCAGTGCACATATAGAGATATAAATTTGCAATGGCTGAAAATCAATGCAAATCTTCACACTGGGAAAGTTAAGACCAACTCAGTGTATGACTTGGAGGCTAATAAAATAGTAGAGAAAGCAGCAAAAAGCAAGGGCTCTTGTGAAAACATCAAAATGCAGTCTTTGAAAATCTTACAGAGCCAACTAGTTTGAAATATGCAAATATCCTAGTGCCTCTAACAGGCTTACTCATATTTTTAAAGTTAATCGGGTATGTTCATCTTGGAAAAGTTGGATACAAAAATAAAAGAGATGCACCATAAAATTTTATTTCTTATTTGGATGTTAATTTGACTAAAAACTACTTTGAGGCCCCCTTCAAAGAGCTGAGTAGAGGATTCAACTCTCGTTTCAGTGTAAGTAACCATAGCAAGTTCCTTTACGAAATGTTTTCCATATATAAGAGAAAAATTAATAATGGAATGTTTCTAGTCCACAAAGAAAAGATAACCTGCTTATTACAACTTCTAGGCTAAACTGATTTTTGAAAACCTCTCTCACCTACCATACAGTATAAAGCACGGGCAACAAGAGCAGAGCATGTCCAAAGAGATGCAATAGAAGGGTTTGAACCTCTACTACTATTACCACCATTAACTTTGGAGGTTTTGGACAGAAATGCTGGCTGAATTTACATACAAATGCCACTTTAGTGGCTGACTGCTCAGGCTAGGTAGGTTGCATGCTTCCCTTTGATGCTTATTTTTTATACAAATCTTATATCCATTTTTATATAAGCACATTTTCTTTGTGTTTATGTTCATAATAGTACTGTTTCCTGATAATAACTAATGTCTTGTGTGCCAGTGACAATGTTCTTCATAACACTGTTAGAAGGTCTATAAAGATGTCTACTGTAACTGTGATATACTGACCACTAACACAGCTATCATGGTAGTTATCCTTGTTAAAGCACATATAATCTGGACTTTTACAGTATCTTTTACCCCCAAAAATCTCATAGTAATTATCAAATGCTAAAGAAAAGTCAGAAGAGGGTAAGATATACATAATACATGCATTATTGCACACACCAGTGAAAAAGGTTGTCATCTGCATGACAGATGAGTAGAAGTTGGATATGCTCTAGGGCTTCAACCCTAGGTTTGTGTAGTACCAAAACCCACTTAAATAACTGGTTTGTTAAAGCTGGTTAAACATTTTGCTGTCTTTGTTTCTTAGATATTTGGTAGAGAGCTAGAAACATAAGTAGCAGGGAAGTCCAATAAAATCACAGGAGCTCTTCTTGACAAGTACGGTGAAAAGTCATTAGACAAACCACAGCAGGTTCTGTTCTCCTCATGCCTGCACTGAAGTTCTTCTATTTCCTTTGCTGTCATTTGGGGTTTTTTTCTGATAAAAACTCCGATCATACAGGCTATGCAACAGAGCTTCACTGATCAGAAAATATTAAAATCAGATCTTGTGCCTTCAGAGAGCTAACGGGAGCGCTTCCATGAAATCTGGTATTACCACTACATCTGCTAAAACTCCACTTTGTGATGGGTAGACACCCACTGAATTACCAGGATATCCTCTCTTCCATTGCTGTGGCTTCCTTTTAAGGCAATTCACACATGTAGTGATCTTGTCTGACTCCAATTCAGAATTTGAATGTGAAAACACTCAAGAGGCTGTGGCTGTGATCCTAAAAATACCTCAATGTTTTGATAGAGATCTGAAAAGACATTCTTTAAATTTTCTTCAGTTTAACAGCAGATGCCGAGTATCTTCAGTTCCTAAAATATACCCTTCATCCTGCAGCACCATGCAGGTGGGTACCACTTTCTGCTGAAGTGTGGCTTTCAGTGGTAGGTGCATAAGCATGGAGGTTTGTTCCTCTGCACTGACTGCAGGATCAGACCCCAGGACATCTCACCACCTTATGATCTAACACACCTGCCGATGCTCCCACGTCTTTTCAAGTTATCTTTTAATAGCTTTATTGTAGAATATAAAATAATATTAACAAAATTCTACAGCAAACACAACGGATGTTGATTTACCTATTGCAAGGCAAGTAAAGACCAATGGTAATTTAGAACTCCATAATTATGATGGCTGTTAGACTCCTGATTCAATTCCGTTATATCTGTCTCACAAAAGTTCCTTTTAGTTGAGCTACTGCATAAGAAATACTTAGAGAAAGTCACCTGCAAGTTCAGAAGACAATACTTAAAAAATATACTGTGTAAGTAGCTTTTTTTTGGAACAAAAGAAAAACATTTCATAGAATCATAGAATTGCTGAGGTTGGAAGGGACCTTTAAGATCATCGAGTCCAACCTTTAACCCACCCTGACAAGAGCCACTTCTAAACCATGTCCCTCAATGCCCCATCTACCCTTTTTTTAAACACCTCCAGGGATGGTGAATCCACCACCTCCCTGGGCAGCCTATTCCAATGTTTAATAACCCTTTCAGTGAAAAAATGTTTCCTAATATCCAATCTAAACCTCCCCTGACGTAACTTGAACCCGTTTCCTCTCATCCTATCACTTGTCACCAGGGAGAAGAGGTCAGCCCCCATCTCTCTACAACCTCCTTTCAGGTAGTTGTAGAGGGTGGTAAGGTCTCCCCTCAGCCTCCTCTTCTCCAGGCTAAACAACCCCAGCTCCTTCAGTCGTTCTTCATAAGGTTTGTCCTCCAGACCCCTCACCAGCTTTGTAGCCCTTCCTTGTTTTAGGAAATGCTTATAAAGGATGAACCACCAGCATTCTCACAAAGATAACAACAGCTATTGTATCAATAACACCTTCCATCAGCTCTTCTAGGGTTAAACATTGGCCAGCCTATACTTTAGGCTGACACTGTGTTTTCTGGAATGACATTTTTTTTTCTTATAAGAGGTAGGAGAGGAGGAGACTGAGGAGAGACCTCATTGCCCTCTACAACTACCTGAAAGGAGGTTGGAGAGAGGTGGGTGTTGGCCTCTTCTCCCAGGCAAATAATGACAGGACCAGAGGAAATGGTCTGAAGTTGCGGCAGGGGAGGTTTAGATTAGGTATTAGGAAGAATTACTTTACTGAAAGAGTGGTCAGGCACTGGAACAGCCTGCCCAGGGAGGTGGTTGAGTCACCATCCCTAGAGGTATTTAAGAAACGTCTAGATGCGGCACTTCAGGGCATGCTTTGAAGGGCAGAGATTGTAGGTTGTTTGGTTGGACTCAATGATCTTAAGGGTCCTTTCCAACCATGAAGATTCTGTGATTCTGTAGTCTCCAGTAGTCATTACTGGACATGGGTATTCTGAAAACATGAACTCATCATAACCAAGGAGGTGGCAGTTCCCTCAGTTTGCAAACTGCCCATGTTCAGTCATTAGCATCTAGCTGCTGAAGGTAAAATACTGGGTTTCAAATATGTTGCATTTTATATCCTCTGTGCAATTGGCTACTGTACCCGAGAACTTTAAAACTCTTTTTCAGAGTGAAGTATGCTATGGGCTGCCTACACTGAAATTTTAAGCTCTTGATATAACAGGAAAAATCAAAATTTTCTAATACTTCTAGCATTTCCCCAAAATATTCATATAAATCCCCTATGGAAATATTTTTTTTAATTTTAGAGTTTGCATGTAATAGTATCTGGGTTTCCTATTTTCTGTTAAGTTACTGGTCATTCTATGTTCGCAGTTTCCAACATTGAGAGGTCAGAAATGCTTAACAACTGGGACTTAGTGATTCAGATGGTTTTATTTATCTCTGCACACATACTTCTCCTCCAACCAATTCAAGGAAATAAATTACTATTCATTTCATTTGCTGAGAGAGACATGAGAATAATGGTGTAAGTCTGAGAGTGCAGTATGTGATGGTGTAAGCTTTGGCATATAAGATATTATTGGCAAAAGTTTGGATAGATGTGTTACACATAAATGAAAAAGCAGGCCATCACAAGTGAGATCTAATAAAACTCATATATCACATCATTTTTTCATGTATTCTTTATATGACACATTTAACAGAAATACTATTTTTAAAATGTATTAGTTTCTTAGAGAATTTTAAAACATTTTATAGGAACTGTATTGCATACTCTTTAAACTATAAAATCTCAGCGTAAGTCCAACACACAAAGCTCAAAGAAAAAAAAACAACAAAAAACCAAAATAAAACAGAAGAACATTTAAACTTATCTGAAAGCTACCAGAGTAACTTTTAATTTGTAAAATGTGAACATCTTTGAAGTCCAATGTTTCAAGACTTTCCAGAGCTACTCTGCATTCTTCCAGGAAGCTGAGTTTCCTTCACAGTTGTAAGATAATGTCCACCTTTGAGATACAATGCTTTTATCCTGTCAAATAGTATGAATTTTTGGCCCTCATCTGAGTAATTTCTGGCCCTCACCTACGTAACTGATGGGAAGAATGGACTGTTTTCCTGTTAGACAGATCTTAGACTGCCCGAAAAAAAGAATACATTCTGGATGTCTGTTAAGTGGGCAGTATATAACTGTGAAGCCACAGGTTCCTCATAATGGCAATTAAGAGTTTTATCACCAACACCTAATACGCTACCGATGTTGAAGTTTGAAGTAATGGCATCATGGTGTGCTGAAGGTAAAACTTGTGTGTTCTCAAGAGAAAACTGGATCTGTTAATCTTGACTCACAAAACTATTCCAGGTTTTTATGTTTGATAAACCGCCAACATTTGACAATTTATCATGATTTAAGGCTGCTAACGATTAAGTTGCCATTTCTTACTTCTATATGTCCAAGATGTTTATTTTTTAGGGGAAAACACTCCAATATAGAATCTGCTAGTGTCCTAATTTATAATATGATCTATATGTATGTTCCCATCTAGTACCCAATGTCTGTTACTACATGTGATCATGAAATCACTGTATTTTTCCTATTCCTCTTTTAATTTTTCCTCTGAAAAATGAGGTACAAATATTTTCACCTGTCATTTAACCACCAGTCATCTGTTCTTCACATCATTCAAGAATGTTCAGCCAGTCGTAAGACTAAGTGCAGCAAACATTTGAAAATCTCATACAACAATTGGAATCGATATCCAAACGTGCTGCTACTCCTGCCTCTGGGCCTAGGAAACATGTATACCTATTTAGGCATTTTGTGAGGAGACGAACACAGCCAGAGAGTTTAGACTGCAAAGGGACAAGGGGGGATCTGTTTGATTCTGTTGTATTTTGGAGTCCACTTGAGTAACCTACCACAACATCACGGTGGGTTTTGCAGTGCTGCGTTGTATTGGTTCTAGGCTCCCTACTCCTACCTACCTGAAGAACGGCTACAGCACCTACGAACAAGGCATCTGAAACACGGTGGGACCTCTGAAACCACCAAGAGCATAAAGTAGCTCAAAGAATCAGAGCTACAATTATTACGATTAATAACATAACCATAACAACAACTAATTGATCAATTAAAATATCAATTCTCCCTTAATGAGAGTGATAAGAGTTGGAATTCATTATGGTCATAACACTTACATAAAACATTTTTAGTGCATAATTTCTTGAAACAGATTTGGTTCTGATGGAAAATAGACACACAATATTTCATGTTGATCTGGTGTCTAAAAACATTCCAATCGTGCTTAAGAAATGTGTCATCTTTCTACTCCTTTGTATCTTCTTATTCCACTCAATGACAAAATAATTGAAGTTATTTATGATTGATGCTCTATTCTTATTACAGTTATTTCTTGGCTGTGAAATTCTTCCTGATCTGACTTCTTATTCTTCCCTAGAGGTGTGCGTGACTTCTCTCTTTCTTTAATTCAAAAACTCCTAACGTATGGTTCCCACCAAAGCTTAAAAATTGTCTACTTTGTAACTGTACTGATCGTGACAAAGAGGGAGCAGAGTACCAGAGTAGTTCCCAGGCTTCACGTCATTTTATTCAAACATTTATATGCACCTTTTCGAGAGTTAAATAAATTTCTTATTGTAATTTTTAAAAGTGTAATCTGTCTCTCTACTCCCTCTTCCTTTTTGTTTTCCAGTTAAAAACCTTAGCGGTGAACCAAAGCCCAATGACATGCAGTCTACTGGGACCCAATAGGCAGTGGCCAGTGAGCACAACATGTACGATAGGAACAGCAAAGGGGTTTGTGTTCCTCTTTGAAGGCTATCATGTCTCACCTAGATTTTCTTAATAACAGGAAAATAAAACACTGGTGTCCTCCCAGCAAAGGTGGGGATCAGGGTGGGAAGAGAGAGCTCAGATGATACTAATGATTCGTGAACACTACTATTTTCCCGTAGTGTTCAGAGGAAAGGTAATCTACCTGTTTCTTAATAAACTTCCCTTTTCCATTTTCTCTTTCTACCTGTCTTGGTCAAATAAGCCATACACCTTTTATGAAGCCTCTGAAGAGTTTTTATTCCCCTTTTCAAGGGTGGGTGGGTTACAACTAGGTTTTTTTTTTTAAAAAAAACACAGTAAGCTCAGATGGCAGAAAATGAAGTTTTTAATTGTGGCCTTCTGAGGACTGCTTAGGTATAGGTAAACACATAAATATGTTTATCATTGTGTAGAATTACATCTCTTTGTTTTGGGGATAAGGTGTTTCACAAAGTCATCTTTATTTCTGTGTTATCCTTACATAAACTTCATCAAACAACATTCCCTAAGAGCTACAGTTAGTTTTTTCACCGCATATATTTTCTAAATTTAGTTGTTTAGTCTTTCTCAACCTTCCTATACACTGAAACAAGGTTTCCAACCCACTTTTGCTTGCAAAGTTTCTCAGGAGTATCCCAAGCCAAAACAGGTATTCATGAAAACACCACCTGAATGGCATAGTCATGGTTGCCTGTTTGGCTCACTATTTGCCAGAAAGCAATACTGCATTGCCAATACCGCATTTAGCAAGAAAAATACTTCAGTGCTAGTTACAATGTAGATAATCTCTTCTGCACAGGGGAAAATAACATTCCTTCTCTACTAATTTGTTAAGCCTCATTAACAGCATGTTATTTGACTGGACTAGCAACGTACCCTGATGTGCTGCTCACCTAACCTGGCTGTTTTTTGAAGCTGGGAATAGTAGAACTGCCACCTTCTCAATGATGCTTTCAGTGGAATCCTGTCCTCCTCTTATTATGCCTTCTCAGGGTTTCACTTGAACAGATGTGACTCAGCTGCAGGAGGTTACCTGTGGTGACAAAGGCTGGAAAGGCATCTCCAGCATGTATAACTAATATCAGCACTGAATTGTTAAAAGTGATTTCTTTGCCACCTTCAGTTCTACTACAAGGAGCTTTGGTATAAAAATAAAATCCAACTCATTCAAAATTTCTTTACAAATTGGAATCCTGAGAACTGACAACTCCCACCAATTCTCAACTGAGTAACAACACTGCAGATTTCTGGCTCGACAGTCTGAACTTCTGGAATATTGTAATAGGATACAAATGCTAAAAAAAAATACATTCCCCATGCATATTCAGGCTACCTCCTCCACATCTCAGCTTCAACAAATTCACTTCCTAGCATTATTTTTGTCGTCACATGTTTGAAACACCAAAACACTTAAGACAAATTCCAGTTGCTCTGTGCTCTTGTCTACACTCATGATACGTTTCTGCCCCAAAGTTTGGAACTTGGTGACTGTCATTTCTCCTACAGGAACAGACTGGAAGCTGGCGGAGGGATTCCTACTTCTTGTGCTTAGCTTTTCCTGCTCTGTCTGAATGACTTGCACATGAGTCTATAGCAGTTAGCACTACCACACCCACAGTAACTTAGAATATACGCTTTACTTACTTAAAACTATTGTTTACAGTTGCAAGGAAACACTTAATTTTTCTTTTTTAATGATACAGCGTTGCAGCTTGTTGCTTTACAGAAAGCCTCTTTAGATAAAAGTACTCCATGTTTTCTCTTGGTTTGTGAGTGTTTTGATTTAAAAACGTGCCTCTGAAACACATTCATGTTTGCGCTCAAATGCTCTTCCCACATTTTAAGAGTGATGTCATTGTTATTCCTATATCCTTTCTGAGAGAAGGCAAGTGATTTATAAATATTTTCCACTTCACTGCACATTGCATAAATTGCGGGACTGACCTGTGTTTCAGCGCTTTGTCTGCTCAGCCTTACTGTGGTTTGGGATCTGGCAAAGGGCTCCTTTCTCTCAGGTCACTTTTTGGGCTTATCAGATGAAAAGTCTTGGGGTGGGTTAACGCTCAGATTTCTTTCCAACTTTCTTTTGCTGTTTTAAAAGAAGTCAACTCCCAACATCGTTGGGTGACAGCACTAAAGACTAATGGAAAACAGCTTTATTGTAATTTTGAGGCAGGCATTTTATTGGAAGAAGCAAAACAGCATTATCCTTTAAGGTATTCTCTCTCTCTCTGCACTTACATACAGTTCTCCCTATGTGGCCTCTTGCAAGATATTCAAAGCAGCACCTACTTCTTTTGGTTAAGGGTGAATGCCACGAATCCAGAGCAATCACACACCTCCCCTCCCTACAGGGGAAACAAAACAGGGAGACCTAAAGTTGGGAACAGCTTGGGCACTTGTGCAACAACAATTCTCTTGTTGATTCACCTTTTCAAACATAGATACCGGGAAGAGAAAACGGTTCTTTCCCCTTTTGGCCGACAGGTTTATGGAGGTGCAGGGGAGGCTATTGTACGTGGCTTTGAAGTAGTCAGGTCTACGGCATCATCTTCTACTGCCACTAGGTATTACAGCAAGGAGAGTCCCTGAGGCTGGACGGGGCTCTCTCACTGTTTTCATGTCTGCATCGACCGCACATTCACTTCCAAGCTCATATTCTATATTCAGAGGCAACCCCTTGTTGCAAGATCACTCTGTTAAATTTCCTAGTTAATGGCTCCTGAACTTAGCTATCATTTTCCCAAGCAGTCTGTTCCCTAGATAATTTTATCTAACAAATCCATTTATCCTTGCAACTAAAGTTTTTCCATCCAGATATAAATTGTAAACTTACCTTCAAAATATTGTACCACCTTAAGTCCTTTGTCTGATTTTTTTCAATTAATCCTATCTGCCATGAGAAGTCATTGTCTGAGATTCTCTGTGCTGCTTTCCTAAAGAATGATGGATTTTTCACATATTAAACTGAAGTGAATTCAGTTTCCGTTCTGCTTTGCTTCCCTTACTGCAATCACTGTTTAGTCTTATGCCTTCCCATGGATGATGTACCTAAGCATGATTGGTACTTAAACAATTGCTTGCTTCTGCTTTTACCCTTTTATTATTGACATCTAATTGTTAATACTGCCTTTTCCAAAGACGATATTCGCACCTGATTTTCCCAGCCATCGTCTTTATTACTTTCCGCATCAAGACCTAACTATGTTTCATTTATAGATCTCTCAGATTCATTTATCATCCTTTCTCCTCTAGCTTCTGCACCCACAACCTAAGATTCTTGATCATTAAACATCCATGTCACATGAACTTCCCTTTAAACTTTCCCTGGTTTACAAACGTACATGTCATCACCTGACAAAGACCACCTAACCTAGGTGATTCATTATACAATGCTCTGTATTTCAAAGAAAATCAGCTACTAGGAGGAGAGGGAAATCTGTCTGGAATTTCCAAAGACATTCCTTCCTCAGCACATGAAACATCTTATGATCAATTACTGCAGGGAAATAAAGATGATCACAGAGGGATACGCTACAAACTGTCTTGAATAAGCTATGCCCACACAGACTTCCGTAACACCCGTTTGGCCCAATTAATATTTTACTTTATGAGAAACCCTATTCATTTTAATAGGGTTAGTTGTGCATTTTGATACATTTTAACACCAGCAAATGGATATATCTTGCTGACAACTCAGTAGTATTCAACTATTTGTAAGAGTTTTGCCAAAGGCAACTTTGAAAAGCAAGCTATTGTCAACAGACTTAACCTTGTCAGATAAGGGCTTGCATTCTTACCAAAAAATTGCAAAGGTCTGCAAATCAATCTCCTAAGTAGAAAGACACTGGATTTTGAAGACTTACATCTTCTGCCTACATTTCTGTGTTGTGCCAAGCAAATAGCCAGACTGCACTTTCCTATTCCCATGTGTATAAACTGGAACAGTACTGTATCTGTTTTGGTTTGGGTTTGTTTTGTTTGTTTGCTTTTTCTTTTTGTTTTTGTATTTTTACTAAGAGCTTCCTCTACTGTTAGCCTGCAAGTGATATAAACGTAGCTGACAGCAGAGCTGGGAACCCTCTTTCCAGGGTTACTGGAAACCAACCTGTGTTGTTACTGTCCAACCAACCTCGGCCAGGTCCATCATAAAACACTCCCTTCAGTGACATAAGGACAGAAGAAACTCATGCCTCCCCTTCACTATTCCTCCTGGACATCTCCAGTATCATAGTACAAGGAGAACTGCAACGCTCCATTCCTTTTCAGGATACACAGAAAATATCTGATAGTGAGAAAAGTGAAAAATAAGGATTCAAAACTCTGTATATTTGACCAATTCAATCCTAAAGGAAACCACTGCTGCTCTTGAAACCTGTACACAATATATTCATAGCAGACAGTAAAAATATTATTCTAAAATTCTGTTTCCCTGTGTTATTACAAAATGACAATATTGTTTTTAGCCCATTTCCTTTAACCACATTGACAGAATTACAGGTTGACACTACTGTGAAATTTTATGATGTATTATGTTAACTGTGCCAGTTTGATTAGCCTTGATTGACAGCTAGTACCTGCACAGAAAGTTAAACATCTCAGGAATATAAGAGCAGTGAATAGTGTGTTGCCTCCTTCATTAGTATAAATATACAGGTGACTAAGAGTAACAAGAAATATATAACAACATAGGAAGTAGTAATAAGATTACATATACCATTAAAATAATCAGCGTGTTATTACCATATTGATCACTTACATTTTCTCTGACCTAAACCACTCCACGTTCGGCAAACTTTTTAAATGCACACTGACAAACATAACAGGTCCAAAAAAAATTGAGATCTTTCATTCTGTAGACATGCTGTTCCTAGATATGTACTACCGTGGCTTAGGGACTAAATTTAAAAATCTCAGCACATGCAGTTGCTGCATCTGAGCTACCATATCATAATAATGCTTCTCTCCTACAGCATCCTCATCTGTTATCTAAACAGAAGTCGAGATTCTTTCAGACTATAAAACTGGAGAGTAGGATGTCTACTGAATTAAGCATAGAAGCGGTGCGTTCCCCTCTGGCTCTGTAGTTTGAGTCCAGCCTACACTTCAACGTGGGATGCAATGGGAGGTTCTCCGCTCGCCCAGTAGATTGCATTAATTCATATCACAATGTAGCTGCACGTTACAAGACACGATGAGACACCATTTCTAGAAACTGCTCTGCACTTTACTTGGACAGAAATACGGGAATTCAGGAAGGAGTGCAGTTGAACATGGACTTTCTTATGTGCAAAAAATTCTTTGAAATAATCTCATAGGTGGTCACCGATGTTATTTACTTTATTGGTTGAAAGTTTTAGAAATAAAGAGATAAAGAGTAGGAAGGACCTTCCTGTTCACTGAGTTTGGTAATCTATTTCCACAAATCATCATATATCTTTTCATAAGTATATTGATTGCTGTCTGAAAAGGACTTAATGTTTTTCCCCTTTTGCTGCAGATGGAAAGCTCTTTCAGGTCCTGATTACTTTAGCAGCTGTGTGTCTTCTATTGAATTTCCAGTTTAAATTTATTTGGGGCCAGTTAATACCAAGGCTCTTCTTGGAACTACATGATCCTTCAACTTAAAATGTTTCCTGGGTCCCGGATATTTTAAGCTCCCCATGGAGAGCAATCATATCACCTCCTAGCCTTCTTTTTGCTAGATACATCTCCTAATTACCAAAAAAATTTATCCAAATTTCCAGATTTTCCATCCTCCCCATATCCATGGACAAACCAGGCACCCTTCTGACGATTCTCAAAGCCTTCCTCTGTATCTTTCACATTTTGAATTCCCCTTTCCTCAGCACAGGAGACTTCATGCCTAGCTCAACCCCTCCCTCCTTGGGAACAGTGGGGTACCTCCGTACCAGAACTCTATAGCCTCCAGTAAAACCTTCCCACGTCTCATATCCCTCCTGTGCTGAGCAAAATCTGCACATATGCTCGTACTGAGTTTGCCCATACAACACCCTGGGACAGTGTACACACCTGAGGCAGAAGGAAACCCTGGAGCAAGAAGCACAATAGCCCTTGGCTGGGGGCACCACCAGTACTGGCCACTGGTACCCAGTATTACATATAACTTCATAGAAATCATTCCCTTCTACAGTTCTGCCAGTACCATCTGTAAACGGTACACCAGCCTTAAGATTACATTTGACTTTTTCACACTGTATCACAGTGGTGCCTTTTAGGCTCTTTAAGATCAATTTCTCTATTTCAGTAATTTCTATCTGGTGGAATTCCTTGCTTTGAGAGAATTTAGTACTCTTAGTCCCCAGGTGCATCATTTTGCACTTTCTGCTATGCAATTTCATTCCATTTCTGTTACTCTAGTCCTTAAAATTATTCAGCCCTGACTGCTTCTTTCTCTTAGTTTTATGTCACTGGTCACCTTTTTTCAGATCTTAAGAAGTTCCTCAAAATCTTCCTTCCTGCTAGGAAGCTCCCTTTTGGTGCCATCTTACTGAGTTCAGTTTCTTACCCACTCCACAAACTAGCAATTCTTATGCTGACACCTATACTTTTTGATTGAATAATAATTTCTGATATGGCACTATAGCACATAAAGCTCCAGAAAGACTATTAGTAGTTAGCATTTTTTTTTTTCCCCAAAAAAGCCAGTTACATGGTTTAAAAGATAGCAGGCTAATCTTGTGTGACCTGCCTTTTCTAGTTCCTTGTTTTATTCAAATTGAATGTCATAATTCTTCATCCTGGAGAAAAAAGTAAAACATCACCTAATAGAGCCTGGTTTTATATTTTAAAATCTTCTAATAAATTACTACGTAACCTTTCTAGGTTCCATTTTTAATTGATTAGGACCACATAGACAAACCCTTTTAGCCTTCGTAATAACATCTTGAGCTCAGGCATGTTGGAAGGGCAAATCTTTTCATGTAACGTTTTGAAATAAATGCCTCTCCATCTATAGCCCTACAGGAATTCCTTCAAGGGGAAAAACGATGAGAAAATAAACAAAGAATACAAACACTTACTCTCCCACAGCAATGTTTGGTAATATTGTTAAAGTAAGTGAGACTGATGCGTGGGATTGGTAGCAGCAAATTTTATCTCACTAAAAATGTTTCTTCAAAATGTACTGCTAGTAAACCGATTAATTAATTCACCTATGAGGACTGGTTTTAAAAAAAAAAACACACTAGAATCCTTTTATGAGAAAAGGACAATGGGAAATTTTTCAAGTACAGGGTTTGCGTTGCACTGTTCTGGACTTTTAACCTGCATTACTGATACAGTTAGCACAGTAATTTGACCTATAAATATAGAATAGTTTGGGTTGGAAGGGACCCTTAAAGGCCGTCTGATCCAACCCCCCTGCAATGAGCAGGCACTTCTTTGACTAGATCAGGTTGCTCAGAGCCCCGTCCAACCTGACCTTGAATGTTTCCAGGGATGGGCCACCTACCACCTCTCTGGGCAACCTGTACCAGTGTTTCACCACCCTCACTGTAAAAGATTTCTTCCTTATATCTAGTCTACCCTCTTTTAGTTTAAAGCCATTACGCCTTGTCCTATCGCAACAGGCCCTGCTGAAAAGTTTGTCCCCATCTTTCTTATAAGCCCCCTTTAAGTGCTGAAAGGCCGCAACAAGGTCTCCCTGGTGCCTTCTCCTCTCTAGGTAAAACAATCCCAAACTCCCTCAGCCTGTCCTTATATGGGAGGCTTTCCATCCCTCTGATCATTTTTGTGGCCCTCCTCTGGATCCACTCCAACAGGTCCATGTCTTTCCTGTGCTGAGGGCTCCAGAGCTGGATGCAGTACTCCAGGTAGGGGTCTGACCAGAGCAGAGTAGAGGGGCAGAATCACCTCCCTCGACCTGCTGGCAACACTTTTAATGCAGCCCAGGATGCGGTTGGATTTCTGGGCTGCAAGTGCACATTGTTGGCTCATGTCCAACTTTCCATCCACCAATACTCCCAAGTCTGCTCTCAATCCCTTCGTACCCTAGCCTGTATTGATACTGGGGGTCACCCTGACCCAGATGCAGGACCTTGCACTTGGCCTTGTCGAACCTCATGAAGTTCACATGGGTCCACTTCTTGAGCTCGTCCAGGTCCCTCTGGATGGCATCCCGTCCCTCAGGCATGTCAACCACACCACTCAGCTTGGTGTCATCTGCAAACCTGCTCAGGGTGCACTCAATCCCACTGTCTATGTCACTGAAGAAGAAATTAAACAGTGCTGGTCCCAATATGGACACCTGAGGGACACCACTTGTCACGGATCTCCATCTGGACATTGAGCTGTTGACAACTACCCTCTAAATAAACCCTTTAAATAAAAACCTTTTCAATAAAAAGTGGCATATTTGGTTGCACTTTCCTTTAAGGAAACATTCTATCATTACATTGTTATTTTTACACAGTTAGCCAACAAAATTTCCAGGCTTACCTCCATTGCTTAGTTCAGAATGTAATCCATTCTTAGATATTATTTGGCATCAAAGTAAGCATTACTGATGTTCTGGTGGAAATACAAAGTGTATTTTCATTGCAACTTTCTTTCTGCATTTACTTCATGCCTCAGTGGATTTGCAATCATTCTAAGGTGACAATGGCTGATATCCTAGTAACAGACTTTCATTTTCTGTCTTAGTCCTAGAACCATAGTCAGAAGGTTGTAAAAAGCTATGCTTAAAAGTCACTGCACAAAACTTAAGATGAATGAAAATGATGATTCTAAGGTACACCTAAGTATCCTAATTAGCTTCTGCTGGAGCACCTCACATTCATCCTATAACGTTGCATAGGAACACGAATTGATTCCAGAGGAAAGTCTGGTACAGTCAATCACTCTCTCCACTCATGAGGAGACAACCGTCCTGGCTGAATAAGCCTGTAGACCACTGGGAGCTGATATTCCTTCAGCTATAAAGCCCTTTTGGAAGCATGTCCTTATCTCGCAATGAAATCTTTAAAAAGCTTTCTTCTCTGGTGAGACATACATAGAATTTGGATTTCTTTTTGCACTGCCAACTCTGCCTAGAAAAAAAGTACATACAGCTCTAACTTCGGCACTATTTGGAAGGAAGATAACAGAGGAAAAGGACAGCAGTGATGACAAAATACAACCAGAAATGTGTCCCTGCCTCAAAAAATCTCATCAACTTCTATGTATTTGAAAACATAGCGTCTATCATCTGTCACTTCCATGAATGTGAAGGTAACTAAAAATAACAACAGTTGAACATGCATGGAATTAAATTCAGAAAATGGTCAATTAAAGTAAATTTGATCTATTCTGAAAAAAAAAAAAGTGTCAAACAACTGTGTTAGCTGTTGTTCCATGCTGTGGAGAACAAAGTGAACACCTATCTTATTTTCATAGCAGGCACTTCAGCTTATTTGTGTGAAATCAGCCTGCCCTGCAGCATAGAACTGAACCAAAGGAGTGGAAAGGCAGAAGAAAATAAAACAAAGGCAAAAGCAAAGCATTTTGCAAATGGCAAAAACAAAAAAACAAAGATCCTGGCACATCTTCCAGGTTCTTCATTTAGCCAGTGCAAGATGTGACCTGGCAGGCAGCACGCACAAGCCTCCAAATGCTCTGCCACTAGACTACAGTCACCTGGGATTGCATGTTTAAGTACAGGACTTAAAAGCAGAATCCCGCTCCAAGAGAACTGAACCGGCTGTGGGCGTGGGGACCACTGACAGTGCTGCTTCAGAGAAGGCTACACGCATACAAGGTGAAATCAGTTAGCTGTTAACTCAAAGGCTGGAATGGTGCTGGCTGTAGAGGTCCCTCATCATTTGTTGATGGGGCTTGGAAGTGTATGGAAATGGAGATCTGAAGAGTACAAGGGATATGTGCTACAGGCAACAGCTTTAGTATCATACAAAAATATGAATGGAAGCTTATATGCCAGAATAGAGGGGTGCAAACACAACATTTAAACCTCACATTAAAAGATACCTAAGGGAAAGAGAGTGAGGACATCAGTAAATGAAACACCAATAATCTTTCACAGCTTTAATTGGAAATTATTCCAAATATTTGGATTATATCAAAGTATTTACAATGCACCTTACATGCATGAAACAGTTGTTTCACTGATAAAGTGCATGACATTTTCTGTTGGAAAGCTGGCCTGGATATATCAACACGTGTTCATCAGGGCTTCAATACAGTGATTCAGAGATGTTACGCAATAACCTTTAAAAAGTTCTGGAAAGGTTTTTTGTTGGTGTTTTTGTGTTTGGTTTTTTTGGGGTTTTTTTGTTTCTGTTATTTTAATAGGTGCTTGATCTGTGCTCTATCAAAGAGCTAAATTCAGGCACAGGAAGAAAAGATGTTGCATCACAATTTTACCATTTCATTACCTTATCACACATATTTGCATCCATTTGCAGTTAAGCCTTTCATGAATTTTTTGAGTCCAACTCAGGCTCTTCTAGTTTGAGAGATATTTTTCAGGATTCCTTGTTTAAAACTTCCAGTCTGGTTTTCTTTAGGCCTCTACTGGTTTCTGTTAAACTACCATGTTTCCAAGCATTAAAAAATTGTTTTGCATTCAAAAGTTGTTATTAGGAAATAACAAGTTAAAATAATGAGCAGATAATCATTGCCCTAAAAAATCCATGGCATTTCCTATTCCCTGTTAGTTCCAGATCATGTATTGAAACATAGTTTTCCTCTTCACCATCATGCCTACAAGGGCTGAAAACATGGACAATCAGCTGATGCTAATCATATTTCTGCTTTTGTCAAGGTCATACATAAGGATCTCATCCCAAACAGTTTCACGCTGGTTTTTTTTAAGTTTGCTTTTCACACAGAAATTTATAAGCAAGTTCTTCTAGGAGTATCTTTTAAGAAAGTTTCACAATTATTTTTCAAGAGAAATAGAAGGTAAAGAACAGATCCCTCAAACCATATATAGTTTTGATCTTTGAAAAGCACAAAAGAACAAGCGTGCCAAATAAAATTATAATCTGATGATGAAAGAAATAAAAATCAAAATCTGGCTAAATCTGAAAGCATGAAAATCCAAATTAAGTCTACAGGCACTAGTTATGACTTCATTATTACAGCTGTGCTAAGTTTTGTAGGTCAAAATTGGCCAGTACTCTCCACTCACATTTTTCAAAATACGTTTTAAGACAATCTTGAATTGGTGCATAACTAGGCCTATTAAAAACAACTGGAAATGCCAATCCTCAGTGTTGGGGTTTTTTTTAATAACATCATGCCATTGTGGGTTTACAGACAAATGTTCAAGCGAAGAAAGAATGGCTTTACAAATGATAGATTTGCAAAAATAATCCAATGGCTTTTTTGGTAGTTTATTTTGTAGACAAAGAAATTTTGGTAGATAAGGGGGGGTGCTGGAGTCTTACTGCATCTCAGATAAAGCTTAATAAAAACATATGACATACTGTTTGATGATACTGAATTCCCCTTCCAGTGCCAAATTACTATTCTAGTTACTGGTATTCTCATCATGGAAGACAAAGACATACTCAGGGTGAATGAAATTGTTATTTCATTGTGACGGGAGAATGGAGAGGTGTGCTTTGTGCATATGCGTACAGCAGAATGTAGAGATTAAAAGGGAAAAGATTTGAGAAGTGCAGGCTGTATTCCCATTGCTTACATAAATATTCTCCTAAATATGCTGTATCTTTTGCTTTTAAAACAGATGTGGTCAATATAGCTGTAAAAAGAAAACATATCTTTATATCATAAACAATGTAAGGTATATTCCTCATAATAAATGCGCTGTTTATTCTTCCATGTAGGAAATTTTAAATACATACAAAAAGAAAAACGAATGCACACACCCCTCCCCCAACAACTCCAGACCAAAAGCACAACAAAAAGCAAGTGCCCAATGCCGTAGGACTGAGATATTGGTTATTTAGAGTGAAACATGTTATTGCATGGCTGCAATTCTTTCCAAAATAAACATCTAGACTGCTTGAATTAAAATGGAAAAGAAAATAAGGCAGGTTAAATATGGCAGCTTAAAGGTAAGACACCATGAGGAAGAACTCAAACAAATTTGTTTCAAAACAAAATTAAGAGATAGTTTCTAAAAAGCCACCGTATTTTGTCAGTCTGTGGTACCAGTTCAGTATGCAATTAACCACAAGAGAAAACCGTGCTCGGTAGCGATATGGCCATGAATTCCCAGATTCAGAGTGATAGGAGAGGTATTTCCCAGAAGTTACTCCAGTCTAGATCCTGAACACAGTGTTTGGCCTCTAACAGAGCACCAGTCTCACCAGGAACCAGTGCTCAAAGGCTGACAGAGAGGCAGACCAACAAGCACTTCCATGTACTTGCTAAGGGATCCTGCTGTTTGGGTTTTATTTTATTCAAGAGACACATTCACATTGAATTAAGCCTCTGCTGAATTCTACTATTTCTATCTTTGTGTACAGTATCAGTTTGACTGCCAAATAATCTCTCTTCTGCTGATGTAGAGGCAAATCTTCCTTTATAGTAAATGCATTACTCTGCTCTGATGGAAGTTTAACTCCAGCGCAGTCAGCTCCCCTTGCATTAATGGCCATGTAGCTGGAATCCACCAGACAGACCTGGCTCACAAATTCCAGGGAGGGCAATCACCCTCTGCTGCCCCCCAGCTCTGGGGGAATGGGGCCACAGGAGAGGAGAGAGAAGTCACCACCGCTCCAGGGGAGGAGCCTTTGGAGGACACCATTGCTAGAGCTGGGAGTGTAGTATGGTCTCCACGAGGCCTCAAAGGACAGTTATCAGTGCCCTCTACACCTCCACGAGACAGAAGGAGGTCTCTCTCACTACATCTGATGCCTCCTTTGTCATCTTGCCTTAGAGTGGAATGTACAGCAGTAACGTTGATTTTGGCATCAAAAACAGGCATTCCCCAGCCATCCACTCTGCTGAACTTATTAGCCAAACAGTATTTCCAAATGTAGATGAAGAGATGTACAATTACAGTTGAAAGTGGATTCCTTTAAGCCCAGCACTGCTTAGAACAATTATCAGAGTAATACGAAGCAGAGTGAAAGTCTGATGGATTTAGCTAGAAAAGCTAACTGTGATTTTTCTGGAAATTAATTTTATGAGCTCCTCAGCATTTATGTAGAGCAAGTTCCAAGTGAAAAGGAACGTCTCTACTTAGACTGTCTAGAATTAGGGCTGCCTCTTTGAGTCTCATTTGAAATTTTTCAAAGCAGACCTATTAGGCAGCTTTACAAACCGGTATATCCACGCAGCCTTTACGGACAGTGAGTCAATTTGTGTTCGCACTCACATTGTCTTTATTCCAATAAATATTCTACCATAAACTCTGTGCAATTTAACCTGCAAATACAGGAGCACATCTTAAGCTCCTGAAAGCAGACCTGAAAGCATACAGTATTCGTATTCCTGACCTGCTACAGACTAACACACTAGCAGACTAGTTAGAAGACAATTAGTCCAATTTCACATTTCCTAGCAGCCGAAAAATTTCATGTTATTTCAGTCACAGTGGATGGATGCCAAGTTCACTGGAAACAACCCTGCTGATTTACCCAGTCCATTTTAATACTTTAGAAATACTGTTAAAACATGGCTGTCCTAATTACACAGGGATCAGTGCACAGTGTCCCTCTCACCCAGGATTCTCCCAGAAGAGCTGCAATCACCTGCATTCCCCTTAATTTCACCATGCAATTCCAACTAATTTCATCCTAGTACAGTGCTGTCAGACAACTCCCATGTCTCTGCGGTTTTAATCGATTAGCTCAATGTCTCTATAATGCATCACCAGCTGCCAGGCACAGAACTGGACGCTTCGCAAGCATTTCAACTAAAAGACAGTTTAATTACTATAGCAGCATCTCAAAGGCATAGGCACAAGGACTTGGAAAGGAATTATTAAAATATTTGGTGTCAACAAACCACTTTACAACTGAACAAACAATGACAATCAAAAGGTAGGAAATAAGGAGAAAAATCACATTTTTAAATAGTCCTTTTTTAATGGACTCTAATGTATTCAGGCAAATGGACTGCCAGAAGTATAACTGTTTACACAATGCAATTGTGCTTTATGATAATTCTTTTGCTGGAAAACAGACATGTGAAAACTGACACTGCTGTCAGTAAATTGCAACACAAGAAAGATACCTTGGATTAGAAAACAGTTACAGTATGTAAATTAGACAATAGACTGCCTTAAATTAATGAATTACTGAACCAGACTGTAAACTTTGGTTCATTCCTTGCACAACTTCTGTGCGTTGCTACTCACGGGTGCCATGAAAGGGTCTTGTGGCTGGCTGGATGAAGTGAATATGTACAAAGGAAAAAAACAGACATTTTAAATAATAGCACTTTTGACAGGACCAAAAGCGGGGCTGTAGATCCGTCAATGAGACAAAATCAAAGGGCAAATCCTTTCCTCCCACTTTGCGCAAGGCTACAGAATGGTCGAAATCCTTCAGGAAAACCTTGTTTCTGCTGCACAGGCAGAGGACGAGAAAGCCAAACTATACAAGCCCTGAACAGTCAGATCCAGCAGCCCTCACAAAACACGCACAGAACCAAGCTTCACCAAGACTCAAAGAGCATGACTGCAAACCACAGAAGTATAATTGGATTTAAAGCCTTTTCCAGCTGACATATATGTTCACTCATTTGCTCAAAGCTCTCCTTCAACGTAAGGCTTGCAGTAACTTCAGCCTGGCTGTATCCTAAAACTGGCTATTGATGGGTTGGCAGGTGCTGGGAGAGAGTTCAAGGTCACATGCTCCACTCTAGTGGGAGATGTCTATATTTGATCTTGGTGACCTCTTCTAGCAGTCTGAAAGGATGGCATTGACAGAAGCTGCACAAAGACTTGCCCGTTTTTCTTTACTACAAAGAGGGTCGGTATGATTTATCACCTTTGTGGTGGGAAGAAAAGAAAGGGATGGAGATAAGAAAACTTACTGTACTTAAAGTTCTAAGAACCTCAGGGCAACATTGCAGGTAAATGGGAAATAATAACGTTACAAACCGTTCAGGCCTCGCACAGTGCCAGTGCAGTACATGGAAACACGTGACACTGGATGTCATCACATTTCCTTAGCTGGCTCATTTACACCATTTAAAACGTGCTATTTTGTTTGATTAACTTACTACTATGGTGGAATCTCAATCATCTGATTTTCCTTGGTGCTACAAAACAACTCTGAGTTATGGGAACACATGAAACCTGGGGTCCTCCATTTTAAAAGCAGAAAAATCTACGGAACGTTTCCACCGCCTGACTCACGTACTTGCTTTGCAACGTGCTGTTTCACAGCAAGTTTTTGCAGAACTGCAGCAACCTGTTTTCTATCCCTTACCCATTTGCCTTCCGGTGGCGTTCTGTGCTTAAGTGAAATGCACAGACACCTCAGTTTTCACTTCTCTGCTGCAAATACCAGTTCGCAAGCCAGTTTGGTAACTGAGAGATTCACTTAGTAATCAGCACAGCGCAAGGCACAGTTACAAAGTACATAGTAAGTTCTAAGATAGTTTTTTAACTCCGATGAGTATAATCAGTTTAGTTTTAACAAATTAGCTACTTTTTACCTGGGGAAGACATAAGCCTTTCCTCACATTTAGAATACATACATTCCAGAAATTTTTACCTTAAAAAAGTTAGCAATAAACACACAGGGTACAATACTACCTTCCATCTTTAAGGCACTGAAAGGCAAGTACATTGTCAAGTACGTAATAAACTTACAATTTATATTTTAAAAGTAAAACGCAATAATTTATTTCTCCTGTGAAGTTGTGATTTCTTCACATGTGTAATAAAGCTAATGTGCATGGAAGATATGGCTGTTCGTCCACAAAGTGATCCACGACATGCAGGAACTAGTGCAAAACGCCTCCAAAATAAACATGGTAACACTGCACACACACACAAAAAAATCTAACTCATCTAATCTTAAACTCACAGTTGTTTTGATTCCTGTTCTTCATCAGCCCCATTACTGGTCAGGTCTCTAAAGAATGGGTAATTTACATTTTTCAGTATTTACATACCATCTGCAAGTGCAGTCAGCACAGGGGCACGGGTTTGTTTGTTCATTCACTTATTTAAAAGCTTTTATTGCGAAACGGAAGTGATCACATATATTGCAAACTCAGTGATGCAGCAGGAGTCATCGAAGATATTATCTTACCAGGAGACCCCTACTAATATAGGACTACTATTTAAACTGTGGTTAGGTGAAGGGTTAATGTCACTCTTGCTACACTGACTTGTTTGTTTAAGAAGTGATATCTAATTTCCTTGTCTAATTATGGGAAGTACCAGGAGGAGGCTTGAGGTTTGGTGTTTTGGGGGTTTTTTTCAGAGTAATATCATACATCGACAAGAGCATATCCTTGTTATTTTTTTTATGCTGCTTCATAATGAGTTGAGAACCGCTTCTTATTCATAATGTCTACAAACAAATTTAGCCACTCCACCCTGGAGGATTATCCATTGGGTTTTCCAATGTCTGATTAACAAGTGTCTAGAGACCACTGTTCCCAGGGCTATCAATCTTTTGCTCTACCATCCTTAATTTTTGTCCAAGGCAAATTTAATGACAGCAGTTCTCTTCCCAGGAAGTTCTTAGTTTGTTGGGAGCACCGCACACTGCAAAGTGATTTAACTTTTTAGCAATTGCTGTTATACATTCACTTAATTTTCAAGAATCTAATGGAAAAAAACCCAACCAAACAAAAAGACAACAAACATGCAAACCTGAGCTGGAACACCTATTTCTCATGTGAAAATCTGTCTCCAGATGCTGTATCTGCACACAGACACACTCTTTAAATATGAATTCTAGCCCAGATTCATTTAATACTGATTTGACTTCAGAAGAAGGAAAAAGTATTTAATTCATTATCACCCATCCCTGAATTAGATATATGAATGTGAAAATCTCTGTTACTAATTTTAATTGCACTATTCCCTCTCCACAGGAGACTGTTAAATTGGTTTGGTGAAATAGTAGTGAATCACATCAAAGTAGTGGGATACATTTTATAATATATCTAAATAACTATCCCATTTTCTCAGCATGTTGCTGTGTATTTTAAGTATTAATATTATGACTCCAGTTTAGAAGAATGTAGCTTTATTTTATTCAAATAAATTTTCCTGGTACTGTATGTTAGCACTGTTAAAAATCAGGCTAAATTCTAAGTGGCTATCAAGTAATAAAGGAGAAACATTTACTGCAGAAGCCAACACGAAAATGTGTTTGCCTAGTCATAAAACACTCATGAAAGGAGCTTGCAGATGCATCATTTTGATGCAATAATGGTCTTTCCCATCTAATCCCACTTTTTTTTTTTCTTCTAGAGCTGCAATGTTTATTACCTGAACCTAGAATGGGTTTACTTGTTTGCTTGTTATGCTTTGTTGCAATTCTATCAGGTTAGACACTAACATTTCTCAATAGATTTGCAGCATTATTATTTCCACTTATCACCAGCTCCCACCCAGAAGTGCAACACAGTATCAGACATCAACACTACCTTTGGCATTGGTTTCGTAAGAATGCAAAAGCCTAGATGACTGAAGAGTTTGATAAAAGTTCAAAGACAAAACCATGAAGAAATACGCTTCTTACTGCAAGAAAAGGTGTTAAGAAGCAAGATTTTTGAAAACACGCCTATATTAGCCTGCTAAAAAAGCTAAGTATTCAATGCTTAAAGACACTTGTACAAATAAAGAAACTCCCACTATATATAGTCTCGAGAGCGACTCACTGTAATTTGGGGGAGCATGCAAGAGAATAGAGATTACAGTTCTGCAAGGAGTACTATTTATGATACCTATAATTGAAATTAATCTTAATCGAATCAAGATTTGCATCAAGATTCGTTATCTTGGTCTATATTTTTAATCTTGATGCAAAATTTCTCTTGAAAATTGAGAACATTTTGCGTACCTGAAATATTCAGTGTTTAAGGTGAGCAGCTGTATTGTATTTTGATATCTACACAAATAGAAAGATACGTATTTCATTATAGAATTTTAGGGAGAGGAATAAGGCAATACAAAATTGAGTGTTGAAGGAGAAAGAAGAGATTGCCAGGCAGAGCTAGAATTCCCTGCTGTAACATGTATACTGATATTACTCCTTCACCATCGTTTGCACACTGCCCAAGTTACTATCCATGGGTTTTCCATCAAAGTTGGCAGGCAGTGTTTCATACGCTGTCAATGTCTTAAATGCCAGGTAACATGTCTACTGTGAACAAACTACCTTTACGCAAAACATAGCACAGATTAACATGGTAAATCTGGCGGGACACAATGATGGCAAAATTATTCCTTAATGGGAGCTTTCTCAAATAGTCCAACAGAATACTGAATTTTCATTCACTGTCATAAGTGGCTATCAATACATGCTCCAGCAGCTGCTAAGAGGTAAGTAATGTAGGTTCTAGGGCAGCCCCAACGCTACTAAACCCCATAACAGCAAGAAAGAATCTCCTTCCAGAAAATCTGTTCTTCATTTAAGCAAAAATAAATAAAACAAAACCTGTGCAAAGAACAGCAAGCTATGTAAGAGAGCATGTAGTAAGATGATTCCAGCAGAGGAAAAATCTATGAATACATCAAGTGTTTGGCAAGCTTCTATGCAGATCTGGTTTTCTGCCAGTTTTCATAAACCCCAGATAATCTTTGGTAGCACCTGGGTTTCCTTTTCTGGCTTCCACCATGCAGGCCGTAAGAAGTTGGCGCTCTCTGCTTACAGTACACTGGCAGCACGCTGAACAGAGAGACTCCTTTACCCAAGTGCTCAGGCAGCTGAGGGCAGGAGCTGCGGATGAATGAAGCAGGAGACTCTGAAGAAGGGGGATTAAGAACGGGGCCATATTGCATAGCATAGGGAAGAATGCATGTGGTCTGTCTACCATGTCTCAGAATTCCATACGGCTGTGGATAGATTATTTCTAGTTCTTTTATTGACTCAGCATTTGTTCAGCATAGACATGCTCTCCGCTGAGGGTGTTGAACAAGGAGCTGAGAAGAGTGAAAAAAAGAGAGAGTGACTTGAGCAGAATGGAACCTGAAGAAGGCAGAAATAAATTATTTCAGTTATTTGAATTAATTTATTAAATCATTTGTCTGAAAGACCACATGGACCTCTGGGAAATTCAACAGCCTGCTTCCAATGAAAGTCAGTGGCACAAAAATTAAATAACTAATTTTAAATGGGGCGGCTTGTGCAAAATACAGCTCATACTTGTATGTGCAGACCACACATACAAAACATTATACGCTAAAGAAGCCCTCATGAACTTTGAAACAGGCAAACTGCTCCTTGTCTTTGTAAGTTAGAGTCATTTGACATACAGACCTTGGACATCCAAGGATTCCTGAAAAATTAGGTTTTGATTAGTTAAATGCATCATTTTCTTCAATTCTTGATGAAAATCACATATGTGTGGTTCAACAATTATTGTTTCCTTTGGGAGGCATTCTGTAGTGGGAGGGGTGATTGTTGCAATTTCTGGATCTGAAATGGGTAAAAAAGCAAGAGGAGAATTATATTGTGTCCAAGTAATGGTGAAAACGTCCCTTCTACTAGCCTTTATTAGCCATCCTTGCTGCAATTTAAGATTTCTTTTTTAGTTATTATTAAAACTACACCGGGACAAGACCTACAGAACAGAGCGCTGCCATTGTATAAATGCATCAGGCAAAATTTAAAAAGTGACAGGCGCCAAAATTCAACGTATACTTCGCTTATTGCTGTAGTTAGATGTCTTCTCCCCAATACCATCATCAATATTTTAAAGCTTGTAAAAGAATAGGTTTGTATGATTTTAAATTAAACAGTATTATATCCCCAAAGTCATTTAGAACTTGAAGACAATGCTTTAAGATAGAATTTTAACAAGAGACATCATCAATTCAATTCTGTGATTTAACTATAAAATGTATCCTCACTTAAAAATGTATAAATAAATTGGAGTACATGGCAATGTAAGAAAGACTGGGAGAAAGAAGTGCTAATTTAATTATGCTAATGGTACTCTTGTAAGTGCAAAAACAGATGGCAGAATGAACAACAATGGATTATTTTTTTTAATCAAGCAATTTTGAATAAATATTTTTGTTCAAAAGCAGTAAGCAACTATAGTACTGCTGGAAAGTGGTAGTTTTCAGAATATCCATTTTCCAGGTGTGCTTCAACCAATCAGTAGAAAAGTAATACCCATGGTCTTAGCGGTAACCTTGCTTCTGACCTTCCCTCGTGGCTATTCCCAAAACAGAACTCATTTCCTGGTTACTGGAAAATAAACTGATCCCAGCGCTTCTCTGGAGCAAAAATGTGTAGTGGCTGGCATTGACAACAGACTATGCATGTTACTTTTAGAATATATCTAATGGGTATAAGCAACTGAGATTTTACAAAGACCAAAAGCTGGTGCAGGAGACAAAAAGTTCTTTGATTGCACAGGTTTAATACTTTAGCCAGCCTTCCACACAATTAATTAAATGACCATATTGAACTTTAGAAGTATGGTAGATAATCTCTGTTTTGACCTGCTGCCACATTATAAAAAGCTAATAAAAACTGTTCATCCTCTCACATACATTTTCGTAATGATTAGTCTAATTAGCAACTTTAAACTGTTGAATATTGCAGGCCATAAACTAATGACATTTAAATAAGTTAAAGTGCACAGCCTGTTTTTCAGAAATCTTCAAGGTCAGAAAATAAGGTCCTGATGTTATAGCTATTAATTTCCTTTTACTTTGATAAAAATATATGGCAAGGCAGTTGTCTTTGTTTAGCATCGCCCCAGGTACTGCATTTCAAGCATTGCAGTTAAGCAAGTTTTGGCAGTCATTTTATACACACACACAATTATGAATGTCAACTACGTAGGTAAACTACATGTATATAGCAGTATTTTATATTCATATACATGCAACAAATGCACACTATGATAGTGTTTTCTATTTAAAAACCCCTCCAAAGTGCATGCATTTATGGACCCAAAGATAGCTGGTACACCCATCTATTTTTTTTACCAAATCAGCTGGTCTAATAAAGGATATTATTTGGCAAACCTTGTGCTGTTTACATTTATATGGACATTGCTCTACAAAGAGGAGAAATGAAGCATCCAGACAACATCTACACTACTAGAGTACTGCACAATGTTATTTTATTTAGACATGCAGGTGAGTACATTGTCCAAGCTGCCAACCGCACTTCTGCAAGCAAACATTTTACAAGTGAACTTCTGACACTCAGAATTCAAACTACGATGAGAGGCAAGCAGCCATCCCCTAGAATATTAACCCTCTTATAAAAGAAATTAGAAAAGATATTACATATGCCATTGGTGAAGATACCCAATATAAACTCCATCAAAATGCTCCTTTCTAATGCAACAATAGTTGTAGATAATTACTTAAAGGTAGACTGATACAAATCTTGAGAGAAATAATTGTTATGAAATACAGTTATCATTTTTGTCTTTAAATTAATCTTCAAAGTATTTAATCTTTAGTACTTATAGAAGAACTGGATGAGATACCCTGGCTGTTTGTGGAGAGCCTATGCCAATTCTGGATTATAAGCCATTTTTACTATCTTTATGTGGCAGGAAATAAAGTGACAAAGAAAGCACCATTTCTAAGGTGAAACATTACTTAAATGTCTTTGAAGTTAATATTATATATTATACATATATTATATTATATATATTATATTATTATATATATAATATATATTATATTTTATATATATTTTATATATTATATATAAGTATAAAAGTCTCATAGATTATTGACAACAAATCTGTGAGAATAATTCATTAACAGCTACCTGAGACCACATCAGCCCAATTCCCTGATCTTTTCAGCTCTATTTTGTAATCTTCATGTGTCTAAAAGCCATCTCAGTACGATGAGGAAAGGACAATCTGTAGGAATACCTAACAGTCAGCGCCTTCTCCACATCATTGCAAGGTGGGTAATTCAGGGAAGTACCCAACTCACCCAACGCATGCCGTTTCTGATGACTGGCTTCTGGGGGTATCAGGCAGCTTCAGGACAGAGCCTGCAGTCAAACTGCACGAGAGCTGCAAGTGGACTAGGACTTACTAGAATTTACTTTTACAATCTTGTTTTTCTACTAAAGTTTAAAGCAATGTGATAAAAAAAGCTTTTATTTCCATTAATTGTACCACTTATAAGTATATTTAATAATGTGCATTAAATACAAAACCTTGGGTTTCAACTGAAATCACTTTAGTTGTGTATCCAGCAAATTCCCAGGGAATCAGGTGAAAATATGACCTTTCAAGTAATAGCATGCAACTCCATCAATCAGCTCTATCATGCACCGCACTTCAACCCATCTGCATATGTAATGAATCTGAAGAAAATAAGAAAATGAGTGCAAATAATTGATCTCTTAGTTATATCTTTTACTTCTAATGAACTCAAGTTCAGACATGTAAAGAAATACTGTGCATGTTACTGATCCAGAAGTGAAGTAAAGAAATTTCATGTGTGTAAAACCTATTTTTCAAAATGAAAGCCAAGGAGCTACTCGACAAGTAAAATATATCTAATTCTTATCTTTGAGTTGTCTCCACATAAAATAAAGTTGGAAGCAAATAGGGAGGGTATATCAACAGAATCTTCTCTAGAAACATACTGCTATTACTTTGGAGCCTACAGGAAACTTAGTAACTATTATTAGTGTCAGATGTTCTGAAACATGGTTATGAACCACTACCAAATTTAGGTATTAAAACTTCTTATAGTCAGGCACCTCTCTGCCAAAGAATTAGTGTGTTAAGCAAAACAAGAAATTTAAAACCTAACCTGTTGTGTTTTTGTATAGCACATACATAATAACTACCTGTCTGGTGAGAAAACTGGAATAGTGAAATACTAAATATTCCTCACTGTAAGTTTGTTGTCAGGTGCTTATCTACCCTGTCATTCTTTAAATACTTTTGAAATGGAACTATTTCTACCCTGCACTTTAACATTCTTTAACAGCTGTATAACAATCTACATAGGAAAGAAAAAGAAAAAAAAGAAACATTCGAAGCAGCATACACCTCCTTAGCAATATTTTCCAGCAAGTTCATGAATTGCTTTAGGCCATGAGTCTACTGGATATAAACACCAGCTTTCACCTTCAAAACCACACCACAGGCCTGTCCTCAGGTCCAAAGTGAAATGTATTTCACGGCCTGAATTCTGTCCTCTGGGAATTATTAAACCACATTCCAAAACCACTGCAAATAACATTTCAGTTTAGCATGATTGGCAGGTCACTTAGGAGAGGCCCTGTACTGCTTTTTAAAACTATATTATTTTTGACGACCAGAAAGGACAGTTTTCACAGGTCAAGCTTCAGATCACTGGTAGCAAGCCTAAAAGTCTATATCAAAGTTATCTGCACCGTACCTACCTGTAAGTAAATAAAGAGTTCAGCTGCTAATGCCATAGTGAACAAAGGGAACAACAATATTAAAAGCTCATACCAGCTCTTGGTTTAAATCAATATTTGCTTGGCCTGTTTTCCCAACTAACTTTTATACTTTACAAGTAAATATCGATTTACATCTGAAGACTGACCCAAACCAATGTGACCTCCCTCCCTCCCTCCACTCTTTTGCAACTCTCCATCAGTCCCTCCTTATTGCTAACACTTCTTTGACATATTTTTCCTACTTTCCTTTTCCAAACCCTCCACTTGCCACACTGACCCTAACTCTGCCTGTCTTATTACTGTCCTTAGTCAGTCTTCCCTCTGCACGCTTCCCATACTCATCATTTCCCTTTCTATTATTTTACAAGCAGCTTATGATCTTCCTATTCTAGATCCAACCCAGCATACTTCGACCCCACTTTGCTCTCTCAACACCATCCTATCTCACAAGGTGCTACAAAATTATACAGAAGTTTTCTCTCTTTGTGTCCTTAATCCCTCATGAGCAAATTTCTCCATCAGAACCTCTCTCTCTGTGCTCGCCAATGACCTCCTCACATCATGAGAGGACATCTCTTCATTTTTGGGCCTCCACAACCATGTATATCATAAAATATGATGTGCCAGCACCTTCTTACATTGGTATGTAGCTGTTTTAGAAGGGGTATGGTCAACATCATATAATTGTGGATAACACCACAGATTTGCGATGGCTGAACTCTCCTGGCTCTCTTTGAAGAAATCATTAGTATACAACGTGGACACTGAACCAGTGTCCTTAGAAATTGGCAGCACATGCCCTAACAGAATTTGATTTAAAAAAAAGGGAAAAAAAACCAAAACGGATCAGATTAATGAAGACAGAACACATGGAAGAGAGAAGAGATGATTCAGCTGCTGTTATTCATTTGTCTTTAGATATATTTTCCTTCTAATTGCGACCAAGGGGCAAAATTAATCAGTTTCTTAGCCAATGAAGGGTTACAGGCAGCAATTAGGCCTCTGACAATAATCTTCAAACATACAATTGCCAAAAATTTGCAGTACAGACATTTGTGGAAGAAGAGTTACATGGGGCCATACTTTCAAGCTCTGAAATGTCAAAGAATGAACTGGAAATAACCAAACAAATGTTTATATATAAGGGTTCACTTACGCCTGTAGTAAAGTTGTGGACTTCATGGGGTAAATCAAGAACTGTTAGCATTTATGCTTTATTAGCAGTAAATAAACCAAGCACATAATAACAATATTATTCATAAGAACCTTTGTCACTAGCCTTTTGTCTCTTAAACAAACTGTAAACTTGAGAAGAGCAAATGCATTCTTTTAATTAACTGCACTTCTTACCAAATGTTACACTTTCTTTTCAGACTAAATCTTAAATATCGATCAACAAAATGACCATAGTCACTACATAAACGTTAAAAAGATTCTGAACATAACTTTTCATTCAAAATAAAACTAAACAATACCCTAGAAAAACAAGCCAGGGATTCTTCCGAGCAGGTCACTGCGTAAGTCAGGCTTTCCTAGAGGAGATATTAACTGTCTAATCAACAATTATGTAAAACCTCACTTACGATGTCTTTTACTTCAAAAGTTAATAAATCTCATCAAAACTTTTTGCTCCTTTGATAAACTTTTTTAAAAGCAAATGGGGCAATTTTTGCAGTAAGAGTTTTATCAGAAATTACTGGGAAGTAATTATTCACATGGCCTGCTTTTATTAGGAAATCAAAGGGGTTGCTTCTTAAAAATAATGATTTTTCAATCTGGAATCATTTTGTGCAAGGAATACTTGTCAATTAGGTAGATGCATTCAATCAGTTGGAAAAGTATTTGACTAAGCCTATCTTCTTCCCTATCCTTACATAAGAGCTGAACAAAATCAGAAATGAGGAAAAACTACCAAGAAACAAAAACATCAAAACTCTCTGTAGTCTATCTAAAACCAAGATTTAGAGTTATTGAAAATGTTGGAGAAGCCTTTAAAAATATTTATTTTCCTTACTGAACTGAGTGGACAAGGTGATAAAGCAGTTAAAGCATCTCACAAAAGACTCCGACAGGTCAGTTTGAGGCATGGTCCAAATTCATGCAGCAAGTTGTTTCCACTCCATTCAAGCGTATCAGGGAGGGGAGTCAAGGCTGTTGGCTGTGACGACCACTACATCATTCCCTCATATGCCGTTGGCTAATGGAATTGGTGTGCTTCAATACTGCTAGCTTGTTGACCACTTCCATTCAGGAAGAACCTTTGACTGGGCAGAGAACTTTCAATTGAAAGAAAAAATAACATAAAAATTATCTGCCCGTAACAGAACACATAACTTGCCCATGATTTTTTGATCAAATATTACCCAATAAAGCTTATCTCTTTACAGACAGACAAAAATTAATAGTTACTATTTAGAGTAGAACATCTACTTTGACGTCTTTGACGTCATTCACTGGACTTGGCTATAATACTCAATTGTTGTCTCATTTTAGTGATCTGAATTGCCATGGCGAGATTTACCCAGTTTCCGATATAAAAAAAAAAAACAAGCAAGAGAACATACACTCAAAAATATACTTCCTGTTCATTTAATTTGTGAAAGATTTCCTAAAATTATTATCCAAAATCCACTTGAAAGTTTTGCTTGATAGCATATGAGACTAGTGGCAAGAGTCAGATGAATTTCAATTCTGAACAGAGATCTGGCCATAAATAACTGCAGAATACGTAACTAAACAAGGAAATAAATCAGGAAAGTCAGGAAGCACTGCGACATCTCTTCTAGTACATGAGGAGCATTTTCCAGATTAAGGGCAATTTCCTTTGCCACAGTGCTTACAATACTAATATTCCTCTTTTTTGAGTGAAGTTACTTATCAGTAAATGTTCTTTGTGATTGTCTTCTCTTAAACCTTTCTACTACCAACCATTCAAAATATACAGCTCCCCTACGTAGGAATTATGAGAATGAAGAACCACAAACTTCAAAGATTGAAGTTACAGTAGCACACAGATTAGGAAGATTATTAGTTGCATAAAATACTAACAGCAATGCCATTTGTATTGCTTATGAAGTTGTTGTTGGAGCACTAATTTATACCACAATCCCAGATGCTTCCAGGCACAGGCTGGGAGGATGGGTCTCTCCCACCTTCTGCTTGCCATCCAGTGCCATGGATTTGCCTGCAGTCCCCTCAGAGGTGGAGCCATGCCTGACCACCCTGGATTCCCATGTCCAAGACCAGGGAAGTAGTAGTTAAGACAGATACTACACACCCCAGTTCTTCTAGAGTTCATTTCCCAAACTGGTGATGCTACCATCACATCAAATAAACCACAAAAAGGGAAGAGAGAGTTCAAGTATGTCAAAATGTTCCAATACTTAACTGGCTTTTAAGATGCATCAACATACCGTAAATGTCAATCAATTGTGACCTAACAGGACAGAATCTATGTAAATTATCTTATTATGCTACCCTAATTAAACTGTGAGTCTCATACAAGTCTTGTGTCTATCACTAAGCTTCTTACAACTTCAACATCTTTTCTAATCACCTGCAATTTACTTCAGTTGCCGCTGCGCAGTAGAAAGGGGCAGAGGAAACAACGACAAGATATTGCCTTACTATTCCCCACCTTCCATATTTAAAAATTGCAAATCTACACTTGAAACAACAACATTCAGTGAATCTAAAAAAGCAAAGACTATACGTCTCTTCATTTCTACCGAAGATATCAAAGTAAGCGTTAAGGAAATTTTATACCATACATGGTTTGCACTGATTTTCTGGAAAGTACATTTCTGGAGTTTGTGTTCTGCAGAAAATGGGAATATCCATTTATTTCTGGGGTGGGGGCTGGAAGAGGCAGGAGGCATTCGCTTTTTCCCATGTAGAAGGAAAAAAAAAAAAAAAAAAAGAGAAAGCAAAAAAAGAAAAAGAGAGAGGTTGCTAGGTTGCTTAAGGGGTAGGATTCTTCCAATGTGAAATGATAACAAATGAAACAAGAAAACGGATGGGTTGGATGAACCATTTATATGAACAGCAGGTGATATTTCTCATTCTTCCCCTGTCTTCATGATATTATGTATTTACAGACTTTTGGTATATTCTGGAGAAGAGGAGACATTTCCCTCTACATCACCACTTCCAGTTATGCCAAATTACCTCCTTGAAAATACATAAAAATAGATAAACAGAGTTAGATTAGACAGACAGCTAAAATAAGGACATGTGAGGAATAAGGTTAAAAAAAAAGAAAGGGTTAAGTATTCTGCAATGCATCTTGTCTGAATATTTTTATAATCAAGCTGGCTACCATTTCAAAAAAACATATCACATGCCCATTATAAAAACTTACTTATACTTAAGGGAAAAGTAAAGAATGATTTTCACCAGGAAGGGAAGTGATGCATGTAAGGGACAGCTGTAACATTTCATAGGCAGCAGGTTTTTATTCCGTATCCTACATATGTGGATTCAGCCTTGGGAGTGTGACAAAATGGTAGATAATCATAACAATCCATGCAGATTTTAGCTACAAACATACGACACAAATTCCTTGTCCAGGAATTTCCCATTACCTGCAACCCATTCTTTTTCTAGGACTTCAGTTCTTGCCAAAGCATTTTCAGTTTCTTTAACGCATATAGTAGGTAACACCGTTATTTTGGTTTTTTCACTACCTTTTAAAATGTGTACTTAGCTACCACATAAACAACTCCAAACTTTTAAACTCTTACATTTTGTTTTATATTAATCTAGTTTTATAGAGCTAGGGAATAAAATAAAAGAAAGGTAAACATACTGAATGCTACTGATAAGAAAGATTGATTACTTCAGATTTCTCTTTGTGTTTACTGACAAAAGGCAGTGTGCAGTAGCATACCAGGTTTGCTCTGAGTGAAAAATGAAGCCTAGTTGGTAGATTAACCATCTACAAAATGATTCCTCGCAGAGTACAGTATGGCTTTTTGCACTCTAATATCTTATGCAGCGAATCTGACTAAATTACATCTTTAATAAATCATTTACTACTTACCACGTTTTGCTAATTATTTCAAAATACTGTAATCCTACATTATTTATATGTTAATTTTTTATCCTAGAAGAACAATACTGCACATAGTGGATCGGTACCTTCAGTAAACAGCAATATGAAATACATAACTACCAAGAGAAGCCACCATAATTACGCAGCAAAGTGCTCATTTAGGATTTGGATAAGGCTAAACATACAATGCATTCTACTGTGTGTCACTAAATACCCATATCCTTCGTACAACTAAGGTGGAAAAATCAGAAGTCACAAAAATAAAGCTGCAAAAAATGAGAAGGCAGATTTGTAACCACAATCATGCATGAACAATTACAAATTTCAAATGTAAAGATCATTCAAATAAATGTTACTGATGGATAATCCTCACAGGGTGCAAGTCAAAGTAAACAGACAGTCCACTTTAGAAAGTGTCTAGTGAATTGATTTAACAAGTTTAATGCGAGCATCAGTGTGGGGCTATTACTGATCGTAAGCTTTACTGATGTTATTTGTTCGCTTGGAAAAATACCGCTCTTTGGAATGAGCACATTAAGGCTAAAATTGCAGAGAAAACCCTATTACAACTTTATTGCTGGCAAATTGGAACCAAACCTTGTCTGTATATCAATTACTTAGAGTTACCACAGAGATAAATCCTTTTTTTTTGTATAGGCTCAATCTTGAAGACAGTGATGAGAAAACTCCTTATTATACCCTACCAACATCACTAGGTTTTCTTAGCAATTTCAAGAAATTGTCAATTAAGTTCTTTTTATTAGGTTCCAAAAGCTGTTAAGTCAAACACAAATCTATCATAAGGCTTGTAACAGCATGTTATTTAGGCACATTTCAATGTTTCACTCTTTCATTATCCACCTACCCAAACCCTAATCAAAAGTTCTCATAAACTGAAGGAGTTTTCAGTTCTCCCATCTCAAGGTTCAGATAAATTTAGAGCAAGTGAGCTCTCATTTCTTGTAACTGGTCATATGAGGAATGCCCATTAAGTCAGTAGAAATATCATTATTTGGATGGCTTTAGATACTAATACAGTTGTTCGCAAGATCATTAATGCTGAATGACACACTGCTGTGTAATTGCACAGGATAGTTGCAGCAATAATATTTACAAAGTCTGTCAAATATTAGTACAAATGTACCTATTTTTATGTCCCTTGCTGCCTGGTAGGGTTTCCTTTAAGACAAATAACTACCTCTAAAAATGACAGTCGATAAGGGAAGTCGTACAGATCCCAGAGCTGCGACACTGAAATGAGCCGTACTCCTTGCTCCCTGAGCCGAGAAGCTAAACTCTTTGTAGGAATGATGCTTTCAAGTGTCCAGGAAGAGTAAAGAGTCAGTTACTGCCTATAGGAATAGCACAATGAAGAGCCAAACAGGTCAGCCATCAAGACCGTTACTTGCCTCATGTCCCAGCCAGAAATAGAGTGCCTGAGAAAAAGGCACATAGTTGATGACGAACTATGGCTGGTCACTAATACTTCAAAATTTCTACAGTATTCACACCTCAGATTAGCTTTAGAAATGTTAAAAGAGAGGCTTATGTTCTGCACCTGGTAATGCATGACCCAAACTTATTAATAAGGGAATTTTATGTTCCGCCATCTGACTGTTCCACTTTCAAAATAAATTGGAAATTATTTTGCACTCCTCCAGTTGGTCCCCACAAACTGAGGAAAAGGGCTGCTTTTGTTTGAAGTGAAAGAGCAACATGCTATAAGCATATATAAATCTGACCGTTAAAAATGCTAACTAAATGTGTTAGAGCTAAATAGGTAGCTACAGGGGCTATGTGAGTAGCCCCTATATGTGACTAGAGTAGTTGTGCAGGGGCAGCAAAGCAAAAAGACTCAAAAGTTACAACATAGACTTTTGTGCTTAAATATGCCTTTTTCTTTTTTTTCCCCTTTTCCTTTTTTTTTTTTCTTCAATAGCTGGCTTCGTATACAGCCATTCTCACTTCATTCTATAGTATCCTGACTAGTTGGTCACAGGCTAACGACATTTGAAGAGGAAGAAGGTCAAAGCTATCATTACAGTGGTGACAACCAATCACAGTGAAAAAAAAATAAGTTTTATTTATTACACTTAATATAAGAAACCTTTACTGTGGAATATAATTGTACTGTCACTACACACCAGAGATTTTTAATCCCCAATCATTTCAACATATTTTACAGTTCATTACCTTTTCAGTTAGATATTGCAGGAAAGACTCTCCTGAGTCTACACAAAAGCCTTAAAAATTCTACTATTTTTACTCTCATATTTCACCTATATGAAATAGCGGATGATGAATTTCAGTGAAGAAAAATACACATATTCTGCATGAGGTTAGTAAAGAATAAAGAGGGAAAAGAACCCCCAAATAGTCAAAACATTTTGTTAAAGTTTTAAAAAGATCTAACATTTTGTTCGTGAAGCCATAAAATCTTAAAGATATCTGTAAGATGTTTACAAGAACTTGAGTATGGTACTGTGGCACACAGTATAGCATTGTCCTAGCTAAACAAGATGGACTACATATCTCCCCAATAATACACAGTGCTCTAACAAACAAATACAAAGTTACATTGCCTCTAGGAGGAGATTACCTCTTATGATTCTCATAAGTTCTAATAAGTGTCACTGTGAAAAGGTAAGAAATTGTATCTTTGTGAATTTTATTCTGTAAAAATCTATCACGTATGGTCATTTTTCACCTCGTATAGCTCCCAAGCCTCATTCTGTATTGACTGAATATAATCTAGACTACATAACAAAAAAAATGATACTCGTGACATCACAGAAGTTGTCTAGTTAACTAAATCACAATGTAAAAATACAATTCTCCTTTTTGGTTTTGTTTTGTTTCTAAATAGGTAAAGTAGGCCCTGAAACACTAATCCAGGAAAGTACTATACACATGGAGAGAGATCTGTTTTTCTGCAAGTTCTGTTTTATTTGGGAATTCATTACAATCTCCAGCACAAATGGACCATCCAATCAATAAAAGTTTAAAAAAATCTAACCACCACCACAGACAGCAAGGAAACCTCTGACTTCCCTACACTAGATTTCACTAATATGTAAAAAAGTAAATCTAAACACATCACTGTTTTTCACAAGATCTTTCAAGTATAAATTTTAGGCTGTTTGCATCCTAATCAAATAAAAGTACACTTCTTCAGTGTCAAAGAAGAAGAAGAAACACAGTTTGGGACATACCAAAAATATGCTTGAAGAAAGGCAATGAACAACCAAAACCAAATTGGCGGTTTTCTTTTTCTTGTGAGTTGTACAATTTGTAAACACTGTAAAATTAATGTGGTCTAAGTCTTGAGACTATCTGAACTGACCCTTATTCTACCAATTAATTTCCTTGACAAAAGATACATGGAAAAACCCTATAATACAATTCTGGTAGACACAAGGAAAGAGTGCCCGGGTCTAGTAAACAAGGGAGAACAAAGAAAAAAATGGACAACACGCAATCTGAAATAGCAAATTAGAAAAACTATAGAAAAAAGGAATCATGTAAATAGAACAAAAAATACAATCAGCACACATGAAATTGAAGTATTAACTATTTTCACCATATTTTCTTCAAGGCCAGTTAAAGCAAAATCAGTGGAATTTATGCTGACACAAAGCAGATACAACACAATACAAAAATATGTCCTTCAAATTTGCAGAATCATTCAGAAACCTTGTTCTTGTAAGAACCAGCCATCACACCAAAAAGTATTCCAGAAAAATGCATCAGAGTTTGGCTTGCCAGGCAACCTTGAGATATCAGCATCAAAAAAAAAAAACCAAAAACACTCCGCAGTGGAATTCTGACCTGTTGAAAATAATTTGCTATTTTCTTTGGCAATGGAAGGGCTGGTGCTATTTTCCCATTCAGTTTTGCCATCAGTTTCACTGCCTGGATTTTTTTACTGGCTCATCTTTTACAACGGGAATCCATTCTTAAAAGGTAATTCTTTGGGCTGCTTTGAGATGAAGATAAACTGAGAAGAATTTTGGCTACTGGGAGACTTGGCATAAATATGAGATCCAGAATAACAGTACTAGCTAACAGAGTCAAGACCCATGAACCTGGCACAGCAGTTCAATTCAACGATAATTTTCAGTGAAGGTATATTTATGCTGGCGTACATATGACATAGCTAGAAGAACGCGAGCTCCCCAGATGGAGTTTTACTAAGATTCAACTACGACGGAGGGCTTATCCACTTGAATGTGGTCAGCATGATGTAAAACATCAATGGCTAAACTGTCACTGCTGGTAAAATTCTACTTAATCGGCAGGCTGATAAGTCAGAGAGTAGTCTAAGGTGAGGAAGCTGAAAGGCATTTAAGAAGGTTTTGCACTTAACTCTCGAAATACTTCTACAAGGATCTAATATGAGGGAATGAAAGTATGAGGCAACACAATGCTGAGAAGACAAGTGCAGATTGTCATGAGTAGAAATTTAAGCCAGACTTCCCCCCATTCAACTCTCAGTTCTACATTCAGGGGGAAACGAGGCTTCCAGCTGTTGAACGAGACCAGCTGGAGCTTTTATTTATCTCTGTTGACCTGGAGTTCATTCATCTAAAAGCTGGAAATTTTCACCCACTTTTCTATGAATGGAATGGGATATAGGACAAGCAATTGGACATCCAGATACTACACCTATCAAAGATAAAGAAAAACTTTTTTTCCTGCAAAAGATGAGGTTAGCTGAGGCTGACAAGAGATTTTCACCTTTTTTCATAGTATATGTAACACAGGCTTTATGAGCTTGAACAGTTATCTTACCAGAGCATCTGGCACTGCAGGATTTCACACTTAGAGACCAATGTGTTCACATGGCCAAGGTTATAAAGAAAAGTTGAATTCTGACATTCATTTCCACTTCTGTGTCTATGCCTTTTCCTCTTGTTCTTTGGAGTTTAATCAATTTTAGAATCCTAGCATCCATTTATGCAAGTACATCAGTAGACTGTAGTAACTTAAATAACATTCTTAACATAGAAGTCATCAGTACACAATTTCCAAAAGACAAGGTTAAGTTAGAAGACTTTCATAGGTAAATTTTTCTATGATTTTTTTTTTTTTTAATGGCCAGACAAGCTCTACCTTCTCATTTTAGAGAAAGAACTATCATGAGTATGTACAAATAACTGAGTATAAACTGAGTTTATACCCCAGTAAAAGGCTGGATCATACAAAACTGGTACAAAAGACAGATTCTTAAGTGAGAGGACCGTAATATTATTTTACTCTTTTACAGAAAATCCTCGCATCAGTAGGTATATGCTAAAACCAGATTTATTTAAAACTTTAAAACTATTTTCATGTTGAATCAATATGCGTGTCTAGAACCTTGTTTAAGAAAACTATTCACCATGCAAAGTTTTAAATGCACAGTATCAAAGAATAATTTTTGACATTTTGATTCATACATGCTTATAAAGCTCCAAGACAACATGGTTTAATTATAAAACATATTTCTACTGCCTTAGTCATGCCAATTAAATTTGATTGGATACTTTCTTTATTCAACAAGCCCCTTTCATGTCATTTTAATTTACTGTCAAAGCAGCCTGAATATTGGAAACTAAATTATTTACTACAGCCCATAAGCCAATAATGTTCCATTTGTCTCGTACAGAGGGAGACTAGACTAACAAGA
Source organism: Chroicocephalus ridibundus (assembly GCF_963924245.1). Taxonomy (NCBI): domain Eukaryota; kingdom Metazoa; phylum Chordata; class Aves; order Charadriiformes; family Laridae; genus Chroicocephalus; species Chroicocephalus ridibundus. Next base: position 32,628,499 of record NC_086287.1, read on the forward strand.
TTATTAAGGACATTACTTGTAATAGCGAATGTCCTTCACTTTATTTGAGCTTCATGCTGTGCTTTCAGAGATCATACTTCAAAAGAGCTCCGTTTCATTCCATCACAGAACCTCTGATATAAATTATTCTTTGCTAGCTTTGTAATACTCTGATCATAGAGAAAGTGGACCCCATCTTGTTGGGTAAAAACAGAGGCTTCTTCTCTAAGATAACTACATAGTTTATTTGTGCTAAACACCTTTGATGCGCTCCCTTGTGCCAATAACACAGAACAGGCAGAAATCAGCTAAATTTATCATACAATGATAACATCTCGGAGACTTAACTCACAAGGGCTTTGGTTGTCTTTGCAATGATTTCAAACCAAATTCTGCAATCTAAATGCATGTGGTTAAAATCAATCTTGTAAGTTCTTAAAAACACCGTGTAGAGAATGCAATAAACGTAATGCAGAACAGACTTCAGAAAACCAACAGATCTAGCGTTTCACAAAAAGAGTCTTGAAAAATAGAATACAAATTGTTTAAGATATAAGCCTGTCATACAGACTGATAAATTGATAAAGGATTACAAACACAAAGAAAGACTGAAAAGATAATAAGCCAGCGAAGGTAATTCTTCTCCTAATGTTAGATCCACTCTTTGCCTTTCTGTTACAACTCAAGTTCAGCAAGGCTCTTAAACAGATTACTAATTCAAAGCAAATGAATAATCTTGTTTAAATCAATGGAACTGCTTACATGCCTAAAGTTAAGCACATGTTTAAATCTTTTTCTTAATTGAGGAGATTTGTTATTTATGATACCGGAAAGTATTTCAAACAATCAAAAAGTGGCACAGAGAAGCATAAGGGTTTGTGAAAAATTCACAAGGAAAACCCTTGAACTTCAGAAAAAGACAGCTAGCATATGAGAAAAAACCTCCTTCAAGAACACTGGAAGAAAGATAGAACATACGGTAATTCCTCTGTCCTCACATACGTACACAAGAAAAACACCTGACCTTGTGCAATGTACTGTATGATGAATTTCAGATACCAGCATTAATGGGGAAGATACACGATTATTAAATACTTGCCCCATTTCTTCTGTATACAACACTGACTATCCTGAGTTAAGGAAATAAATTTGAAATAGTTGGGGGAAAAAATAATTTAGGATATAGATTAGGGTCAGTACTATAAATCTCATCTACTTACTAGCACTTCTGAAAACTGGGATTATGTTGGGTTTGCTATTCTCATCCATTTTAATTACCTTTTATTTTTACAATGTAGATACACCCTGAAAGCTCACATGATACAATGTGATAGCTGTGAAAGACTAAGTAAGGAAGAATATGACAAAGATTCAAGTCTCTTCATATCTGTCAAGAAAATGGTGGAATAGCCAGATAGTTTAAATCCTTAAAATCTTAAAGCCCTTGGAAACATTCACCAAAAATAGGGCCAAGTATAAATTTCTTAAGTTAATCTACTAAGGATGGACTTTCATCAGTATTTCTGTATGCCTGTTAGGTTACCTGTTCAGGACATTCACTAGTTATAAGCTTTTAAATGATGATAAACAAAACAAAACAAAGTTCTTGAATATGCAGAAATAAAAAGTAGGAAAAGACAGCAGCAACGTTTTATTGACAAAAGCACTGTCTTGTGATGGAGGAGGGCATAAGGTGATAATTTAGTGTTCCAGCACAGATTTACTGGATAATGGCCAAATATTTCAAAGCAAACACAGCTGTAATGTTTATGTTAAAAACAACAGGCTATGACGGCACTCAGTCAGACATTCTGTATCCTTCAAGTACTGAAAAGAAATTGTTTCTTTTCACACAATAGAGAGAAAGATTGCTAAAGTGTAACATGACAGAAGCCTCCGAGAAAATAGTGTCCTCCTTATAGGAAGGATTTCTTCTTTGCATTTTTAAGTTCATCCTAAAGACAATCGCGTTCACTAGCATCGCTTAATGATTTTAATGAAATCAGAACTGAAACTTAAAAATAATACTGCTAATAATGCTACTGCTGATAATGCCAAAATCCGTTAAGAATGGAGACAGGTTTTAGTTCTTAATGCCTTCAAGACCATTTTGAGTCTTTGTTACAAACCTAGATTGGAACTGTGTATGTTATACACATTAATGGTGCGTGAGCACAGTTACAGTCTGCTCATGACAACTGAGCAGAAATTTGGCTTTAAATGGAGGAACTTTATCAAAGTGAGGATTGCAGAATTTGATTCTACAAAATCAGATATGGCAAACAAACACTCCTTTTTATTCTCTGTGTTAATATGTGGCACCTCTACTTCGGGTCATCTGCCTTAGTACAAATTTACAGGGATATACAAAATGAAAAATAACTCAATGGCCCACCTTAAAAAAGTCTTACTGTAATGTTTATATACTGAAGTGTACTTTATGACTCTACTACACTTAAGATATGCTTCCCTATGAATGTTTAAACAAAGATGTTCCTAATGCTTACAGAGTATTTACCAAAGCCCAGAAAATTTAATAAGATATACAACCCTAAAAATAATTCAGATTATAGAATTTGTATTTTTCATTTTTAGATTCCATTATCTACAGCTGTAAAATCTAGATGTATTTCAACTACTTGGAAGTTAAAAGCACATATTCAAACTTCGTGGGTTTTATTCATTTGACATGTACTGATGGACGAGAATGCAATGAGCAGTCCTTTAAGCTTTTGAGAAAGTGCTATTTATCAGTTACGCACACAGGACAAGTATAAATATTTCCCAGCTCAGCTAAAAAAAGAGAAAGAAAAATTAGGAATTAAAAAACCCAAAAACCCCAACCCTGAATTCAAAGGATAAATCCCATAATGTCCATGTAATTTTGTATGAATCAACGGCATAGATTCTAAATGCTAAGCTGAGTCTTGCAAGCTGTAATCCTTGTGTGCTTCCTGAATTGTCGCCGCTTTGTCTTCACGTCACTAATACTTTTTTAGCTCATGAGCTGATCAATGTTTTAATCCTTTTCTTTTAAATAAATTTTTAAAGAAATGTGCTAAGAATGCATAAGAGACTCTAATTTTCTGCAGGCAAAAGTATAAACGCGGTGTTAAAAAAAGCCTCTCACACTGAAATTTATATTGCACTCCTATATAAGGCACATTAAATTTGTCTACTAATATATGTAAGCTCCATTTAAGTATTTTATGAATGTGTGTATCAAATTAAACACAGGTAGGCTTTAATGTATATGTAATACAGGCATGAGCATAAAATATAAAAATACACTATATTCAAAGTAGTCACTAAGATTCATTCTAGCAGGTCTATCCCTGGGAAAACACAAATTAATATGGTCCCCATAACTGCCCAGGATACATATAATAGGAGCTGGAACTCAGCTGAGAGAATTTTGGAATCCAGCCTCCTGTTTTTTATCGCAAACATTTATTTCATACGGGTCTAGGTGATAGGCTTTTTTATATTCATGTAGGTTTTTCGACAAACAGCAAAGCTAAAGTAATTCAATGGTAAATTAGGCCTTGTAAAGCCATATAGAAAGATGTTCAACAAGTAGTTTCATGTCACTTTTCTCGATTTATGTTACAGATATGTTTGTATTAAAAGACAAAAGGATGAATTCTTCAACATTTCCGTATAAAAAATTATGTGCATAAACTAATGTGGGTTTTTTCCTGATTGAACTTTATACACCATGTTCCATTTTGACTGAAACAGTGAAATAACTAGCATGTTGCCTCTCTGAAGCCGAAAGCAATTTCCTTTTCTAATTTTAGTTATGCAAAGCCTATGGGCATCATCAGCATTTAGTAATTAGTTTTATAATTACTGCTGTTTTGCTCACTGTCATTCAATTTTTCTTACAACATGGTCTGGGATTGAAACATCCCACATCCACAGCTGTGTAAATTGCCATCCATTTATAAGACAAAAAAAGTAACATTCAACATACATCATTATTCAGTCAAGAATGTGTTATTGGTACTTAGGTGATGCTTTGAGTGCATAAGCTGCCCAGTAAAATACAAAGAAAAATACAATTCAAATACTTAGTAAATGCCATATAAGACAGGAAAGTCTGGAAAATCTAAATTGGAAATAAAAGAATTTCCATTAAATAATATTTCAGTCTATTATCAATAACAATATCTGTTCCAAACATGGAAAAAACAAGAATCTTTTTTGTTTAAGGAAATATTCAGTCAAATTCAGATTTGCTGATATGGTCATTTGATCATTATTGTTACAAGAATTTGTAGTCTGCCAACTAACTATAAAGTCATCTAACCTAGAATCGATATAGTATCAATACATTTAGGTATGATATTGCAAAACATTCTACATCCTTCACTAGTTAATTTTCTGAATCCTAAAAATACAAATGCGTTTTGGTATGACGTTTGTTTAAACCCAACAATTTGTCTTAATGGTGTTATACTCCAGCAAAATTAGATATTGGCTAGAATTCTTACGTTACTCTTTTACAAATGTCATTTTTCAAAATGTATCATTTTTTAAAGTTTATAATTTGAAATATTATGTTCATTATGAGTTTGTAAAGGCTAGAAATGTAATAGTCAAATAAGAATGAAAAATCTGTATTCTTTTCATAAAATAAGCATAATATCTTCAGTGAGCAAGAAGTGCTTTATTTTCTAGACCGTGTCCGGTTTAAAAAAATAATCATGATCAGAAGAAAATTCCCATGAAATATTCTGCCAGTGTCAGTCAGCTACTATGGATGCCGACCCGCTACAGCAGAGATGCGCTCTTAGGGGGAACCATCTTCCCTCAGCAGCAGTGAGACCAAAGAGCACCAGAGCGAATGCTCAGAATGGGACATCAGCAATGGGACGATCCACATTTGCAATTCCCTCCTTCCTACCAGAAAGCAGAATAATACAGTCCTTTTAATCTTATTCCCTATCCTTTGTCAAGCTTAGCTCGGAGAAAACAGCTGCTAATAAACATAAAGCTGTCATACACAAAGGGCAAGACTGTGCTCGGTGAAGGGGTAGACGAGATATTCCGCTGCAGAGGAAAAATTTAGGCAGATTTCTTTCAAGGATTTTTGCGGTAGTGCCCTCTATTTTATGTTTTGTGACACAGCTAACGAGTCTTACATTTTCGTCTCAAGTGAATTGATGTGGAGGAGAAAATAATTCTAAAATTTTTTTGCTATTCTTTTTATTGAAAAAAAATCTTGGTTTGCAATACTTTTTATTGAATATATAGCATTCACTCAGTATGACCTGAGTCAGAAAATTCACTGTTTTCCCAAAAAGTAAAATTTTAGACCCTTAAGCAAAGCGTGAAAAGCAAATAACAAAGCTTTGCTTCCAGTCATCTACAGAGTATGGGATGAGAATATCCCAAGCCAAGACTCGGGCAATTGCACTAGTGGTTACTTATTGTCCCTCCAGCCCTTTCTAACTGTTTTACCTATTGCTCCTTACAGATTAACAGTTAAGGTCTACTCCACGTCCACCCTCACTAATAAGGTTTACAGCCTGCAAATTGCCTTTGTGGACCCCTCAAACTTATTCCCGCTAACGGAAGGCAGTAGACTCGGATTCACAGAATTTCAGAGTTGGAAGAGACCTCTAGAGATCATCTAGTCCAGCTCCACTTAGAGTTACCAGCAAGGCTGTGCCATCAACACAAGGCACAGCTCGTTGGGGGCCGCACACACCCCACCACAACCCACCTGCCTCGGCTTGACCCACTGTGGTCCATCAGAACCACAGTCTCCCTGAAGGCCACAAAATGGCAAGGGTATCTGTCCCCAGGGACACAGGTCTGTCAGGAAATCTCTGTCAAAAACATGAAGCATACTTTTGAAGGACTGATGCCTACACACCACATCAACAACCGGTTTGCATCTTTGCTGAATCTTGTTTTGTTTCTTCTTCTATGATGGCAAAATTCTTCAAAATTACAAAGGGTTTTTTGAGTTATTCTGTTGGTTTTGGAATGTTTTGGGGTGGGGTTTTTTTTGTTAAGGTTTTTTTTTTTCCTTAGTATATGAAAACCTGTGTATGGACAAGTATCATTACCATCTCTGTCTCCATTCCTTAAAAAGAAACACAAAAGGACCATATTGCACATAATTTTTGAGTAGAAGAAATCATTTTCATTTTTGAACCTCTGAAAACATATAGCCAGTTGGGGGTTTATCTGGTTATATGCAACTAGATCACTATTTCGGGGGGGGAAAAAAACACACAAAAAAAAGCAAACAAAAAAACCAGCCCAGAAATCCAAACGCAAAATCTGTGAAATCTAGATTTATGCATTTGTGTATCAGAAGTTTTGGGCTCAGTTACTAAAACACATAGATCCACACGTAAAGCTTTTTCATCTCTGAAATATGTAACAATGCTTTTATTGAAATACTGCAGGAAATACACCTGAATAAAAGCAGATTATTTCTAACAGAAGAACGGAAGTTATTTTGTGCACTGATGCACCATTCAAGCTAGATGAAAAGCATGTCATACACTGTGCCTTCCACTTATTTGAATTACATGCTACAGTGTTTCAAAAAATCCTCTTCATGTATTGTTCAGGACAACTATTCCTAATCTACAGGAAGAGCGTCACAGAAAAATATTTTAGAAGCTGGAGTAACTGATTAACCGGAATCTATTTAGGTGCCTGTTTATACATAGGGGCACAATTGGTGGCGAGCAGCCGAGAGAAGGAGCTGAACTAACCTTCCTGCACTCCTAACAGGGAGAGCTGCTTTGGGAATTCTGCACCTGTAAGTCAAAGGGCCTGAAAATCCCCTCTTCACTTTGGATGCACCCAGTAAAACATTGCAAAGGAGGAATAGAGGATTCACTATGGAAAAAATGCTGTCTGACAGACGGAGCAGGTAACATAAGTTATTAGCTCTAACCCTGTCTTTTCTGCTAGCTTTTGAATAGGCTCTGCAATAACGTGTGCAAAGTATTTTGAGATCTTCAAATTACAATTCTCATATAAATGTGAAGGAGTAGTATTGTATATTCCAGAAACCTCTTCATTCATAAAATATTCCTGGCCATATGTCTGTAAACTAATAGCAATCGCCAAAATGGCATGAAACATGGCACAAAAAAGTGTGAAAAATAACACATGACATAGATCTGATACATCTTCAGAGAGAAGTTTCAGGGGAAAATACTCCAATGCTAGCAACATTCAGTGGCTATCAGAAATTTATTTCTTCTCATTTTGTCAGTGCCTATTAATCCCAACTATACTGACAGTCAAAGGTTAAAAAAGGGAATAAATTAACATTATTGTCAATCATTACATACAGAAGAATAATTAACTCAGTATGTTTATTTATCTACTTTTGCTACTTGATTAAATGAATGATTGATGACAGGTTCCTTGTTTTCTTTTCCTCCTTTTTGTCAGTATAAATGATCAGTATGAAACTAAACGGAGGCATTAAATTGAAATTGTTAGAAGCATAAAATATACTACAGATGGATTCAGATGATTTCAACTTTCTTGTTACTCAACTGTAACCTACTAAAATACACATATATACACAAATATTCTTCATTAATAGCAGAAATAATCTATAACCCGACTTAATTTCTTCTCAAATATTATGTATTCATGCTTAGGTTTCCCTTTTAAAAAAAAGAGTGTTTTAAAAGTTCTGTAGGGAAGTTGTGCTAATGCATACAGTTATCCAATATATCCTTGGATAAATAGCCAATTTATCATAGGATAACTCATAACCAACAGCGCACGCAAAGAGGCCAAAGCATTCTGAAATGCTGGCCGGTGTTCCGAGTAACACAACCCTAGTGAATAGTTTTGGGGGAGAAATGGGGGCAAATGTGGGTACAGTAAATTGAAAAAATGTCATTTGGATAATGCGAGATGAAGGAGGAAAATAACAGAGACAGAGTCAATTCCCTCTTCAGCCTTCCTGTAAGAGTAGACCCCCTCTCCCCACGGCAGCCTGCTGCCAGGCAGGGCGGGGGTGAGTGAGCCAAGGGTTCTTTTTTCTTACTCACTTCACAACTCACTTCACAAACAAGAGAAGCAAGACCTAAATTTCTGATATCACTTCCTTTAATGTAGCACAGAATTGAAGTAATTGCCCCAAATTTTGGAGAACAGATGAAATCCTAAGCCTCTGGAAGTGAGGACTGAAGCACAGATTCCCCTGAGCTGACCAAAGATTGCAGGCTGGGCTAGGAAAGTTAGCTGAAAGCAATGGCATTTTTGCAAAGTTAAAGGAATTGACCCAGAAGTCTGAGAAGACAGCTTTTGTACGGGATTAAAAAGAAAGTAAAATATCTTTCTCCCAAAGCAATTCACAGTGGTAAATGGCTGAGAGCTTGAAACCTTTGTCTGTTACCGAATTTACTATTGAGAACGCAAACTGAAGGAAGTCACCGGCAAAATCTGCAGCTTCGCTTACATGTGTGAAGAAACTACCTGGCTCTGAAGAAGTCTCTTTCTTCTTAAGGACAAGGCTCATGCTTTTTCGTTATTTGGAAATACTAGAGACAGCTTAACTCAAATCACGCAGGCAGTCTGAGTCCACTTCATGCTAATTCTGAACCGAGGGAAGTCTGGATTCAGGAGGAGTTATTTTCTTCCTATTTCCACACAAATTCTGGCTCCAGTTAATAAGCAGTCTTAGAAAGTGAGTTCCTTTTCCTTGCAGAGCCCTAACTTCTGCACACCACAGTACTAGGACTGTGATTCTGTGTGTTTGTGTGTGTAGAGGTGACTTAGAGAAAGGTCTGGGTAGAAGGACCTCCTGAGCTCACTTAGTTTGGCTGTGCTCTGGTTTCTCTTGTCCAGATTTGAAACTGATATCCGACATGCCAGTGAAAGTTGTCTGAACAAGACAGGTATCAGACTGGAAGGTAGCATAAGGAACTCTTCAGACAACACTGGACAGATGCTTGTTTCCAGAGATGTTCCGAATTCTGTAGATAAGTTAACATTGCGCTCGTACCTATCCTGGCACATCCTAAGTGTGAAAGCCACTTTCCCCAGAAAATGACTTCCTCAATCTCGCCTTGTGGTGCCCACTCTCTAAGTTCAGTTCTCTCTACCACAGCCTATTCCTACTGAAATAATTATGCTGTTGAAACAAAATACAAACCAAGGGTAACCTTCAGCATTCACAATTACGTCCTAGAATTTACCTCTTGACATTGTTCAATCCTTACCAGCAAAAAGAATCCAAAACAACCACAATGAGAGAGAAAATCATGTGAATTCCCAAAGTAAAAAAAATAGCCATTCATATTACATCAAAATGCATATCAAATATATGTCACTGGGATAAACCAGAGAATATCACACTGGAAAAGATACTGCCATTTTTACTTTAGGCTTTTATGACACTGCTAATGAAATACTGTGTTCAGCTGTGGTTTCCTCCATTCTGAAAATATGTTAGAAAATTGGATAGGACTCAAGTAAGAGCTACAAGAGTGATTAGACTTCTGAAAGTCATTCCCTATAGTGAAAGACTAAGAAAGCTCAATTTATTTAGTTACTGAAAAGAAGGTTAAGAGGATCACAATACCTACATGTGGAAGAGATTTCTGACAGTAGGCAGCTCATTAATCTAGTGAAAAAGGCATAACAAGATCCAGTGTTTGGAAGCTGAAGCTGAAATAAGACTACAAATGAGGCACAATTTTTTCACAGTGACAGTAATTAACCGTTGGAACAATCTGCCCAGGGATGTAGTTGATTCTTTATCATTTAAATGCTTTACATCAACATTAGATACTTTCCAAAGAGATAAACCTGTATCTCAAACAGATGCAGAAAATACTGGATGAGGTTCTCTGTCTGGGGTCTGCAAGAAGTCAGACTGGATGCTTATCACAGCTGCTCAACATTGTACCTCAACAAAACAGTTCTGCAAGTGCTCTGTACTTCAAGGTCCAATCATCTCATGACCATCATATCTATCCATTCTGTGCAGTTCAGTTCAAACTGAACGGAGGCTGTCTCCAAAATTCATCTTCCTGATGAAATAAGAACCTTTTCAGGACAGATATGGGCATCTTTCAAAATCATCCCATGCCGTGTTCACTGTCTGGCATCATCACTGCTGGAGACCAAACGGCATCAACACTGCCTGTAAAGCACACTCTGGAAAGCTGTTTGAACACTGGCTTTGCCTGGTGCTTCTACCCAAGGAACATCTGTTGGGCTGACTCCAAGCTAGTGACGGGTGAGTCAATATAGAGACCTTGTAAAACGTTGGAGCTTTTAGTCTCGAGGCTGCCAAATGGCCTCTCAACATAGCTGCCTGTATGAAGAATACAGTTCCTTTATGGTCAATGAGGTTGTTGGAGAATCAACAGCCTCCACGAGGCTGTTGAAGAACCAATTACAAAAGCAAAATGTATGATGAGGTTAGGTGAGCTGTTAATTTTCCTCTCAGTTCCTTAGTAATATTTGTGGAAAAAAACCTTGCCCTTTATGTCTCCAGAGCAGGATGCAAAAGAATAGCAGAGGAAAAAAAAAGAGCACAGAGATAGAAACCACACAGAGCAAGACAAGAAAAATAAGTAACAGCATTTATGCACGAAATAAGCAGAAACAGCCCTACATATAACAGTAAAGAGAAAATAGTGTGCTAAAGTATTAAATAAACCACCAAAATATTTTTCTTCAGAAAAAGAAAACTAAACACCCCATTTCTTCATCTCTAGGAAGGGGCAGAAAGAAATATTTAAAATGTGAACAAAAATAAACACTATGCCCTCAGAATACGGTACGAGGGTGGAAGCCCACAGAAAATCACACCTAGACTTGCCATAAAATATACTTGCTACAGGCTCCTGTAGGATTTTTTAGAATACCTCGTTACTCTAATTTTTTTCTTGTCACACTTAAAAGATTGGCCACAGACTACGAAATCTTTAAAAACTACTGAAAGGATTTTTTCTTTTTAGAAGATATACCTAATTAAGACAGTATAACACAGAGATTCAATATAAAATGGATTAGCAATATTTGATTGCTTCATTATCTACCCTGAGTGTAAATCTTAATGCTATTCTGAAAACTATCTCCTCACAGACCTGGGTTCCATTTCCTAATGAAAAGCTCATTAAATACAGCATTCTTGCAAAGGACATGAAGATAGCATTATTGCTTAAGAACTGGACTCTTAGTCCCGGGACATGGGAAGAGGGCTCTATTCCCTGCTCTGCCACACACTTCTCATGTGATACTGAACAAGTCACTCTCGGCTGGCTTTGCAAATGTGCTCAGCAGCTGCTTCTTATGATCAGATTACCAAAGTGCTGAAATCTTTTGAAAATCTGGCTATTTATTTTGTTGCTGAATAGGATCAGAGATCTTTTGAAATCTGGCCCCAGTTGGGGTGCTGCGCTCTTTTGAAAAGCTAGCCCTAAATCTGTATATGCCTCAATTTCTCTATTAGCATTATCAGCACTGTTCTGCTTCATCAAGAGGATGAGAAACAGCTGGCATACACAGCAATTCAAATTTGAAAGGGGATATATAAATGTAGAGTTGCTCTGATAGTTGTAGAAATGTTATATGTACTTAAAAAAGAAAACAAAAATCCAGCTCCTAATTTTTCCTAACCCTTTAACACAACTGTGGTTTTCTAGAAAACCTGAAGTGAAGTAATATTGACAATATTATTCTGCTTGCTATAGGTAATGTTGGGGAATTGTCTACGTGTATAAAAACGTGAACAAAAATATTTCTCCCTCTTCCTTTTATGATTATGAATATGCATTTAATGACTTTCCAGATGATGAAATGAGACACAGAATTTTGGACTTGCATGTGGTACCACCCCATGCAAAGCAAAGCAAAAACAATTTTTATAGGATACAAGCAGAATGCAAAGTGACAACACACACATGCTTGTGCAGATGCACTCAGCTGACTCTGTGAGTAAGAATTATAGGGAGTGACGTGCTCAAACACTGCAATTAAGGTAAGCATTTTCTAACAGCTCCATTTATGAGGAGGACTGTGGCACAACTGGAGTTAAGTCGTTTATTAGGGATTTGCCTTTCCTTACGAACAGAAATCACAGCATGACTAAAACCTTTGAAATTAAAAAATAAAAATATTCACCTTGGCTCACAAGCTAGCAAATAAACAGAAAAGATGTTTCTTAAGGGAGCTCGATATTTTAAAACAACACCTAAGTCCCCAACTGTGTGGAGGTTCTTATTTTGCTCGCAATCTCAGATAGGTATAGAGGCTTACATGTTCTCTAAATTGTAAGCTCTCTATGAAGGGTGTTCTTTAATTACAGACAGCTAATGAAAACAGTTTTTACTGATCTCTCTAATGTCCTGGGAAAGTCTTTACTATGGATTCATTGTATTCTACTTTATATCCCTGATTGAAATGGGAGACCACAAGAGCACAGGGATTTGGTGGAAACTCTATTTCCTTCCTCTGGCTTCAAAGAGAACAGTTGCAGAAATTAAGCTGCGTTGATATTGTGGTCAAACTTTGGTCAGACTGTGGTTATACTTGCATATTTTATAGATATAAAATCACTGCACTTTGGTTTTTAAAATTGCTGGGTCTACCTTCAGTATCTAAACCTCGCTGTGCTGACCACAGGTACCTAATATAACTATTACGTAAAAAATAAGAATTATTATTAAATCCATATACTTCAAACTTCACTTTCAGGGCTCTGACTATTATTTACTCCAAATATTGATACAGTGACTTTGGAAAAGACTAGTAAATATATAACTGTAAACATATGAGATGGGAAACGTAGATTACTCTTTAAAAAAAAAAAGTTTGTGTGTTTTCTTTCAGTTCAGACAAAATGTTTTCTTTGAGTCATAAGTTTTTATTGGTAATATAAAGTGATGTAACTCTTGGTAAAATAAATATTATAAAAACCCATTCACTTACATTGCTTTATTCTCTCATGTCTACATACTAATAAAGACACAGCTTCCTCTCTGGGGTTTCCTGGTTTGGTTTTTTTTTTTTTTTAAGGTCTCTGCTACATTCATTATCAGTTGATTAATCTATTTCTTCAGCACTTCATACAGATGTATTTATTACCTCCACAACAGACTCAACGAGGTCTAAAAGAAGCAGTCATTGCACGGGAGATATACGGTAGAAGTTCAGATGACCCAGAAAACCAATAAACTACATTAATAGAAGAAACAAAGGCTAAGCTCTATTGAATTTAGCAGGACTTTGAGTATGTCCTTACATCTCTGCTCAGCTGAGGAGAGTAAGGTATGACAGCTATACTGAAACTGTTAAATCCAACCAAAAGATCCAATTCTTCAACCCCTTTCATTTGCAAAACAGAGCACTGCAATATTAAGTTTTACTGAGGCTCTGTCCAAAATACTCTTCATAGCAAAGACACTTTTCTTGGGTACAGAAAAGGACAAATAAAAAGACAAACAAAAGTTCTATCAGATATTGCAATCTACAGATAGCAACAGCCTTTTTTCATTTTATATATCAAAAACTACAGCAGTGATTACTTTTTGTCTGTTTCTGATTACTAAAAGCAAAAAGCAGAACAAGCGCTTTTGGCACACCGGATTTATTGCACATCTGTAATTGGCTAACCCCATCATGTGCGTTATTTGAAAAAGTTATGTAGACTGCACATATAATTTAAGATATTCATGCTTCTAAAAAAGACCACCTGGAGCTAACCCATGCAACAAAAAACATGAATGTAAAAATCATATGGAAACATTTTATTAAGAGCTTTGGAAAAGTGGACTGTTGTGTCACTGACTTTTACACAGAAATTTCTACTGGGTGAAAATCTGTATCATTACAGAATGACAAGAAATTAACTTGTTTTTATTTTGATAGCTCCCTGACTTATTTTACAACCATTGCCAAGGTTGGAACCAATGCAACTGTCGATAGTATTCTCCTGACATATTTACCTCTGCAAGTCTGAAGCCCATGGTCTTGCAAAACCCACTCAGCCAATACTGTCAATGTTCTCAGCCACGAACTATAATGACAACACTCACCATCTTTTAGCTGGAATGAGGAAGGTATGCTCTCAACTCAGGAGTGAATTCTGAATGACAGAGTAAGGCCTACTGTGCACAGAGAGATATGCACATTGAAGGAAGAAAGAACAAAGTGAAGAGCTAAAAACTTTTTTGCATTTCTTCTAAACATTAATATTCTTCACCAGGCTGCTTTCATTACCAAGACTGCACTGAGAATGCAAATACATAGAGAAAAATAGAGGACTACAAAAAGGACAGAGTCAACACTGGAAACTGAGTACCAGAGGAAGACATTATGCACATTCGGTGTTCCACCTAAGGACTCAAAAAAAAAAAAAAAAAGAATGGCTAAGAAAAATAAACTGTATTAACAGGACATAATGAAAATGCAAAAATGACCATGTCAGTGTAACAGCGCAAGAAGAGAAAAAGGAAGATGAATGGCAGTGTAAGAGAATGGAAATACAGTAGTGGCTGGGAGTGAGAGAAAAGACATTGAAGTCACCTGTTCTATTTTCTTGCTCTTAAAAACTTTTACTGTTTGGTTGTTTTCCTATTTAATTGTTAAGTTGTAAGGTGGAGTTCTAGCAATAAACAACTCTTCCAGGGACTGACATCTGATTGACAACATTTTAGAAAGAGTATTAATTTGTTACCAGCAGTAAATGTTTTGTGTCTCCACAGAAGTGATGGATAGAACTTTTTACGATACAAATAAAGCACCATGAGAAACTAAATCATTCTATCATTTCTGCTAGCAGAACAGGAAGGATCAGGCAGGTTCATTTTATGCCTTTGTTCATGCAAAAAAGAACGGAACTTGAAATGCTTTTCCCATCACTCCTGTTCTGCATCACAAAAACCCCAAACCCTTCAAAGTCTTGTAACAAAATTAACTACAAAGCAACAACCAGTAGCCTGGAGTTTACGGCAGCAAAGATAAAAACGAATATTATTATTATTGTTGTTATTATTGTTGTTATTACTTCCATTTCACTATATTAAAATAAATACATTTTAGGAGGTTTGATTTACTAAACTGCACAGATTATTATCTATGATCCAAACATCATCGTAATTTGCAAATTTTAAATCAGCCCTCGTGCCATGTTTACTCCCAGTTCACTGATGATCATGCCCAGAGTGGTTTCCGCCAGAAACCATAGAACCTTCTTTCTTAATAATAACTTTGACTTTGATCTGCTTTCCAAGATCAATCAGTTATACAGCTAATGTGTTTAAAACAGCTTGGTTCTTACAGTATTTTAAAACCTTAATTCTGGCGCACTTATGCCTTACAAATACTTCAGTATACAATGTGTACCCTAGTTAACCTGACTTGCAATTTCACAGAGTTAAGCTGGGTTTGTTTTACAAGAATTACTTTCCATTTATCCATGCTTGTTGAAAAAATATATGCTCTTACTTTTATCCCTTTACTGGAGGAATTTTCCCAATATTTTGCCTGCAACCGCTTTGAGGCTAAGACAGCTCAGTACTGCAAACTTCACAACACCAGCACTGCAAGAAATGGATGATGCTGAATATTGTATCGGGCTGATATCAGAGGTAACCCGATCCTTGTCTGAAGGACACATAAAAAACAATTTATTCAAAAATTTATTCTGGAATATCTGAGAAACACTGCAAGCTGGGATTCAGGATGATGATGCCCAAGAGTTTCAGAGTCCCTTGCTTGTACTATGGCAGGTAACCTATCAAAGCAACACAGAACCGTGGCAACCACAGCGGGGCAATGCCAGTGGATATTACTGTGATGTCAGGGGTTTCCCCGCTCTGTCGACAAGATCTGCTTCTTTTGGCACATCTGAGAATTATACCCTTTTGTTTTTCAAGTACTTTTAAAAGTTTGATTCAGACACTAAAGAAAGATCTCTTGTTTCCCCAGCAGAAAATACAGAGATAGCATTCATCATGTATGACTCAAACACAGAGCAGGCGGTTCTTGGAGCCTCACGCTTGGGACTCCAGCATTTGGATTCCAGTGGCA
This sequence comes from Chroicocephalus ridibundus, assembly GCF_963924245.1. NCBI lineage: Eukaryota > Metazoa > Chordata > Aves > Charadriiformes > Laridae > Chroicocephalus > Chroicocephalus ridibundus. Next base: position 32,644,519 of record NC_086287.1, read on the forward strand.
GAATGATTTTGCATGAGGAGCTTGAGGGAGAAGCTAGGAGGAGCAAACAAGACAACAAAACCCACAGCAAGTTATAATAATCCCATTTTGATCAAGAAGACAGAACCACAGAATCATACTATCATTTAGGTTGGAAAAGGCCTTTAAGATCATCGAGTCCAACTGTAAACCTACACCTAACACTGCCAAGTCCACCAAAATATGAACTCTGACAGCAGAATTCTCCTTCCCGAGGTTTTGTATTGTTGATGACTGTGATTGTGTATGTTCCCTGAACACTACTGTCAACAGTAACCTTAACTGTAGAATGGATTCTGTACAGGCAAGCACTTAAAAGAAACCTGTATCAAGCTCTCCTGCATTTTCTGCATCAGTACAAGTTTTACTATACCTTTCTGCTAATGAGCCTATACCCTTGCCAGAATTCTCCCCATTTCTAATACACACAAACCCAATTTTTCTTTAATTTTTCTAATCCTGCTAGATTCTTCCTTATTGTCTCTGCTTATCTTTGTCAACTTTCTGCACCTCAGACTTTCCAGTTTATCTTAACTGCTATATATTTCCCTTTTATTTCCAAAGATTTACATGAATAAACGTACATGCTTTTTCAAGTTATTGATTTCACTTTCATTCTGAAAAAGGATGCAGTTTTATAATTTTCAGGTGTATAGGAAACCCTCATTTCATAAATTTTTCTTTAAGAGTTCTAGACAACTTTTATTCTAATTTTTCCATCAAAATTTTTCCTCACAATCAATTTCACATGTAAGTTTCCCCATTAGGCAATTAGTCCCTCAAAAAGCAGCGAGTGTATTGGTTGGCACCCTCCTCCATTTGCAGAGATTGAAAGCAATCAGGTCATGATCACCTGTCACTAGGCAACCACCAACTCTGAGTCCACTATTCAATTCATCTTATCTATCACAATGAGATTCAAACAGAGCTACCTCATTTTGGGTTCCATATCTTTCACACTAGAAAACCATCAATAATTCTTGCAAGGAACATTAATGTTTTACCACTGACTGTCTGAAATTTCCAGCACTCATTTCCTACATTCAAGCAACACCTAATAGTCTTTTTCTTTAACCTTTGTAATAGGTCAATGACTAAGCTATCTGCTCCTATGGCTGCACTGCCCCTGTGGCCACAAACAGGTTTACAATGGCTTGACATTATGTTTACAATCAGTGTTTGATACTGGTACACAGTCGGAGAACTTTATAGTGGCCTACACATAAACAGGAATCAGATTTTCATGAGAATAAGAAAAATGCCTGCAATAAAGGAAGCTATCAAGAATTCTCCAGTAGAAGAGCAGAAGTTCTACACAAAGCAGGATAGTCAGATTCAGAAGATGCTTTTCATAACAAGCAATACTGATGATTCATCCGTATTATGTTTTTTTTTCATCTGATCGACCTCTTCATGTCTAACAGTGAAAGACAATCTCTTAGGCCACAAACACTGAGGAATAAAGCAGCTCTTATTTCTTTGTCCCTATAGATGGTTTCCATGAGACAGAATTGTGTAGTGGTTCAGAAGACAAGGCTGGTCTTAGTAGAAGGCTTGTGTGGTTTGGCAGGGAAAGGCTTGTACTATCTTCCGTCTCCTGCTCAGAAGACAACACTCAGTTTAAAATATAAAAGGCTATCAATAGGTGATGTTATTTAACAGGTTTGCACAATAAGATCATTTAGAAGAGAACCATTTATTTGTCTCTTAAAAATGCATACATATCCAGTATAAAAATAACTAGGAAAAGGCATTTAATTAATGAAAGTAATCCCACTTGACATTTGGGATAACAATTACCATACTTTCCAATTATCGTTATTGCTTATTTTCTTTCCCAGAGAACTCAAAGTGCTGGACTTATTTCCTCAACCCCAAGTTTCATAGTAAGCTAAGACAGCAAGTTCACTTGCAACCTATGCTTACATACTTTGTTTGTGTTGAGAATGGATTCTTTGAAAAACTATCTTCTAGCCTTCTAGTAAGTAAAACTAGCCTTCTACTAAGACCAGCCTTGTCTTCTGAACCACTACACAATTCTGTCTCACGGAAACCATCTATAGGGACAAAGAAATAAGAGCTGCTTTATTCCTCAGTGTTTGTGGCCTAAGAGATTGTCTTTCACTGTTAGACATGAAAAGGTCAATCAGATGAAAAAAAAACAGAATACGGATGAATCATCAGTATTGCTTGTTATGAAAAGCGTCTCCCGAATCTGACTATCCTGCTTTGTGTGAAACTTCTGTTTAGTTTGAAGTAAGCGGGTGAAATTTTGTTTTAAAGCATAATTTTTCTACTTGTGATTATCAAAACGTCCTTTTTTTATATTTCACTACCAATGCAGAATTGAAGTAACATTGAATGCTTTACTGCAAGCAACATGTCAGAGTCATATTTAGTTACATTAGACAAGAACAATTTGGACAAGAAAAAATTCAGTTCACCACAAACACTTTGACAACATCTGATTTCTCTTCATGCTGAGGTATATTAATTCCAGAACACAGATGAGTAAAACTACCTAATTGCAGAACATGTGATGCTAAGAGATGGCTAAACTGAAAGTTTAACTAAAAGTTCACGCAACCTACCAGTTGATCAGTACTATTTACTGAAGTCCTTTTCACGCCTCAGAATCTCTCATTCACCTCTTCTCTTACAGCAGAAGACAAGTAAGATTATTTTACTTATATGACATAAAATGTAAAAATTTGGCTTACAAAAGAGCTCATGATAAACCCATTTATAACTTGAGATTGTGGATAATACCACAATTACTTTTTTTCTTTCAAAGAAAAGACATTTTAGGTATCCTAGTTTCCATATGTCACGTCATTCAACAAGAAATCAGACTCATGACCTTGCACCAATACTTGTATCTCCAAAGACAGAAATGAACACCTCACCTCAACTAAAAAAGAATGAAAATCTACTATTTTGATGTCACCATGGCAAAATTCCAGGACAAGGGTTTGCAAAATTAGGGACAGACTACAGGGTTGCTGCTTCAAAAGAAACAGAAATGGCAAATACTGGGAACTCTGTTCAAGACAGAGAGACATGCGCCTTCTTTTTATAGTGATGATGGTCCCAAGTCAGTATCAGCGTCCCAAAGATTGCCCAGGAAGGAAATACATGGCATGACTTTACATCAGCCAAATATACTCAACACACCAGAGAACATCACGGTGCCTCACACTGCTCCTCTCCCTTCCTCTCTTCACTTGAAAAAAAGGAAGAAAATATGGCTTGGTAAAAACTCCTACAACATAGCAGAGAATAACATAAAAAGCTGCATGATCTTTGAACACTTTCAGCAACAGTTTGTGCTAAAAATATAGAAAGATTTGGAGTTAATCATTTGAAGACAATATTCCAAAATATGAAGGTTCTCACAAGAGTCTGATGTTGAAAAAGGACTACACAGCCTGGTATGGGTCAGCAATCAGAATGCACAAGAGGACTTCAAGGGCCATGCCATGTAAAGCACCACTTACTGGCTGAACACACAGTAAATACTATAAAAATACTTCCATTCCCAGACCAGGACTTTCATAAAACCCACCTTTGAGTCCAAAAAATTGAACAGCAGCTCATTTACTGTTCTCCTCAGAACAGACCCCTTAAATACTGGGAGTCAAACAAAGACTTTTGGAGGGACAGAAACAGAGAATAGTACTGTTATTCATAACATATTGTGTGTAGTACAGAAAGAAAAACAATTTTTTCCTACTGCCTCTAAATAACTTTTTGATTATTTTCTGCCATATGAGAATCATGTCCTGGTCTTTAGGAAATGTAATCTCTAAACTCATCTGCTGCAAGTTGTGTGTATTTGTTTACAAGGACTAATACTTCCTACGCACAGAAAGACTTAGACAATGTACCCAAAAAAACCTGACTGAAGTCTGCTGTATTGAAGATGGAAAATTTATCCATTTTTAGCAAATGTCAAATCATTGGCTATTGCTTTTAAGATTAATAAAAGATATAGTGGTTTCTAGATAGCCTCTAAATAAAGATTACTATGAATGGAGAAATGATTTACCAATAGTCACCACAATGAGATTTCTTTAAAGGTTACAATCATCAGTTATTTAGCTGAAACACTGCTGAGAATGCCTGGTCATTTCTTGAATAATGCATAATGTTCATTGTAGATTTGATCTGTATTATAACAATACAGATATTTCTAAAATAATGGAGAAAACTATCTGATACTTTCCAATTGCTCAAGATATTTCCATGAAGTAATTGTCTCTGAAAATATTATATGGAGTTACCTGAGTGTTCATTTGCAAGCACAACTTGTAGCGATCGCTACACAATAGGCATAAGAAAACAAACTCATCAGCCTTTATAGACTTTTAAGGAAAGCTGTGATAAATACAGGGCAGAGTAAAGGACCTCCCTGAAATACTAAATTAAAATGATTAAAGTGCTGTACAGTCTGGGGGACAAATTTAAAATTAAGCTTTGAAATTTAATTATTAACACAAGCAGACCAACACATCTGGGGGAAGAAAGAAGAAAAAAAAAAAAAAAGCAGTTGCCTACGCAACGTAAGTATTTCTCATATAATTTTCCAAATACCTTTAAGTCTATTCAGAAGATTGCTCGGGCACGCACAAAATATAATGTCTAGTGTTTTATTGTAGGATTATCAACTATACTTCACATGAAGCTGCAAGCTATTTATGTGAGCTTGTTTATCCATATGAACTTCTTCAAGGGCAGCAAAAAGCGACCTTAATAAATGAAAATGAATTTCTTTTGATGTAATTTCATGAATGTTTGATCAGAGTGTGTTAACAGGTTTCTATGTAAGGAGAACTCGTGAAGTAATAAAATATACCTGTACTATACAGCTAAACCTGCTTATGGGGAATTCTTATACAATGAAATGCTGTTTCATCAAGCATTATTTCAATATACTAACATATAAATAATACAATCGTAGTTAGTATAAAGCTAAGTACTCAAACAGGGAGGAAAAAAAAAGCAAAAATCCTTCCTCAGCTCCCCCACACCCCTTATGCCTAGAGGAATGGCAACCATAAAACCAGATGGGTGGAGGAGCAGGATTATTATGTCAGATAGGGTGAAAAGACATTAAATGTTTACCTAGGATTTTTTATAGGGAGAAACATGTTAATGTAGGCCAGACTATTTACACTGTTGTCCAAGAATAAGGTTTAGTTCTCCATTAAAATTCTTTTCTTCATTAGAATCTTTGCACAAAAAGAAGCTTCAGTATTCAGGTATATATTCCATGGTAGGATAATGAAAAACAGCTCTCATACTCTGAACACATACACAGAGATCTGCAGAGATCAGAATTCCGTAATACAGGACAGCTTGTAGAAGCACTGTATGTCTCTTAGCTACAGGAATTTTGGGAGGAATTAACAGACAGATCATAGATCGTACAGCAGAGTCCACTCTACATCCGCCTTGAAACACTGTTTAATTGCCTGAGAATAAACTCTCATCCTGGAAAAAATGGGGAGCATTTGCATATTACATCAGAAGCTTGATGAACCATGTTATACTCGTGCTTTGGATGATGTAATTATTACCTTTTTTTTTTCCTCCATGAAAATTATATATGATGTGGCAGATAATATAAATGAAATACGTGAAATGACACAAATATGTTCGGCTACTAAATCATCAGCCTGAAAATCCTTTGGTTTTTGTCTTCCATGTCTATCTCCATCCATTGAAAATTATAACTTTCCTTAACTAATATTAATTTCTGTAAATGGAAGAGCAGGTAAAAGCCCTGTGCACCATCTGTAACAGTAACCCTTCACAGGCAGCTGTGGGCTGATAAATAAGATTCTATTTCCCCCTCCTCCCTCCACCCTTAAAGATGGCTTTTTCTTTTGCCTCATGCTATATACAGTCTATCTAGTTTAGTGCAGATTAAGAGTTTAAGTTCCACAAAGTGTGAAGGAAAAAAAAACCCAACACATGAAGTTTTCAAGCTCAAATCTCATATGCCTCTGTCCAAAATATGTTTCCTCCAAAATGTGCAATCAGTAGCTAAAGTAAAACCAGTTAGTTTTCTGTGCCATCAAAGCCAGGAAAACCACAATTCCTAAGTTTTGGTATATATGAGTTCTGCTAATGCAACTTGCTCCATAATTTAAAATACTAATCAGATGGAAAGATCACACTTATCTACATAAGTAGCATAAGTAAAAAAAATTACAGAAAAATCTACAGTTTACACAAGTCATTGGAAACACTATTTAGGACCAACAAGCAGCCACCCTCTAAAATGACTGTCTAATTCCTCTATTACCTGGCTTTTGTGGCAACTCACGTCTAAAACATTGATATTGCTGCCCAACTGCTTGTTTGAGCATGAAAAGAGGGTATTTAATATCGAAAACAGTCTATTTTGGCTGAAATGTTGATAGATGCCTACTGTCTCAGAAGTCAAAATTTCTGTACGCATTACAAGATGATAAATAATATCCTAGTCTCTAACCTGAAGATTTAAAACTTTGAATGTGATGCCCTCGAACTTCGGAAATACATGATTCTGTCTTTAAGGTTTAGCCAGAGAATTCAGATATTGAGTCCTCAAATCAAGGAAAAATGCCATACTCCTCTCAAACACATCCTTATACAAAATACTAAAACAAAGCAACACAATCATTGCTAAATAACTTTATACCATTTAGTCTACATCACCCAGAAGACTTCTTACAGCTGAATGGTTACATCAATAGGTTTGTTGTTAAATAAAAAAAATGAATAAAATAAGAGGTTTATGTCACCTTCACATGGTGTCTTTCTCATGCAGACCTCAGATTTCCACATTTGTATCCCTTTAAAGGATTTGATATGCAGGGAAAGAAGAAAGGATGATGGTAAAAATTTCAAATTAGAGGTTACTAAAGGCTGCCATATTCGATACTATACAACATATTTACTCCATACCTTTTACTGATGTATTAGGTGGAGGTCCTTCCATTCTCAAGTTCCATGGAGGATCGCCTTGATTAGCAAAGTCCCTCATTTTCAGATAGCTAATTGTAAGTCGGATGATGGATGCCTTGTCAAGCTGGCTGGTAATGGCTGCAGGCAGTGGCAACAACTTTGCCAACTCATAGAATTCAAAATTCTCCTTTCCCCGGCGAGAGCGAGCTGCATCTCGGGACTTTTCCTTCCTCAAAGCTTGTAAACTGAAAGAAAAATAAACAAAGTAAGACATTCATCAATATTAGTGCTCTGTCACATTTAACCAATTTGCTTTTTCACTCCATAGAGATTACCACATTTTCAAAATGCTGTTTTGTATGGATGTACAGACTTGAGGATATATTTAATGGTACTCCAGTCTTTGAACGATGAAAACTAACGATAATATTTGAGTGTCAGTTGTAGCCAACATATTAAGTAAGTACTCCTAACTCATTTCAGCCTCATTCTTCTTAGTCTGCCCTTCCTTTTTCTGCTGCCATCGCAAGAAAAGATTCCATTGAATGCTGTGTACACGTGGGGTTTATCTGCAGAGATGCCATTGCTCCTCCTGACCCATTGTGACCCAATTTTGTCTAAATTTGTGCCAAATTCTGACTCCTAGGAAGAACAGGTTAAAAGCAGATGACTGAAGGGTGTGCTACCTCTGACAGGGGTTGCAGTGCAGCCAAAATGACCAAACAGGTTGTACAGTAACTTCTGAAACAGAGAAGTTTAAGTCTGGGGTAATAATGTAAACCTTCCTGAATTTCATGAAGCTGCTCTTTATGAGTTGTTCAGCTGTCCTTGCTGTGGGAACAGCAACTTTTGTCAGAGGCTGAGCAAGCAGTTAATACAGTTACGTGATTCACATTTCTGATTGTAATTCACTACCAAACACGTGTCAGACTGACGAATTTTGGGGCAGAAAAGACCTTCTTTCTGCTTTACAGTGAGCTGGTGGAAATGCAAAGACATTCATTTAGTTCTGTTGCATCGATGTATCACTTGCTACCTCCCATATCCAACACCTAAAGGTAATTCACATTTTACTCCTGGGCTATTTGTTTAATTGGTGTAAAACTGCTGAACGCGCATTGTGATGACAGTGGGCAACCACTGGGGTCTTCTCCTCATCTTTCCCTATAACTCAAAGGAAACTCAAGTTTCAGTTGGTTTCAAAATATGATAATACAGCTTTGCAAGGGAAAAGTGATTAACTTGTTTTATTGCATGGTTTGGGGCAGACAAATAAACGTACAGTACACTTCCCAAAAGATCGTGAGTCAATATGTAGATAATAAGAAGACCAGATATTGCCTCTTTTGTTTTAAAAGAGGTGTTAAATTATTTTATTTTTTTTTTGGAGACAGCAGAGTGTTCAACTCAGGATATGATAAGCTTGACCATACCTCTACGTTGGTGCGTAGAGGTTGGTGCTGATGCAGGGGTTGGTGTCTGCCAGTCACTGTGTAAGGTGAGTAGAAACTGTTCTCACCCCTCACAAAGACTCTGTCTTTCCTTTGCTTCGTTTGATCTTATTGACTTGATGAAGTTACAGCCACAACTCGTCATTAGTTTACAACAGACATAGAATTCAACCAGTGTATAACGGAACAGCAAACAGTTCTCTGAAGCTTCCACAACCCTTCCTGAAACCTAGGATTTTATCAACAAAAAAAGCATAAATCATAAAGAACTCAGGCACGCAGATCTAATACCTCTCTAATACTGAGACCTCTATTTACCTATCTTTCTAATTTGGAAATAATTTAAACTACAGAGGCTCTCTTATTTTAATATTCTTAACCACCTGCATTTTCTTGGCTGTCTCTGCCACTTCAGACTTGAAAGGGCAGATCAGCTGGGCCCCTAAACCACAAATGAAATCCCTCCATCACACTTCCCCGAGAATGCTTAACAAATTATATTCCCTACACAATTCTATGCTAATAGCAATTATATTTAAAGTGACAGCCTGACTAAGAAATAGGGATGGTGAGGAAACGGCACACCCTTACCCACAGGTAAAGTAAACCATCCTACTGAATCCTACACTAAAGTACATACTTGCCTTTATGAACTCTACATAGACCTCAAGCAGCTAGATTTTTAAGTTATATTCTAGGGGAAAGAACCTGAAAAATAAGATTCCACAAGGCTCGTTGCAGATGCAATTTCAAATATCTACCACCATAGATGTGTAAAATCCCTCAAAATGTGCATTAAATATAGCCAATAGAAATATTTTATGTATATAAGGAAACCTGGAAGCTCTGTGAGGTGGGAACTGTTCAACTGATTTCAGTGAAGATACCCTATACAAGTTAAACACCTACAACGGTAACACAAGGGAGAGGCAGGCAAGTGTCTGCCCAATTGCTTGCAAGTGAAAGCTCATTTTCATGGCACAAGGGATGGACTTTACTACTTGTGATCACACTGTTTTTCTCCAGAAGCCAAGCCTGAGGACCTCAAGTCCCCAAATCAAGTTTGAGGAATCCAGAAGAGCTGAGATTCTAGATGTATTCTGAAATTTTGCACCAAGAGGTTCACACCTTCTTTCCAACGCACTTAATTATACCCCTATGTAAGAAGGGGACTTTTTGGAGATCCCCAGTAAAACAAGTAAGAAATATTACAGATCCCAGCAACTTTTGAAACTGAAAAAAGTTAGAAACTGAATGGTGATAGACTATTCCTTAGCAACCAAAGACGGAATCCACAATTTACAAGTTCTGTCTAGGGTTCAGGAGATTGCTGAAACTGAATAATACACTGCAATGTAAACTTATATAATGCATTACTGGATCACTAACAGTTTGCAATGGAAGCCAGTTAAACTGAAAAGTGAGGCTACCTGTGTAAATAAACAGCACCCTTTGAAAGCCATCTACGTGTATTCAAACTTTTGCAATAAAAAAATCCCACAGGGATGGGTAGCTGATATAATAGACATACCAAAGAAACTCCTGAGAAACAGCATTATCAATAACATATTTTTCCTCCCAGCCACGGTATATTGTCATTTGTGGAAGCTTCACTGAGTGACTCAAGTCAAGGAGTTTGTAACTTGCAGCACTCTCCTCTTGGCATCAGTGCATTAAGCTAAATTTAGAAACAACGTCTGTGCATGCAAGTCCTAATTTCTACTCTACATAATACCACTAGGGAAACACACTTGTAGCATCGGACACTGCAGTTATGCTGATATAATGGGTCCTTCATTTGGGAGCAGTGATTTCCTCAGCAGGATGCAGATATTCATTAGGTATGACCTAAACATCACTTTTAATCCTCTCTGGCACCTGTGATTCAGATAGGCAACATCAACTTCATCATCAGATGCTCTTAACAGAGCAAAGTGCTGGCACTGAGAATCCCAAGAGGATGCTAGAAGAGAAGGGTGTGAAGCTCACAACAGAAAGCAGTGGTGCTGACACAGGAGAATAATTCATCTTGGGTCCTGTCACATGACACTGGGATTAGAGGTGACTCCTGGTAACATAAATGAATTTGCTAGAGTATCAGGCTGCAAAAACTCAGAAATACCCGCAGGCTGTCCCGTTAATGACACAAATAAAAATATGGGAGACTATACGCATGTTTACTAGGCGGATTTCAAAAACATTCAGAAAGCACCAAGAAAGCAAGCATCACACATGTAAGAGCTCTTACGTGACAGAGAAGGTCCCCCAAAAGACAAGCAAATCTCCACAGACTATCCACAGTACCAAGAAGAAACTAACAGTGGGAAATACACCCAAGGGACATAAATATTGCTCCCTCTTTTCCTTCTGTGTAGAAGGGGAAGGAGCTCAGATAATTGGATCAGAGTGCATCCCTGTACGATATCAAAGGATGATGTTGTCATACAATGGTGAAACTTCATGTGATCCCTTAACACACCTCTCAAAGAATTTCCATATACAGAGTCCACTAAAGGAGACGAAGAGCTTTCCAGCTGCTAGCTCCTGATAATTCTGAGACGCAGTACCATATAAACAGGATATTTAATGGCTAGAAAACTAATGCTATTTTAGATATTAGGTTTCTAAAATATGTATTATTTTTCCTTTTAGGGCCTTTCCAGATGGACTGATATAAAGGGGGTCTGGCTTTTACAGATGAAAGGGTACAATAAATACTACCATATAATTTTAAAATGGTGTACACAACATTTCTAAAGTAGATTTTCTATTGAAGACACAGCAGATGCAGAAGACATGATAATATGGTGTTGCATAAAAGTTTTATTGGTACTCATAACTCACTTGTGATTTCATTGTGCTTGTGGTCATTCCAAGCTTAACCTGCTTCATATTTTATTTCACATCATTTTATGTATTTTATATTCATAAGCATATACATGCATCCGTATCTGTGTGCACACCCACAACCTCCACATGTCTGACAGATCATCATCTGTCACTTTAAAGATGGGACAATCACAGCTCCTAATTTTTGCAGCATATAATGGCAATCAAACATGTTACAGCATATCAACAGATGCACTGACCTACATTAGCAAGGATTTTTTAGCATATCAATACCTCACTTCTGTGTCTCAGTTTGGGCGGTAAAAATCAGAGAAATAATTTAATTCCGTGAGTTTGCATTTTGAATGAAAACAGGGGAATGGATGTGGTTACAAATAAATATTTCTGTCCGCGATTTCAAAATACAGCTTGGAAGCAGATATATCACAGACTTGGCCAGTTTTAGAAAGGCAGCTCGCATATATATTTCACCTTCACTGTTCCCTCAGATCTGACGCAGGCAAGACCCCCCCCAAGCTGGGCTTCTCAGAGATGTTGGTCTCCCCTTGCACAGCCCCACATAATAGCATTGGTGAGCTTTTATGGTACCCTTGCTGTACCTGTCATAAATAGAGATCAAACTGGGAATGATGGCCATAGAACAAAGTTTGAGGGACACACGGGCTGCTGAGCTCCAGATATAAGGGCTCCGGCCAACAGACAGCTTGTCTGAGGTGTGCCGTTGGAGTTTTTGCTCATTTTCATTAACTATAAGCAGAGAAGCACGGCAAACTCTCACAAAGGATGCACAGTGTTTTTGATAATTCTATTGAAATCCTCCCTGATTTCAGGAGAAACTTTACAAGCGCAACAGTATACCAGAACAGAGCACTTTTTCTTGTAATACTAAACAATACCATACTTGTTAATTCAGCTGTTATCGACCACTAGCGAATTTCTTAAGCCTCTAACAACAATATGGATTAGTAGCCGCAAAACCAGATACAGTACAACAAAAACACTTAACAATATCTAATAATGTTTATAACAAGCTTTATAGAGAATGAAGCAGTATGTGTGTGTATTTTTATATTAGTCTAGTCTTTTAAATTCAAGGATCAAAAGGTCCACTATAAACATTACCCAACTCTCTGAAGGCCGTAGTCAGAGGGACGTTACATCTATTTCACAGAAAAGAAATCAGATATATGGAAAGGATGTGCAACATTAGAGCACACAATGAATCTGTGACCAAAAAAAATGGACTGGAGCTAAGTGACCCAACCCCATCAACACCCTGAAAGAGACTTTCAATGATGTATGTCCTTCTGTGTATATTGTTTTCCAATATAAAGAACAGAAGAATGCTTACTTGCTATTGAATTTAGTTGTGGTATCACATAAAGGAAGAAATTTATGCTGCTCCTGAGTCCACAGGTGTGCATTTGTGCAATTCTGTATGAGATACACTAGAAAGATTCTCTCATTTGTTCCTACCTTGTTCTATATTAATATGACGTGACATAGTATTGTCATACTTTAGACATTTTTATAGTTAGATCCACTTTAGATCCCTTCCCCCTTCTTTTAATAACCTATTTACATCGTTTCTGTATTTATATCAATGCTACGTAGTGGGTGAGTATGACAATTTAACTAATACGAATGTTTATACATTCTGATCTATTACAGGAAAAATCTTTATATCTAATTGGCTGACTTAGCCACATTCTTAAAGAGAATCTTTTCTGGACCTTCAAGATGACCAGTGCAAACAATGAGGGTAGTTAAGCCCATTTATAACAATGGATACATAGAAAAGCCGACTCTTAATTCCTGGGCAATTCATTAAGATAACGTCCAAGTCCACCTACAGGTGACCACCCATAGGCCACGTTCTAGCCTATAAAAATCTGTTTTCATTTCACTGATCTAACAGGACAATTACACTTCATTAAAAGTTCAAAGAATGGAACAGCATCAATATTGAAATGACCCAATTATTTTGAATATTTATTTATTTTGCTTCTATGTGACTACTCTTATGCCTGAGCTTTTTTCAAAAGTGTTCTTTAATAGTGACATCTCAAAAACAGTGGGTAACCCAAGAGAATATTCATCTGAACTGCAGTGCACATTTTCAGACTCCAAAAAAAGATTTAGACTGGGGGAAAGATGGAGGAAGTAAAGCAGAGTAACCTGCACCATATAGTTGCACATATTGCAGTTGAAAAGTCCAGTCTAGCAAGTCAAGCATCATCACTGGTGGCAGCAGGAGCCTAAAGTCTCCTGTTATCGAGGTTCTTTGTTATTGTGCTGTTTTTCTAAATGTTATGCTCTAGAGAACTCACAAATATGCATGAAACTGGATATTTTTTCAGTAGAGTAGATACAAGTGAGTATAAAAGGATGAAGCAAGAGAGCTAACGTTTGTGTAGATGTGAATTAAAAGGAGAAAATAAATCCTCTCCAACTTCCTAAGACTAACTCATTTAGTTCTGAAAAATTGATACTGAAATATATGTTAATGTTTACCTCTAAGTTTTACACAATATTTTGCTATCTTTGGGAATTTTTTGGTTTTGAGACAGCTTTTTGACTTGATGTTTCCTCCCTTTCTTTGCTTTACTTTTTTTCTGCTGTCCTATTCATAGACTTCCATTTCACACAGATTGTTTCTGAACCGAGAGTACAAGAACTTCAAGACTAATAAAAACCAGTTACACTGTTTAAAAGAGAAGAGTACTTTTGTGAGGGTAAAACCTCCAAAAAAAAGTAAGGAAGGCGAATCAAAAGACACATAAAATTTTACCTTCTTCTTTCTTTTTTAAGTACATCTGAGAAGTCAGGCGGCAGATTTTTATGGATTTTTCTACTTGTTTGCTTAGGAGATCCGAACATTGCTCAGTCTCACTATTTATCAATTAATCTAGCATGCAGCCTCAAAGGAAAAAGGTCGACCTGTATTAAAAATTCATCCATCAAAAATTCATCAAAGACTTCAGCATTTTAACTCGTGAACCTTTGAACACCTGCCTACTTGTCAGATCTGTGGTCATAGTTAACTGGAATCTATAGTTGCTACAGTATCCATACTTGCTCTGACATGAGCTGCATGAGGAGACTTTCAGGTGAAAGTGCAGTACATAACACAGTGAGCCACACTGCTTCCTCGAACTGTTCTTTTTGTCACAAAAGGGATATCTGACTAAGTTCAAAGTCAGTCAAATCAGACCCTTTCAATAAGCAAACGCTTTTCAGGGGTGTTCATTTTTGCCACACCATAAATATCACTGTTCTTCCAGGGCAAAAGTTTGCCAAAAATGTAAACAAAACCATTATCTGACATTAACATCAATGGCATAGTCCACAAATTGAAGCCATTTAATGCTGTCCAAGAAAAATTAATGTTTTCGGAAGACTTTCTTTAATGTGTGAAGAAAGCTGTATAGTATATGCTGGAAGTTAAAGCTGGAACCTTCAAGTTCAAGGTAAAAACTCTGCTGCTTAACTAATGCACTGCTCATAGCTGTCATCATTAATTTATGTTAGCCTCTGTAAACATCAAGAGTATAATAGGCCAATTTCACAACTAAATATAGATGCACATTTTGCCCTTATATAAATGGCAGATTGCTGCTGTAGATCATCACTGCAGCAACACGTCAGTAAAGATGCACTGTTTGATGGTCTGATGCTCACACAATATATAAAACCAGTTGTAATGGTTGTTTGGAAGCAAAGTGTAACATAGCAGCAAAATTTCATTTGTTCCACAAACTCAGGATATATTAAGCTTGGCTGACAAAGACTGTTTGATGTGCTAAATCAGTTTGACCTTCATTTTTGCTTTATATTTCTCATTTAACACATGAAATGACCATTATTTTTTCACTATATAGGAAAATACCACAGAACTAGTTTCTATTAAAAAGCCTCTTTTCTTTGTAGATAGCAGAAACACGTTTTGTCAAATGTGCTTTAACAATTATTGTAAAAATAATGTGCAACTTACGAAAAAAATAATATCTATACTAACCCAAGCTTTTTCTTATATCAGTGAGATTTGAGGCCGTTTTTTAGGGATTGTTGTTTGGCAGAAGAGGTTTCTTTTATTTTATTTTCAATATGTAAACATGGTTCAAGGAAAAGGTTTGTGTATGCTTGAACTAATCATTAAATGTAATGTTTTATCGCCAATAAGCACCTTCATTGCAACACTTAAATAACAGGATTTACTTCCAAAGTGAGTCGTTAGAACATAATAATAGGAACCTGGCAGGTTTTTAAGGATTACAAACTCGCCATCTTGCACAATCTTTTAAAAGTAATGTACACTTTGATACGGCAACAATTAAGTGAACTGTGATACACCAGTTCGAACCCAAACTCTCCAACCAGAAAACACTGGTGTTTTGATCTTTTTTTTTTTCCTATGCTGTACTAAGCAATTGCCAGCTTCATGATAATAGAGAAACCGCAGTTTTATCAAGCAATTTTGCAGCACCCAATAAACAGCACTTTACCTTGGAGCAACTTGTACATTTCACACCTTAAATTTCTATTTACCAAATCAGCTAATCACTTCACAATTGAACTTCTCAGAACAAAAAATTATCAATTAAAGTGGTTGAAACTCCTGCAAATTATCATTTAGGAATGAAGTAATTGCTTTCATCAGGGCAGAAAAGCCCGCCAGAACAGAAATGTCACTTCAGATTAGTGTTCTCACTCCTGAAGCTATGGATGACACAGCTGATATAAGACTAAATGCCAAGACCAATCAATTGCTTTTGTGGCTCTGTTCTGAGCTGCTGTAAAAGGGGCCATTTTCTAGGATCTACTCTTCATTATAGTAAATGCTATCTCCTTGGTAACATAATTCCATTTCTCATAAATTCCGTCTGAGAGCATTGTCCTAACAATGGATGTTTGTGGAAAAGAATGCTGTTGGTTTAATGCAAAGAAATTAAGTGTGAACGGCTGTCAGAGTAGTAGAGTTTGCTTGTTCTTAAACATAAATTGAAGTCTTTACATTAAAAACGGAATACTTCGGCAGAAATGAATGTTCTGAACAAGTGTAATATATTGCATTTGCAAGCGGTGTGTTTCTGATTGAGAGTTTAGACTTTTTTTGTATACCTATGTTCTGTCTATAGTGGGCACACTCGTCCCTAGCAGAGATGTGTCAGTTTAAGAGAGAGTAGATAAACACTCCACTTATTTCACAGCAGTGCAGTTAGGAAATGTGAAACTGCAGAAGAAAACATGGTCTCATTATCATATGACATGCTATTTGTTAGCAGACTCATCTGTGTATAAAAGCCTTCTTTGAACTGAGCCCTCACTGGAAATATCTGTATTTCAATTTGTATTGTTCAGCTTCCTAAAATACTAAGAATCTGAGTTATGGTCTCCAATTAAAAGGATATCTGAGAAGCTAATTTGGTGGAACAGCAGCAATTTCCTGCACTGCTCTCCTCATGACTGAAGTTTAGAAACAAATTCAAGATTACAGATTTTCATTCAAAACAGGATGAAAAGTATTCCTCCCTCAATGAGCATAAGCAATTCCAATTAACAATAACAAGAGTTATGTGACAGGAGAATATATTACCGAATATGTAAAGAAGTAATTTATTCAGCATTAAGATGAAAAGTGCAATTTTACTGTAGTATTTCTATGGGTAACCAAAGAAATAGCACAGGTACGCTGTTGCCAGACTGTGGCTATAGCCCTGAATGTTGGCAATCTCACAAACGTATAAACAATTGTGCCCATTATATGATATGGGGAAAACAAGAGGACAAGAGAGACGTAAAGTCACTGCATGTCACATCTACCTGCTTGAAGTAAACGTAGTACTTTAAATTGCAAAGCCAGATAGCTTTAGTCCAGGTTCTCCAAACATGCTATCTCGTATACCATATTAAATATGCTATATGGCATAGCGCGGTTTAAATACGAGCTTTACACTTCCCGATAAATAACAGTTACTACCTAAATAAGTCACTCTGAAATGAACAAACAGCATCCAAATCTCAGATTGCACTCCTTTTGTGAGCGCTGTCTTTAAGAAGGAACACTTCAGATTAGGGGGTTTTGATCTGGTTCTGAATTAATATTTAAAAGAGTAAGTAAACCGCTGCTATTTTCTTCACCTATGTCAGAGCTATTGCAGAAATATTTGCTGGAATGTTTATATCAGTTACGGACATTATTTTCCATAACATTATTTTACCAGTGGCAGCTCTGGCACAAACAGCTGCACAGGTAAAAAAAATACTTTTTTTGTTTGTTTGTTTTTAATAGCAGCCATGTCTTGCGCAAGGTAGTTATCTATACGATGAAGTTTTACTACTCCCGAAAAGCCTAAGAGCACAATGTTGCATTCAGACATCCCATGTTTGCTCTTTACAGATGACCTAAATAGGGATTTTGTTAGAGTTGGCTGTGCTCTCTGTAACTATCCGCTCCAATTTAGTTCCCAGAGCCAGGAAAAAAAAGGCAAGAATTCCAACCTCTCTCTTTCACTGCTACCACATAAATAATCACTTGGTGGTGTGTTCTCAATTACTATTAATACCAAGACTCATTCTGAAGAAAATAACATGCTTTATCTACCTCACCTTTATCTACCCACTCTTACAATTATCACCCTCATCATCTCATAATTCTCTTCTTCCCATCTAAAAGTTATGCTTACACTTAGCCTGTGACTATGGGTCTATGCTGAACATACGCATCTTGTAGTTTCAAACCCTACCAACGGGAGTCTGGACAAGACCTTTTGTGAAGAAGCATTGAAGGAATATAGGATACACGGGCACTGCATCCAGAGGAGTGACTGCAGTTTACAGAGACACAACTGAGCTATCTTAAAACTGACAAAAATATAATTTCAACAGGACAGAAAATGAGCTACGTGACCAACGTAAGCCCTGAGCCTTGCATGTTTTTTGCTGCCTTTGATGCAACCTGTACTGATAGAAGTCACTCTGTCATTGATATTCATGCTACCTACTTTAAAAACACCTCCAAGCACATTTAAAAAAAAAATAAATAAAAAAAAGAAATGCAATAAGCAGTCTGGGTGGTGGCGTAGATACATCCATTGAATGCGCAAAGTCAAGGAGTGCATGCAAAATTTTTCTTTTGCAGTCTTAGGAAGACCCTGCTGCCTGTGCAAGTCTCCAGAAGCTCACTGGTGGATTTATTGAAGCTCATTTTTCCAGAAGCACAAGCTCTGCTCTCCAAGGGGCAGCGTCACCTACTGAACTCTTGCCTCAGTAGAGTATGAATGAGCTGCAAGGCCTTTCGCGTTTAGCCCCCTAGCTTGAACGCCGAGCAGTTTAGTGTAAATTAATTTCAGTAAAGCACAAGACAGCAAGGATTTCACAAGCAGGTGTCTCTTTCACATGTACCACCAGTGAAATAAATATAAATACTGTTTACATATTCCAGGACAGGATACAGTCTCCACTGACTTCCCTTGCAGAGGGACTTCATTTACTTTCTATATAACCCTCTGGGACAAGTGACAACTCTGTAACTGTGATGCAAACACTGGTGAAGGGCAGAAAAAGTTGGGGAAAAAAATGTCTGGCCAGAAAACAGTAATTCATCAAACAGGAAAGAATGTGCAACTTTTAGGCCACCTGTTTCTTCAAGTTTATAGATACCACCGGTAGAGTTACAGCAGGGTATGAAGTTTTAAGAAACAAAAACAGACAAGCGTATAGGGTTTGGACATAGGACAATGATTTTAAAAAAATAACAAAACAAACGAAAAAAACAAACCCAAAGCAATACGCAAAATCGCATCATACTTCCACAAATCAGCATTACCATGCATTTTCCAAGGCTGGCTTTCTACCTCCTACCTGTTTCTTGAGGGAATTAGGCTATGCTTACCATGTCCTTACTTCCTAAGGAAGACAAAAGACTTGCCAAATACTGCAGAATCTTACAGTTAATTTATCAAGAAGGAACCTTTGCCCAAACTTTAAGCAAAATGTCAAGTCAACCATATGTATGTTTTTTCACCAGCACACGACTAGCATTGTAGTTTACAGGTTAGTAAAAAAAGCCTCATGAAGCAACACATTATTGTGCACAGTGCTCCACACATCTCTCCTCAGCTCTAATTACAAACTTTCAGGTTTTATTAGTGGTAAACGATAGCTTAAAAACAAACTGCATCTTGCAGATTCAAACTAAATAATACTCATCCCCTTAAAATGACCTCTTCAGATGGTATGAAATACATTAATGATCCCTGGAAACCTAAGAAACCCACAAAAAATCCATATTGTCCCCTTCCTTCCATTCCACCTTCCATTCCATTCATAATAAATAAATAAATAAAAGAAAACCTACTCAAGGGCTAAAGTCCTTAGTCCCCAAAGCAATCAGTTTTATATTTAACATTTTATTAAAAAAAAAAAAACAAACACAACACTGCCTGCATCTTCATGTTTCAGTGCATTATAGTAGCCCTGCTATAGTGTACTATTACACTATACTGTACACTACACTATGCTATAGTGTACTCTTACACTATAGTGTAACAGGTTGATGGAAGTTCTTTCTACTTTCAGTCTGTTACAACCTTCTTTAAGAAATAACCTTTCAGTTGAAATTTTTCATGCTGGTTCTCAGCTGGTCCCCAAAATGAAATTTTATATGCAGATAGATAAAAATTCATTGAACCATTTTTTAGTTATATGACTGTGTGGATTTTAGGTGCATAACACAAAGACTTACAGGTCATATGAAAAAGAGATGATATTGTTATACTTTCAACAGTTTTGATACAGTGGGATAAAAATGAAACCCACATTGATTGCAGAAGGAAGAGCTTCCTCCTTGTTCCATTTACAGATATCAGCACTGGCCACACACATTACTGGGCTCATGTGTTTCCTGAAATGCCAAGAGTCTACTGTCAGAGGTTATGCACCCAACCCAGACCGTGAACTGCCTCACACAGTGGTAACTGCTGTGCTGGAGGTACGTCCCTACATATTTCAGTTTTCAGGCATTTGTAGGAGACCCAGGATCGAATTTCTAAATAAGGTTTCCAGATATGGTATAGCCAAAGCCAGTTCTCTTCAGAAACCACTTTAATTAGTCAGAGTAGACCTGATGCAACAAGCATTTTAAGCTGAAAGTAGTGATATGCCAGAACCTTTCCTTAAAACACACGCATCATCAATTACAATCCTAAAACTGTATAAAGAAACATTTAACCAAAAGCCCCAAAGCTTTAACAGTTGAGACATAAATCTCATATCCTAAGTAATGCTTACTTTCTTCAGTAATATTCAACTATAAGCAAGAGTAGCAATTATCCTAAATCCATCAGACTGCACGCATCAAGGCATTAAAATTATCAGTGCTCTGAAATACTGCCCAACAGCCGCCCAGGCTACACCTCCACCAAGGAGTAATGCTCTTTGCAGAAGCACTTCTTCAGAAAGGGACAACCAGCCACAGAGCTCAAGAAACATGAGCAACAGCAAACCATGAAAGAAAGTGAGATCTGGATGTAAGATCCCCTTCTGAAAAGCTCCGTGCCTCGAGTGGCAATTAATTACTCAGCAGGTACAGTATCTCCCTGCAAAGTTTCACAGGTCTGTATCAGAGAGGAATATTATGATTATCTAGAAACTCTATTCATCATGAGCAGGCCACATAACGCTACCCAGTAATTCTGGTCTCTTTTGCTGCAAAGTATCTATCCTAATCTGGAAACTCCAAGAAGTAAAGAATTTCTATTGCTAAGCAGCTGCAATGTTTAAATTAGCCTCACCATTAACATTTTGTGTTTCATTTCCAGTTTCAACTTTGCTGAATTCAGCTTTCAGTCACTGAATCTTGCGATTCCTTTGTCCACTAAACAAAAGAAACTCCAAATATCTGCTATCTTCTTCCCGTCTGGGTAATTACAGGCCATGATCAAGTCACCCTTTTAACCTTCCCTTTGACAAGATATTCGATTGACTAAACAAACTCAGTCATTGTATGTTTTCCAGTCTTCATTTTAGTAGTCTCTTTTTCCAACGTAAGAACAATTAAAAAATTTCAATGCTAAACCTAGTAGCAATCATCACTGGGTAACATCATTTTCCATGTTCAATATTTCAATTGACATATTTAAAGATTATTTTAGCCCATAGCCGAAGCAGCATCATCCTCAGCTACGGTGCTCTGCTACTCGTAAGAAAACTTACGTCTTTCAATTTGAGATATAACTATGAACTACAACGTCAGTTGTGTGTTTCTGCCTGTGTGCTATTCCTGGCCAGTGATGGTATTTATGTTTCAGAAATGGAAACAGATCTGATAAGTTCCATAGGTTATAGAGCATGTAAAATCAGAGAAAAATATTAATTAATTAATGCCAGAAACGAACATATTTTCTTCTAGGCATGTAGGATTGTCTCAGTCTAATCTGGACTGATTCTCTGCAATCATTTCTTCATTTTATTTGTGAGGGGTACAGTAATCACTTACTCTAAAGACAACCAGACAAGAGTTTCTTTTACGCCACCTCAGAATTTTTGGTGTAAAATGGCAGAATCAGGTTAAAATGGCTGATGTCAGAAACAAGCAGAGTTTCTTAATTTCCCCCAGCATGAGATACGCGTTTTTCACTTATCCAGAGTTAATATTTTTCTGTTTTCCAAATGAACTGAAATTCCTGAGAAAAAGAAAGGTTCCCATGTTTCCCAGCATGGACCGCTTGGATTGACCAGACTGTCACCTGTTCCAAACAGTACCATCAATCATAATAATAATAATAATAATAAAGAAATAAAAATGAAGACAACCTTATTCCTTCTCTATTCAGCCACAGAATGATGCTTTAAAATTATTCCATTTCTAAACTCATCTGACTTGGACCAGCATTTCTCCTCCTATACCTTTTGGCCATCTTTCCTAGTGCTCCGACTGCCACAGCACGGTGAGGCTGACCTGTGAAGGTGAACAGGAATGGAGAGTATTTAAGAGCACCAGCGTGAATCACTAAGGGCAAACAGCAAATTTGTCACAGATGGGCTCGTGGCAGAATATTATTATCCCTCAAAGGCTGCTGAAAACCTTTCAGATTGCTGTTAGCCATCAAACCAGCACTGTTACTCAATATGGACAGTACGCCCAGACCTCAAAAACGTCGGTAGTGGCATTGTTCATGTTCTCCATTTCGACTCCTTGCCCACGTTTTGGATTTTTAATATAGCCAGACACATACATTAAGTGAGCCTCTGTCATAATAATGAATTCTTGAGATAATCCCCAGAAGTCATTATTCACACAGATGTTCGAAACATATAGAACAATTAAGAGAGGATTTTCAAAACCATACAGTGCTGCATAATCCTGCTCTTAGGGAAAAGATGCCCTGGAAGTTGTGTTTGAAAATGCCACC
The DNA here is from genome assembly GCF_963924245.1 of Chroicocephalus ridibundus. Classification (NCBI taxonomy): domain Eukaryota; kingdom Metazoa; phylum Chordata; class Aves; order Charadriiformes; family Laridae; genus Chroicocephalus; species Chroicocephalus ridibundus. The sequence goes on from NC_086287.1 coordinate 32,667,206, forward strand.
TTACTCTATTTAAAACCTGTTATCACTGGGATAACCTCAGTCAGGTAAGCCAGAAACACTCTGGAATCAAGAGGAAATAAAACCAATATACACCCGTGAACACTGCATGTTAATCTTGGAACTTACCTGTTGATAGATCTACAAGCTCATCAGAAGGTGACAGAGGTGCAACGACTGCTAGGCTGCTAGTAATAGCTCCTGAATAATACTTAAAACCAGCAAACGTATTAGGTTTGTGGGTGGGGGTTTAGCTACAGAAAAGAAAGAGGAAAAGAAGGAACCATCACAAAGAGCTATTATACCTGACGGGCTCTACACAAGACAGATGAAATGTGAGCTTCAGTATTCAAAATAGAAAGGATACAATCATATGTCTGGTTAACTTACAGGAAATAGTTCCAGAGACAATTTTATACTAACTACAGTGATTTGAGCAATTTTTAAAAATAATACCAGCCAATTTCTCTCCATTATACTCTGCTGGCAGAAAATAAAACATTTTTCTTTGAAATGATTGCCTCTGGTTTTGTTAAATCATGCAGCCTGTCAACATGTGGTCACCAGTTTTACATGATCTTTCTGCCTCTCTGGAAAAGAACGAATTTGCAGCCTGATCCCTGATATAAATATGTAATCTGGCATCAGTTAAAGCTGTTGCTATTACTACAAAGAAGACAGGTACGCAACTGTAATATGAAAAAAAAAAAATCTAAGTCAAAAGGATATATTTTGAATTCAAATATGACAGGGTTTTTGATTTTTCTTAAATGCTAGTCCTGGCAACTCCTGCCATTGAAAAACACAGAGCAGGGGAAAAGAAAAAAAAAAAAAAAGAAAGCAGAGTCTAATTCTGTCCCCAGATGTGCCTGCCCGACTCCATTGATTTCAAAGGACAACACGGACCTGAAGTGTTAAGTGATTTCATAAAAGTAAATATTTGAAAAACAAAATGAGAAAAAATTGTGGAATCCTTCCTTTGGTACACAGTTGTTTCAGCAAGCTCACAGCAGCTGAACAAATTAAATCTCCAACCTTTTGCTGTCAAGTGGGAATCATGTACTAATAATCCTGTAACTGTGTGATTGGGATATGTGTTCATCTCAACAATGTGACTAAATGTCTGGAAAAAGTGAACGGAGAACAAAATCTCAGAAAGAAAAACCACATTAAATTTGACTTTAGTAAACTTATGTTGAATTAACCTTTATAAGACACTTTGTTTTTACTGAGAATTCACCTATTTAGTATTCTTTTTACACCAGGGTTTTCAAGGCTTGCTGTCTTTTCTAAACTCCTTTGTATACTGGGTGTAGCATACCTCACATATCTTTTAATCTCTGTTTAAGGATGAAGAGATACAGAGTCAGTCTTTATAATTAAATCATGACTGTTGACTACAGCAGTTGCTGTGATTTCAGCTTATACAGCTATTATTTGTATTCCTAGGAATGCCTACTTCAAAAACACACGATGGGAAAAATCGTGCTCTTAAGAGCAAGAGAGAAAAAGCAGCTGAAGTGTTCCCCATAATGCAGAAGGAGTCGATGTATCTGTGTGATGCTTAATGCCTTCCAGGCACTTGAGGACTTCACTGAGCAACAGGGTTTACTACAGCTTTAATAAGGTGCAAATGCAAACTCCCACGCTGCTAGCCTGCTGACAGATACTACTGACATGACAAAATGGGATCTTGACTATTGTGTTCATATGACCTGTGGCAGGGGCGACTGAAGGTACACCCACGTGTACCAATGCTCCAGTTTGTGACTGTCTCCGGTAGAGAAATCAGAGAACGGGAGTCTCATAATTGCCTCCAGCATCCCTGAAAAGTGAAAGCCACACACAAACCAAAGCTGCCGCTAGAATTCTGGCCAAGCAGAAGAAACTTTTTCCACTAACTAGTTTTTAACTGAAATGCCAAAAACACTAAAAAGCTTTAGAGTCTTCTATTAATGGCCAGTAGAAAGAAGATATTAGCCTGATTTGCAAAAAAAATAAACATCAGGATGACATTTGGACAGTAAAAAGTAATGACTGTAGGATAATAACAGGACAAGTTAAATCAGGGTAGAATTTTGATTTTCAGGTTACTTCAAGATTTGTTTAGACCTACAGCCTTCACAAACTAGGAATTCTTGTGCCAATTTTAAAAGTCTTATTTAAAATATTTTATGAGTTCAGTTTACATTAAAATCTCAAATAAAATAGCATGGATGCTTTGTGCGGCCATCTGCTACTCTCATCAAGTGTCTCTAGTGACGAAAATGAGGATACTAGTAGTTTTACTGTGGAGATAATTGAAGCCTTTCTAAGAATAATTTCTATTCAGTTCTTTAGAGCCAAATTTTGCCCTTGGATCTGCACTCTATCTTGTAATATTGGAATGTGGTTCTTGTTTCAGCAGTTAATATCAGCCTCTGAGTTTAAAACATGAGCTACCAGTATTCTTTCATCCCTTTGCAAAGATGATATAATCTGTATTATATATTTGGGAGATGCTTTTGGGGCACAGCGAGCATGGTTATATATTTAAATTATATAAATAATGATGATATCATAGGCTGATCAGCAGTGACCTTAGTTTCTAACTTCAGTTCTACCACTGATTTCTAGTATAATCAAGAGTAAAACACTAACTTGACTCACATCCTCGCAATATTAGCCTGCTAGAAAAACTGTTCTGATATATAGCTTATGTGATACATTTTCAAATCCTCACAGATCCCAAACCTGCATACTTTAGTCATAAAAGTAATCCATTCATTTTAATGAGATTATACAGAGACCTCTTGAATTAATCAGAAGTTATGATTCAGGTCCATGCGGGCAATTCCATCCTGTAGGTTAGGTGACGCTGAGCTCTGCTGTACCTAAACTGCAGTCCTGAAAACTCATCTATAAAGAAAGTGTATACTTGATGTTGAATTGAACATGTAATCCCTGCACCACATACTTTTAAAACCTAAGTACTTGAATTAGCCTCATTGCTATGGGATGCTGCCTCCCACTGCTTTTACTGCAGCTGCTGGAGCAATGCTCAGATGAGCTGGGAATGTTCCAAAAAGCTGCTTTCTTTTCATCGCTATGACTGCTTATCAGCTTTCTAACTGGCCCCGTATCACAGCATATCGTAGCATATCACGACACAGAAAACAAGTTGCTGTTCAGCCTGTTTCCCAGTAAGACTGAGGAAACCTGAGCTGACCTGGTCTCAGGGACCATTTCCTCAAGGATGTTCTCCTTTTTCCAACACAGATAAAATAGTCAAAGAAAAGAGAAGGGAAAAAAAAAAGAAAAAAAAATAAAACAAAAAGAAGGAAAATCTGAGCAAAGAAAGTGCATTCAGCTTTACCTACTGGAGACTGAAAGACAGATGCAGGGTTAGCCCTGGTACCCACATCACCATAGGCCAACTGGGAATTGCTGGTGCATAGTGAGCTCCCATCAGTCTCAGACTCCACAGCGCACACAAACGCATACATTAGGGATGAGGTGTAGAAGCTAGCTCTACATACATTAGCTAGTGAATTCTCCATACAGCACCTGGGGGTGGGGGGGAAGCGTGCATATATTTTTTTTTTTTCCCCTCCAAAAAAAGAACAAAAGCAAAAAATAAACCTGTGCAAAGCAAACGGAACAGATATAGGAATCTGTTTCAAAGCACAGACTGCATTCCCTTGACTTCTCGGAAATATGTTTAGCCCTTCACTTGAAACAGCTGGACACCAGTGAATATAGGTATCATTTCATATACTACTGAAAATACGTTCTATTTGGGAGCTGTGTACAGGAATAAATAACAAGATCCTAGCTACACAAACACATTGAACTGGCAGAGACTAGCATTACAGATGAAAGAAATCTCTTTCCTCTCAACACTGGTAGTGTATTCCCACCCCGCACCATCACCTGCCTTGGGAATAGGTAAGGTTAAAATTAGTAAGTGATTTTTACTGGGTTATTTTACAGGTTCCTTAATCCAGTTTACCGTATGGATGTATAAATGCCCATATAAGCAGTGGTGGCACAGAATGAGTGAGAACGCACCTCTAAGCACTACCAGTTTAACATATTCATGAAGAAAAGGCGACGATAGGAGCAAGACTACATACTCAGCTGAAGCTGTCAGAACAATAAGGGTTGCCAGAATGAAACTGCCCACTTGGAATCAGGCCAAAAATTACCATTCCTTTAGAAATGCTTACTTAGAAGTATGAAAAGTGCTAAACATTAATAAACACAGCCAGTCAATATCTTAAATTCTCCCTCGGCTCCATCAGTAACCTAAGGCCATGCCAAGGCAGTGGTTTATTTTGGACTTTGGTGGAACTCAACCATCTACTGAAACCACAGACACAGAAGAAAATAGATTTCAATATAATTGACAGCATATGTTTCTGTATCTCTATTCAGTAGCTGATAGAAATAAATAATACACAGCATGCCAGTGATAACCACGGCAAATACAACGTCAGCCAACTTCCTGAATTGCATTCTAATAGGATCTTAGAACAGATCTATGCCAGGTTCCTCAGGGCCTCCGTTCACTTGATTTCTTTCCCTTCATAGTGGTTTGTAACAAATACAGCAAAACTCATTTATTAATTACTTCTGCTTTCCAGGTTCAGAAACAGTTTGTTGTTCTGAAAGCTTTTTTCATACTGTGCTAGTCTAACTTTTCTCACTTGAATGCTTTGCTTTTCTTTCTTAAAATATGCAGCAAAGTCTTTGAATTAAACTGAAGTTTGACTATTGCCAAATCCTGGTTAAAAACAGCTAGATATTACCTGAAATAACATTTTCGCGTGAGGCTGTTCAGACACGTAGCCAACTGGGATCTGTCTGGCCTTACGAACTGTTTACATATCCTTAAGCCATCAGAGGTTCTGATAGTAAAGCCAGCTTTTTATCATATTTCGTGACTCTGTAACCTCCTTGGAGAACTGTGGAGCCTTAAATTAATAAAAGCATTATTTTAATCCATGCGTTCATTTTTCATTTTGTGTCAGACTATAATAAAGTTCATTTTAATATTTAACAATATTTTATAGTCAGTGCTATTTAACTATTTTATAATAGCAGGTCCAGTTATGAACTTGTGTACCTCTTCACAATTTAATAACTCCACTAACTTCAAACGCGCTGTTTTGGTTCTCTCAGACTTACGTTAGAATCCATGTCTATGCAACTTAAGTACAACTTAACCACAGATGATGAAAGCTCAACCTCAACTCCCCTGTGCAGAGCTTGTCCCACTTTCAGAGGCAAGCACAGCGTGTTCTGCTCCAGCTCATACCAGGTGACTACAGGCACTAGATGCCAAAAATCCAGCTGGGGACTGTCACAACATCTGGTTCCTTACAATACTCAATTTCCTCTAAATGTGCGCACCTCTGAGTGAAGCGTATCCAGAAGTACGCAAGGATTTTTTTCTTAAAGCATGGAACTCCACAATCATGAATATTTCAATTGCTTAGTTTGCAAGAAAATACACAAATGAAAGTCCTAAAAATAGGGATCATTCTGGCTCCCTTTCCCTTCTCTACTCAATTTTTTACTAAAATCAGAAATTACCTTTTCCTGTCTTGAATTACATTTGACTAAAAGTAGCTTACCAGAGAACAACATCAGTCACAGATCTTCGTACCACTTCTTTTTTCTTTTTTTTTTTCCTATGGGGGGTGGGGGGGCAGGGGAGAGGGTGGTGTCTTTTGTTGACAAACAAAGGCAGAGATCTCATTTTAATCACCCCAGCCCAGATATTGAAGGTGCAAGCAGAAAAAGCCACAGCTCTTAGGAATACTGCTTGAAAGAAAGATGTAATTCACCTCTATTATTTGGCTTTCTAACTACATACATAGAACCTCTGCCTCTATCAGAGTTATGTATCAGGCTGCTGGCAAGCTCCTCTTCTATATGTTTTGCAGGCCTCACAGGTAATAGGAGAATCTCTTTCCTATGGATCACTGAGTACTCCAACCCTCAGGAGACACAAGTTCACTCAGCGGACAAGTAATATTCTTCACTATCCTCCTTTCAGCGTCTTTTACTCCCTTTCCCTCAAAACAAATGCATTCTGTGCAAGATGTATTCCTCATCACAAGCGCTCATTGTCAGGGTAGCTGGCTGTGGTCAGAGTACCTTTCCAAGAGCACTGGCTAACTCTCTTGGCCAATTTCAGCTCCCTGGAAAGGATCCCATCCTCTCCATTCGCCTCCTCCACTTTTGTGAGCTCTGCTGTGACCTACGATCTTCAGTCGGGGTGGGGAGGTGCATTGCTCCTAGACATACTGTGTTCAAAGACAGCATCTACATTTTGTGCAGAGTGCTACACGGACTTGATCATACACACAGATTTGGCTCTGCTCCCTCCTATTTTGGGTTCCTATAAGCTTGAGTTACATACACTTGGGTGTTTTTGCAGATATGCCCTGCTTTTCTGCTGTCAAGTTCCCACCTGGGCTTTAATTATGGGGGGGGGGGGGGGGGGGGGGGGGCATCTGGCCTTTTGACTCTAAGACCTTCAGAAGGGGCAAAGGGAGAGCAATCTCACAGGGAGGGCTTGACTATCTTTGGCAGCAAAGGGTGCAGATTAAGGTCACTTGGGAGGGGAGATAAATTGGGAGATCTCAAAAAAGATGCACCTTTCCTCCTCATCAAGGGCATTTCTCTCCTTTTTACAGTCCATGCCTTTGCTCTATTTGATTGCTACCTAATTTGAGCAGCCTGGCACAGGCTGGGAAGCTTGGAGGCAACAGGGAGAAAAGAGGACAATGGAAACAAGTCAGCTGAAAGCTTGCAAGTATGGATCAGAGGACAAAGCAACATGGGTTATGTCATGGTAGGCGTCTGCCGCAGACCACCTGATCAAGAAAAGGAAGTAGATGAAACTTGCTTTATAGACTTGGAGGAAGCTTCACAATTGCAGCCCTGGTATTCACCGATAAGCCTATGGAGTAAATCCTTCCCAAAGCCGCTTCCAAGCACATGAAAGACTAGAGGTGACTGGGAACAGCAAGCATGAATTAGCAAGGGCAAGTAACGCTTGACCAACTCAACTGCCTTTTATGACACGATTGTTTAAGATGGGTACCGGGAAGGCAGTGATATTGTTTACCTTGACTTTACAAACATCTTCCCCATAGTCTCCCAAAAGGTCCTTCTAGCCAAACTGGTAAAATATAAAGTGAATAAATGCACAATAAGGTTGGTGGAAAACTGTCTGAACCACCAGACTCAAACGGCTGTGATCAGTGGAACAAAGTCCAACTGGCAACTAATTTATTACTGGTGTCCTTCAGAGATGAATGTTGGAGCCAATACCAATTAATGTCTTCTTTAATGACCTGGATGATAGGATGAAGTGCGTTCTCAGCAAGTTCCAAAACAATACAAAATTGGGGGAGCACCAATAGAGGTATCCCCCATTGTCCTTCCCTCCCTCCTACGCGTTTCACAGATTAATTGATTCTCCCACAATCCTGATACTGAGCTGACCTTTGCAGCTGGGCTGCTGCATAATCAGACAGATGCTTCTGCCCCTTTACTGCTAATCCCACACAGAGGCAAAATTTAACCATGGCTCCCCTATAATTTGCTTCTCAGCAAGAGAACAGTGGCGTTCAGAACAAAAAGCCAGATATGCATCCTTGTTCCACCTTGCTGCTACTATCAAAGGCTCTGTGATTTGCCTGACTTTCCCTCACCCCATGAAGGGCTGTCTGCTATAAGTCCACAGTGAAGGGAAAGGTGAAAAAACCTTGTGACCCCATGTAGATTAATCCTTCTCACCTCCTAACCTTGGATTAGGGGCATACCCTTCCCTCGTTACTAGCACTTTAAATTAAGAAGAGATACGGCAAGAGATAAGATATGCTAGAATATGCCACTGTCATAGAAAGCGAATACAGTAACTATAAAATCAAGCAATGGTTAGTGATTCTGTGAATAGTATATTTTCCATTCTTTCACAATACGTGATTAGTAGTGATAATTTCAGAGCTCCAATTCGCCACTAATTCAAAAGCTACATTTTACGACAGTAAAAAGCAGAGGCCACATGAGTAAGCTTTGCAGATGGTCCAAAAAAGTTATTTAATTCTTCATCAGCCAGTAATAAACAGCTGCATTCTTGTGTCTTTTCTGCTTTTGTTTTATGTGTCACAATGTATACGCTTATTTCTTGAAAAACTGAGAACATACAGAATATTCCAAATACATTGTACTGAAAATGTTACTTAATGGGAGATAATGTAAAATGGCAAAAGACGACTTACTAAACATGTGAAAGACTACAGACTGTACAAGAAAAATTGAAAGAATTTGCAGTCTTTTTTACAGCTCAATTTCTCAGTACTTGAATGAGAAAATAAGAATAGGCTTAAAAGACAAAAGAAAAAAGAAAAAGAAAGTTTCCATGTCCAACCTGAATTCTAACATGGCTCTTTAATCACATTTTACAGATGGTCTTTGAATTATTTCAGACATCCCCAAATCAGCGCTTCACAAAAAAAAACAAACCAACCCCTCCCCACCCCCAAAACCCTAATATGAGAACTTAAGCATGAATATGCTTTAACAGTTAGAACAGTTGTATCATTATATCTTTACTAGGGTCCTCTTTCCCCCCTGCCCCCACACCCTATGTAATTGCAGCTTAGCTTATATTGGCAAAAAAAAAAAAAACAAAATAAAAAGGAAAAAAAAATTACATTACATTTGTTCCCTAAATGGAATAAACTATTAGACCTTTATTCTGGTACTTTTCCATTTACTTTCCAGTTTTGCTGCCATAGAGGTATTAGCAAGGGCTGTGATTTTTATTATTTTTTTTTTCCACGCTTTTAGCAAATACACTTATTCCAGCAGGGGATACACCAGCAAATGTTTGGTTGCTTAAAATGTGTCCAGACAAACGTCTGCTACCACTCCGCTCTTGATATTTCACTTCAAAGTAACAACTTTTCTTCAAACACAAAAGGATGATTTAGTAAAATGGTCACAAAATCAATAGCAATGGTCTTAGAGCAATATCAAACACTAATTTAGAATATTACAAGCCATGCATAGGTAGAATTTTATTATCTGAAAAATGGAAGGTTTAAAGTGAGTTTTAACAGTTTCTAGAACCATTCACTTCTACAGATCTTCAAAGCATGCATTTGAAACTATTGCTTGATGAAATATGAAAAGGTAGAAAATGTGTGCAATCTACTTAGGAGGGTGACTTTTTAAAAAACATTCAGCAAGTTAAAATCTCAATTCGGTGCAGTTGCCACCACTACTAAAATGTGTAAGTATTTCTATTCACCTGCAAATCCGCATTTTTGGCTAGTTAACCAGCAGTTGAATTCACAGCTGGCAGTTAGGCAAACAGTTATCTAATCTGCATGAGAACTGCTGAAGTTTAAACATTTGGATCTAGAGAGTACATTTCACTATTGCTATAAAGAATTACATGGTCAGATTCTTTGCTATTTACATTTTTAGCACAACCAGGCTTGTCTTCCTCCCCCTTTACTGAGAAGGCAGGTCTTTGATTCTGAACTATTTCAGCAAAATGGATTCTAACTAAACAGAAAATCTGATTTTATTGAATTATACCATATCCTATTTCCATTATCATGGGAGTGTGAAAAATACAGGATCTTATTCTACCTTTGAGTCTTTGTTGTTATTTTTTTAAAGCAGGGGTCCTCAGAAAATAGTTAACACAAAATAATTCATCTGCAAAAGAACTGAAACTTCAATCTTCCCAACACTTTTTATTTGGGTGGGAGAAAACTGATTGATTATTCTCATCTTGATATGCATAGATGCAAAGTATGTCCTCCTCCCTGGAGCACGCATTGGCATCTGAAGCAGAACATGTGGAGGCAACAGCTTTTCAGGCATCAGAAATGACAGAAGCAGGAACACAGGTAGACTCTTTGGATACAGTTCTTTGACCCATATTCAATTAATCCACACGGTTCCTGTGCTTTACCCAACGTTAGAGGCTGCATGGCAACTGCATTAGAGTTCCCAATGCAGTCTTATGCCGTTTCTTCCCTCTCGAAAAGCATTAGAAAAAGACCATTTTCCCGTTTACAGAAAATTGTAAGACGACACTGCCTTCCAAATAATCCATCAGGGCTTTATCTCCGCAGCAAGCAGAGGTGCGAATGTGCGAGTGCAGGCAGACCAAAGCTAGCTGTGGTATGAATGATGGTAAAGCTGCGTATCACCGGTCCCAGAGCGTGCTGCAGAGAGGCAGCCAGCAGCCTATTTGCATATTTGGGCACTTAACATGCACTGAAATCCATGTTGCTACAGCTTGACGGCTTTTGGTTGAAGTTAGAGTGGGTATGCCTACGGATGCTAGGGTCACACTTGTAACGGCAGAGTAGAAGTAGCCTGGGAGAAGCGGCTAGGAAATATTTTTTTCTTTAGGCAACAATTTCCTGGCAAAATAAGCGTGTGTGCCCGTGTATTCGCACGCACGCGTATTCACGTACACACTTCCCTACACATGGACAGCATACACATATGTAACAGGCTCCTTTGGTTTTAATTTAGAAAGAAAAACCCCACACCGGATTACCTAGTTTTGAAGAGGAGTCTTAGGGATCACTTTGGATGCGTGCTTGCTGCATGTCGTTTGAAAAATGACTATGCGCACAGTATACATGAGTGTATGATAAAGCAACTCAAATGGAGAAAGCAGAAGTTGGAATGGTGACACCACCTGCCCACGGCCATGTCTGTCACTCCCAGGCACTCAGACTATGGAATCTTTAAATGTCAAAATATGCGTATATCAATCAGTGCTTGACTGATTTATGCCAAGCATTCAAAGGCTCCAGTCAACAGAAGTTTTTCCACTTATTTCTGTAGTCTTTGAATAAAGTCCACAACGGGGTTTAGGGGACATCATCTCTATCAGCTGCATATAGAAAAAACACAAAGCAAACAATACGCACACATAGGTGCCACAAACACGTACAGCTTTGTGGCACCTATATGCGGCTATCTCCTCCCCACCCCTCCCAAACCACAACCCCAGTTTTAGAAAATAACCATCAGGGTCTCTGCAAATTCAGCTCAAAATAGTACTGATGGCCTAATCTTTTGAACGATACAGCTTGTGCAACTGCAAACTTTAGGATGCAACTAATCATAATGCTTTTTTTTTATGTTTACTTAGAAAAAGAAGAAAAAGTTCTCCTGAAGGGTTTTAAGAGTTCCAGAAAGCAAAAGTTCTGAGTCAGATAACATTGTACAGATTAGTTCTATATTAACGTTTCTTAAATAACAAACAGAATCGGGTCCTTTCTAACATATTGGTAAGTACCAAGCAGTAGTTCCATTCCATTCACTATAATAAATGTCAAAAATAATATTGGGTTATAAATGGCAGTTATAACGCAACAAAAAAATAAATTAAATTTGCAGGTTTCTACCCTCCATTCTGGCTCCCTTCAGTGGATGCATTGCCTGTGGGCTTGATTCCATAGGATGTTTAAAACCAGAAATAAATATATAAATAATTATAAGCTAATGAGCAGTGTCATTGGGGTCAATGAAACTATTTATGTTTAACATTATGTACATGTCTAAAGTGCTTTTCTGGACCACAGCCCATATTAACTTCCATTTTATACAAAAACACAGTGAACAGTTTAATAAAATAGAAGACACCATCTTAAGGGATATTGTGAACCACGTCAATGTTCTTCTGGCTTTTCTATAAATCTCTAAATTAATAAATGTACTCAGAGACTTATTGGGATCCTGTGCAGGGTCAGTACATTTCAGACACACAATATGTCTGTAGTGTACAATAATCCATACAGAATATAAAGGAAACAATGGAGAACTTGGAGCACCAGGTCAGCGTTTCAGTGTCTTTAAGTATTACAACCAGCATCATTCAAGGTGTGAGCATGTTTGCAGTTCTCTTCAAGAGACTCGAATTCTTATTTTGTCAAGGATTTTTGAAAGAGATTAAGGAACAAATAATCAAGTGAAAATTCCCATACACAGAAGAGAAACCCAAGAACTCAGAATGCCATGAACAACCTCCTTTAGATATTAAAACCTAATTCATAATTTAAAAAAATACTCTTTCAAAATACTTTTTTTCATATTTTCACTTTTCTGGAGTCTGAATGCTCACTTTCCTTCTTAAATTTGTTACATAATAAACCGCAAAGAAGCAACAATGATTTCTATTTATATTTAGAATAACATAAAATTGAAAGTCTAAGATTTATGAGTTTTAATATAACTTAAGTAATTTGGGAACTGTGGGATCGTTTTCTTAGCATCTTTCTGTGGAACTTTCATTTGTGCCTTTTCCTCCAGGAAAGCAAAAGTTTCCTCCCATTAAGTTTCTTTTGAGAAGCAAAACATTACCTCCAGATTATACTTCTGTAAAAGAAAAATATTTTTTCCTTGCACTTTACAGTACAGTAAATGCAGAGAAGCAGAAAATCACGCTCTGTATTTTATGACTTTTTAAAAAAGTACTCTTGAAGAAAAAATGGTAGGGGAAAAAAAAGACAAAAAATACTATTTGAAAACAGCACGTTTTAAACTTATGATATTTATTAGCTTTGTTTCGTCTTACATTTCCTACCATTCTATTACTGTTCTAAGACTATACAAAAAATGGTGATCAAGAATATCATTGTCCACAAGAAATGAAGTAGTTTCTAAAGACAGCAGGAACCAAAATGGGAGGAACCTGCCCAGCTTTTCAGTGTAGCAGATTTAATACATTATACGTTGGAAAAAAAATTTCCAGAACCGAGTTGCCAGAAGGGGAAGAACTAAACGTTGCCAACCAACTCAAAACAAAAATAGGACAGGAAAGACCAGAGGAAAAAGCATTAGTTTGGAGAGAAGCATCTGAAGAAGCCAAACGTGTTTGGGCTATGGACAAAAGGACAAGTGACATGAGAAGTAAAACAAACACAAAAAGTAAAATTCACGCTTTCAAGAAGGAAAAAGCAATTATTGTGTTGAACATATTAAAATACTGTTCAGTGCTCAATGTTCACGGCGTCTACAGCGTTACTCCTCCATGTATACAACTGCACTAGCTGTCAAAAAATGATGCTTGAAAGATTTCAGGTTGCATGTCACCTTTAAACCTGCCCTAGCTAAGGAAAGCTTCTGTGTTGGGCTTCTCAATGCAAGAGATGCAAGCCCTCCTGAAGGCCTAGGCAGAGCTAATGATCATGGGGAAAGACTGAAGAAGAAGGGGGGTATTCTTCAATAAGGAGACTGAAGAAGGGAGGCAGCGGGGGGAAGAATAAGAATCGGTGGACCACAATCTGATCCATCCGTGAACAGGACAGGAGAGATGTTTGTGACTTTATCATGGTAGGTTTAAGTTGACTTAGACAGGCCCTTGAAAAATCCTTGTGCCCCAGGTGCATATCTGAATTTTTCCCTTAAATTATTATTATTATTTCAGTACTCAGTGCAGCATTTTAAAGTAAGTCCATCTGACTTATTCGCACAGAACCAACGTTCTTATAGATAACATAGATTGGGAAAGCCCCCTGAATCCCTTGTGCTTAATCAGTTTGGCAAACTGACATTTAGAAAAAATGAAACCTAGAACTATTACACACATTTTGAGAATTAGGGTGTTATTATACAGTAAATGATGAAACACCGTGAAACACTTTCTTCAATTATCCATTTAGCACCATCAGAGACAATGCTGTGTATGCCATTTCTGCCAAATTAGAACGGAAGATTGAAAAACACCTGACTTCTATAAATTCATGAAATGAAAAAGAACAAACTGATCAGAGGATAAAACCATACTAAATATATACAAACTCAATGGCCTCAACATCATCGTTGGCAAAACCATATACTGTAATTATTTCTCTGAAGTCAGTGTGACACCACAGAGTGCTAAATATTCATTCTTTGGAATAAATATGAATTTAGAACTATTCATCTTTTTTCAAACAGCTGACATGCTGCATAAACAGAAAGTATATATGGTTTTTTTAAAGTAAACAATACAATAAGTAAAGTGATTTATTATGCAATTTATCTCTTTCCATCTCTGTGCTGTTCATAATTCAGATCCACACAGGGCAGTTCATATACCATTAATATTTCCCAGATGTGTTTGACTTTAAGGCTATGATCATTTTAAATGTTTTAAAATGTATGCCATTTATCATTAGTGTTATGGTGGTGTCATTCGCATTATTATAGTTAAGGTTGTGTCAGCAGTTCTATAAGCCCTTATTTTCAGGGGTTCAGAACTTGGCAGTAAGAAGTGGCTACAGGCTGAAACCTGGCATAAAGCATCCTGGCTTGGGAGCAATTAAATTTCTTTCTGAAAAAGCTAACAAAGGATTTAGTCTTGAAATTCTGCAAAAGAGAAAGAATCACGTTCATGGTTTTAAGATAGGAAGTTCTGCTGGCAGATCTTAGAACTTGTTTTGCGCAGAAATGAATAAAGGCAAAGGAATGTTCTATAGGAGTGGAGGGTGCTGGTGAGCTGGGGAGGGTAGAGAAAAACTACTACTCTTTTGGGGAACTCAGCTGTGTGTATTTCAAACAATCAAACAAATACAGCAGGGCATCTCAACGACATCTGTAGGACCTGGAAATTCAACAAGTATACACTTGGCACGTGACTTCAAGTATCAGAATGGAACATTTCCAGAAGTGCATTAACCTAAAAGCGTTCTTCCCACATGGCAGTATTAGGATAAGCTTCAATTTAAATGGTTGTGTTTTATCTGCAACTTCACTGACCTCCCAGTTCTGATTGTTTTATCTTAACTAGACTGGGTTTGGAGACATACAGAATTAACTGCTCCACACAGCTAACGTTCACACAAGAAATCCTGACAACTATTTCAAGACCTTTATGCTGCACTGAAACTCTTTTGATTAGATACATTCTGCAAGAAACATATGTTCAACTCTTGCAGAAACTAAGCTGGTACTAGAGGAATGGAAACTATGAAAAATCCTACCCTGTAGTGTTGGTCTACCACCTTTCCAGTTTGAAGTTATAGTTTGCCTCTCTTCCTGCCACACCGCAGAATTTGCTTCTACTGTCTATCAAAGGTAACTACTTTATTTAAGACACTAGGAACATCCTATATGTCTGTAGGCCCATCATGAAAATTGTTTTCAGCTAAGCACTAAAACTATGAAAATTTGCAAGGTACACAATGAGAAGGGTTGTACTACTCAGAATTGCCATTTATTTCTTTTCCTGGCCACTGCCAGCTCCTATGCTGCAGCATTTGAGATTCTGTGAGCAATTCCTACTGCCAGTTCTTCAAAATGTCAGATTCGCCAGCTGTTTGTTTGGGTTTTTTTCTTCTACCAGCTGGGCCATGCAGCAGGAATAGAGTATTTTTCAAGTCCTCCTGCTTTCAGAACCCCCCATTCCCCCAAAAGCACCCACTTCTCCCTTCTTTCCAAACACAGCTCTTGTAAAATCAGAGTTCAGGGCCCAGCCCCAGAGGAATCACTTACTTCTTCCCATCGGAATAAACTACCTTGTCTTCCTTTCATCCTCACACAGGTATTTGGCAGATCTCCCCACTCCCAAAACTCCCAATTTTTATTCTTCTCTACCATGATTTTATTTCTCTTTGCCTTTCTATTCGCTCTGACATGACCCTTTCCATGTACATCAACAGGAGTCGTGCCCCAGTGTCTTCTCTAAAATTCAACTGCAATGAGGCTATGCCACCTGAAAAGTAAGTTGCTAACACCCTACCACTTCTTGCAGGACCCCTGCTATTGCTCTTCCCCTGCCTCCACCCCAAAGCAGCCTGCTGTTGCTATGCTCTTCTTCTACCTCTGCTATACTAGCTACAAGGAAACTGGCTTCCACTTTTTCTTAAGACTGCACAACTCTACACTACTAACTTGTCACTGTTCATTCCTCTCCTGGTACCAGAGCAGCACCCTGGAAGACATTTTGCTTTTCACTCACTCTCTCAGCAAGAAATAAAAAAAAAAAATATTAAAAATTCTTTGTCAGAACTAAATAACAATTCCTGACCAAATACAACAGTTGTTCTTAATAGAGCCATCTTTTCAGGGACACAGACTGAACATCTCTGATCAGGAAGGCTGAACGCTTCCATGAAGACATGGAAACTTCTTGTTACCTTTCTCATCAAGCAGTCTCTCCCCAGCCAGGCAAGTTAGTTAAGACTTTTTACCTCATGTCCTGCACTGTTGCAAGATACAAAACTTTAACAAAAAAGACAATCCAGACTTTTCAAGCAATGCTTGGAAACTTAGGCTTTATGGCTGATTGCACCACTCCTGTATAAACAACTAGGGAAAGAATATATTACTCAGCTATCTGGTAAAACAGGATTGAATAATAACTGATTATCAAATATTTTACTTGTAGATTCTCCTTACATTCCACCAGAGGGCTACAGAACTCCCAAAATACTGAAAAACAAAGTTTCCAACCTTTCCAAAGTAAAGTATGTTCTGTATGTCATTTCCAATTTGCTATGAGCATAGTTTTCAACCCCTTTTTAGGGATAAGTCAAAAAAATTCAACAAGAGCTTTTTATTATTTTGCAATTGGCAAACACACTTTCAGAATAAAATTTGAGATGGGGCAGATTTAAAGAACGGTTTCAACATGCCTGAAGCGTTGTCCATGGGTCACGTTTCCATTTCTGTCTTCAGAAAAATGGAGAAAATCCCTTCTACTTTCCATTTTTCACCTACTTTCCACATCCACCATATAGAGCTATACCATGGCACATTATCCAAGTTTAAAAGTTTCCATTTATTTGCAATTATTTTTCTCTTGTATGAAATATTTTTATTTTTCACTCCACAAATACAATGCCCAACTGCTCCTGGATACATGCCATTCACCCTTCCCCTGTGCTCCTACTTGTGACACCACGAGTCGGAATAAGAAACCATGACAGATGTAGAAATGAAGTTTGAATTTAAAGGAGGAGAGCAGGAATAGGAAACCAATGTGCATATTAGATAAATAATGACATATAAGAAGTTCTTGAGGAAAAGAATGAGATCATGAG
Organism: Chroicocephalus ridibundus; assembly: GCF_963924245.1. NCBI lineage: Eukaryota > Metazoa > Chordata > Aves > Charadriiformes > Laridae > Chroicocephalus > Chroicocephalus ridibundus. The sequence goes on from NC_086287.1 coordinate 32,684,266, forward strand.
TAAATTTTTCAACAAAGCTTAATACATGCTACTGATTTTTCTTTTTGTAGAACTGGACTTAATTTTCATCAGCTCGCATCAAATTAAATTGACAGCCAAATAAAACTTATTGAGATCTTCAATTCAAGTTATGCCAAAAACTAATCCTAGGTAAAGAGAGTGACAGTTAGTAAAAGAAGAATTGATCCTTAATCTCCACCTAGCAATATGTTCTGAGCAATGAATAGCAATCAGTTTAACCTCTTTTCCTCATATACAATGCACTGGCCATTTTATTTTTGTTTTACATGCTACATGGTATTAACTTTTTTCCCCTCACATTATAAATATGACAATCTACACCATTCATGCTGTCAGCTACGAAATAGTAAGATGTATCTCTTCATTCCACACACAAAGGAAAGTTAAATTTATGAATCCAGCAGTAAGGCTAGTCATTTTTTCGTACTATTTTTCCCTTTCAAATTGGTAAAGAGCCTCTACACCAACTTAAAGCCAACATGTCTCCTAGATAAACGTGGTCTAAACAGAAATACTTTTCCCCTTGTAATATCAACATTTACAACTAGTAAAAGCCCAAAGAAGCAAGGATTGTGTTTCTTTCAAATGCAAAGAGACAAAATGATTGTACAATTTGACTGACATAAGAAAACAATTTAAAGATATTGTATTTTTTCCAGATTCTACTGCTACATTTGCCAAACTATAAATGGTCTGATAAAGTCTGCAGATTATAAAATATATTGGCTGTTGTACTTATGCTGCACTTGCTTTCAGTGCTACAGTTCAAAGGCAAGTAGAACTGCATAGCTCCATGTATTAGCCCTAAAGCTACTATAAGCTACAACTGGTTGCGCTCTGGAAGCAATGGAACAAACTCTCTGTAGTCTCCACAGAAATCCTACGGAATGGTTGCAACGGTTGGAATAGCTATAATGTAGCCATAGCCTTCAACATTATAAATGATGCATCAAACACATACACATTCTAATACAGTTTCAAATAGAGAATTTTTCCTTTCCTTGCGCAATTAAGCTTCCTACTAGCATTATATACATCTATTTCCCATATTTATGTATATTATATCACCAGATATGTGTTATATTATATATAGCATTCTGTCCTATGGCTGAAAAGCTTAGCGGACTGCTCTCAACTTCTTCCCCCCTGCTCCCCAGCTTTCATTGTAGCCTCTTTCAATTGTACTCCAGTTATATAAACCACAAAGCTCATGAAGGAAAACAAACTCATGTTTGTACAAGAAATGAGAGGGACTATCTATTCTGGCAGCCCATACCATGTCCGCTCTTCACAGGTTAAACACAATTCCTCTAATAAGTTTAACTGTCAAGAATTCCAAAATCAAAAGGTTAATAAGTCTCCGGATTGATTTGTAAGATCTATCTGGTAGAGAAATAAACTTTTGTTCTATTTAGTTCTTACTCTTCATGAGCCAACTTTCTTTTTAGAGAAACTAAAACAAAAATTCTTATGTCAGCTATCATCAAAGAGGTGCCTGACCCCTTAGTGGAGCAGAGGATAAGTCCCAAATTCCGCCAGGTGAAATCAGTGGGATTATACAATCAAGAAAAAATTTGTCCCATCAGACATGAACTTAAAAGAAAAAATCCCAGTGCTATCACAAGGCATAGTTAATAACTCAAAATGAACAGGATAATTGGGCACTACTGAACAATTTACTTTACATTACTAAAAAATAAAGAAATTATTCAGACTATTTCTCTGATTTGTGTCTGGTCTTGTTCGATTGAAATCAAGTGTTAAAAGAATAATTCAACTGCAAGTGGAACTAGGTATTAATGCAGTTATGAAGACTCACTTAAGACATCATTTATTTATCTATCTGATAACTCTGCAATGCTATAAGTCACTGAGTACATCTTGTTTACATGCATTCTCCAGCTGCCTTAAACAATTAGATTTTCAAATACAGCAATGCTGTTGGCATTGGAAGGTGGCATGTTTTGGTTTGTTTTTTCTTTTTTTTTTTTTTTTTTTTTGGTTGGTTGATTTAGGTTTTGTTTTGTTTTATAAACTCAAACCCAAACGTAGTACGGGAAGGTGGGATTCACTATGTTGAATCACTTATGGTGATTCATGCTGAATCACCTGATGAGTATTGAAAGGGGACAGTATAGAGTAAGAAAACTGCAGGATCAGTTTACACAGGATACTAGCTTTAAAAGTCATAAATTGGAGAACACACAGGCTTCTTAAGTGCTAGATTAAAACCTTTAACACCAAATCTTATCATGGTTTTGAAATATTTGACTGCACAAAGTCAGAGAATCTCTTTTAAAAAGAATCCTGTCATTTCTTTCCTCCTCATAAGCACTGCCAGTTTCCCAATGCTCTTTTGACAGTATAATCAGTCAATTCAATCAGAGAAATTCTATAGTACAATGGTAATTTTCTCTCACTTTTTTTTTCTCCCTTTACACTGTCAATTCAAACCACCTGCTGTAAGCATTGATGTGGAACGGCTTAGTATTAGCTCTGAAATTAGTACCAGTCCCCAGTTAAATACCTGGCACATTCAGTGTGGGACAGACACTTTTAATGGCACATAAACCCATCAGATGCAATCGGTGCGTTACTTGAGCAAGTCTCTTTCCAAGCCATGCAGAGAGCACCTTGCTGGTATCGCTGCACTAGACTTAAAAACCAGCCTGAGAGGAATGATTTGAGGAAGGAGGGGGAGAACAAACAGAACCACAGAACCTATGTCTTAAAAAGGAAATGTCTATTAATATTCTATTAAATACATTAGGTCGCCTCCTATAGCAACGTTTTATTTATTCAAATACACAAGCAGTTGCTTTAAAAATACATTTAATACATTTTAAGGTATGAAACGAATTGTGTGCTGTTTCCAGTTAGCAGAATCAAATACAATTCATGATGCTATATAAAATTTTATTTCTTCTTAAATCCTAACACTGGGCTTCAACTATATGTACTAACTTCCTTCACTTAAGCATATAAAAAAAGGCTATTAAATCCAATATCTTACAAATCCATCAGTTCTCCTGGCCTATTTAGCTCAGCAGGTAAGTCCGTGTGCATGAGTCAGCCAGCAATGATGAAAGGCATTTACTATAGACTCCTCACAGGGTCATCAATGGACAACCTGTACTAGATTTATGCTTTAAATAATAAATGAACTAAACACCTTGAAGTAATTGGCTGTGTGAAGCCTCACACTAGGCCAGCTAGCTTGTCTGTACAAAGTAAAATAAGATTAAATAATAAATGAACGGTGCAGAGGTTTTCTAACTAAACTAATTCGACATGATTTTTGTAAGTGCAAGTTGTTCATGAGTTGAGATGCTTTTGTGATTTCATGCTGGTGTCATGGGGCCAGCCTCTTTCTTTGTCAACAGTAACTATCTCAGAGGTCTGTGTCCTTTTTGGTGATGATGTTAGGAACGCGGTGCTCTCCTTCCCTGTACAAGATAATGCGAGCAGTCTACGCAGTAATGTAACCGTCCCAGGAGTTCATCAAACGCTCATTTCCATTTCAATTTTGTAAAGAATAAGCACATCAAGATTTTTACCCGCTCACGTGGGGAAAGTTGGAGCAAACTTAAAGGAAACTGGCATCAATTCATTAATTCATTCACAAATACAATGTGCAAACTCTTCACTGATGGGATTATACTGATAACACAGTCATAGGATTTACCCGCAGTAGTTATAACGTGGAGATTCACATCCAACGTATTTTCTTTAATGCTGGCAAGGGTTTTTGAAAACATCTTACAGCTGCAAACCAAAATTCTAGCTGACAGCCTTGTGCAGAAATTCTCCCTCTTAAATATGATGCTGCAGGCCATCTCGCTCCCAGTTCACAATCACATAAATCCCTGTTAAAACTACAGCTTTATTATCCATATAAGTAGCAGTGTAAAATATTTAAATTAGTTTGCAAAGCCTCTTTTAATACAATCAAGCAGTCTAAACCTAGTCAGAGAGACCAATGAGACCAGTGGGTCACAGGCAGTCCACAGCAGATTTGTTTTCTAAAACAAAGCAAATTCATTTCATTTTTTTGCTAGACTCAAAGCTCATTACAAAACCTGCAGATACTAGGCATTCCAGGGAGAAGAAATAGCTCGAAAGGAAGAAAGCGGGAATATATATATAGGGTTTATAGGCCAGTTCTCAGCTGGTGTAAAGTGCCGTAACTCCAGCAATCTAAATAGACTTTCCCAGATTTACAGAAAACAAAGGTCTTGCCCTTTATCTTTAGGGAAGTTACCTTCACTAAAAGAGGTACAGGGCAAAATTTGTCAAAATATTTCATATTTCTGGTTTAAACTTTTGTGATGTCTCTGAAATGCCTGAATCTTAAGACTTACTTATGGCTACTCTACTTTAAATGTATGAGACTGGCTTCTTTTAAGAACACTGAATTAGAGGAGTGCTCCTGTGGTTGCGGTAGGCTCACATCCTCCTCACTCCACATTTTCTGTGCAAGGTTGATTGACATATGTCGCCTGGAACACCTATACACTGTAAAGCAGCAGATCCAAGGGCTTCATTCACAACCTACCTCTGGGCTCTGCACCCCGCATTTGGGAGCTGCTACTCTAGAGCAGAACAGAAGTAATCTAGAAGTAATTCTACCACGATGATATGAATAACAAAAAGACAGGGAGGAGAAAAAGGAAAGGAAGAGAGGTGTTAAGTGTTTAAATAGGGAATACAAAACTTAAATAAATAAATAAAATTAATTGTTTCAAAGAACTGTAATGAAACGATGAGGCTACCCCTTTAAAACACACAAGCAGCATTTATGCAGCTGATAATCTAAAGTCCCTGTGACCTTGGCAGCCTTACAGGGGTAATCTTCACGTAAGATGAATTATTCTTGAACAATTGCTCTAATGCATTAGGCACAAGCATACTGTCCTTCAATATTAGGCATGCTTGTCTTTCCACATCCTTATTTCTAAACAAACGTATTTATTAAGGACAAAGCAGGATGGGGGTGGAGGGGATGAGGTGGGGCGGGCAGGGAGGAGGGTGAAGAAAGAGAAAGAAAGAGAGAAAAAGAGAGAGAAATAAAATAAAAGACTACATTCTATGCAAATATGCACCACAATACCAGAGCACACAAATTTATTATAGTCCATAGAGCTGAAATTATTTGTCAGAATAGACTTTCTTAAAGATTTCAGAGCACAGTATAACTCTCAGAGAGCCCTGCTTATAGAAGATTTAATGCATCCAAACTTCTGAGAAAAAACTTTCAGGGAAATCAGTAGGTAAAAAATGAACAACTCAAGCTTGTTAGTGACCGACATGTATCCCATAAGCCCATCAGCTGACACCCCAGTGACTACAAAGGACATTCGTTTAGAGGACCAGCGCTTTGCAACCCATCCTCCTGTGTGGGGTTCATTCATATACTGGTCTCTTACCTACCAAGATAGTAACAATTTGGGCCGGACATCAGCAGAGACAGATTCAAGCATTCTCCATGATCTGAAGACGAAGCCAAGCAAGTGTATAAGAAAGATTATGATTGCATCTGATAGCAAAGGTCTGTGCTCAGATGTACATATCCTTTGGGTTTGGTTTTTTTTCCCAAACTGAAGTCCTTTCCAATCCTATTTCTTAGATTTAGAAACCAAAGCACTTTGAAGAGGATCCATATCTCTACAAAGAGGACCTAGACCATGACACATCACTACTGGAACAAGTGTAACTACCTATAGATCTGTTTAGAGAAGATAACCAGAGGACTTTTCATGTAAAACTTTTTGCAGGCATTAAATAATTAACAAATGTGCCACAGGACTGAGGCATAAAAAGCTGGAAATTTGGAAGGCACCTGGGATCAGAACTGCATTCTTACAGCTCCATGTAAATTTTGAGAGTTTCTAAAGAACAGAGACTGTTCAGTTCCCACAGGCTCCCCAGGCCTCTACAATTCTGCTTCTGTTCATGCAACATCCTTGCTCTTGCCCAAGCAAGGTAAGGGCACCATCATTATGCAGCTACCTGACAGCTATTTCCAGTAACACGCCCTGATCTGATGTGTCCTCAGATCCTGCCTAAATCACGCCTCTGTGGCTAGGTTTTGCACAAAACACCACTGCAGTTATGGATTTATTCAAAACCAGAAGCTGGAAGAGAACACGTGCTTCTAGTCACACAGCAGCTTAGTGGCTAGAACAGTCATGAAAAATAGAGATAGCAGGTTCAATTTTCTCCCTTTCCCGTGGGATCAAACCCTAGGAGCGGGCACTAACCATCAGCATCACCCCTTTCAGAGCAGGTGGGCGCTCTTAACCTCTCCTACACTCTGTACAAAAGAATCAGCATTAATTGGGCCAGGGAGAAAGAACGTGTAGACACACACAGCCTCCCTACCCAGTGATCAGGGCATAGGCTTGGAAAGCAGGCAGGGGGACTGTGATTCCACGCTAGTCAGTCATTAAAGTAGTAGCTGGTGCACAATAAAAGGTACACTGAAAAAGCAACCTACACTATGAACTTGTAACCTCCAAAAGCTACTATGAGATTATTATTATTATTATTTTTCTGCATTTGGATCCCCTTGGACTTTTAAAACATGCAACTAGAAATATGAATTGCTATGCAGGGAAACACAGCTTTCATACTGCCACAGGCTAGACACCAGTTTCAGGGCACTGGCACAGACCTTTCTCCAGGCCACATGGTAGAACCCTTCTGTCATGTATGTCATGTGAAACCTCACAGGCTCAATGCTTTATATTGAACCTGTGCACACTCAACAGCTGTTGAACAGTATATACTGCCATTAACATTTTTTCTTCTTTAGTGTCACGGAAAAATAGAAAGAGCCCAAAGTGGAAGGGGATCTTCCCGGGAGCCAGACACAGGAGGGTCTGCTGTTTGGCTTGCTCTCTCGTTCATCACAAACATAACAAATTGATCATTCCAATTGATTTTTTGGCTCTTAAATACCTGGGTCAATGAAAACTGGATAGATACACCTGACATCAGAATTTGCCCCTTGCACTTTAAAACATTGCCAAGTGTTTGCTACGTAATATTGAGAGTTGGTCCACAACATCGTACCAGGCAGTGATGTTCAAAAACTTTTATCTTGGTAGGAAGCAGTGACAATACATGGGAGGAAGCATCACCATTTTACACTTCTTTCCAATAACTGCTTTTCTTTACATTGGTACATTTGTCATATTAAAATACATCACACCTATCAAACCAGTGCCAGAGGTCTGCTCAAATGAATAGTCATACACTCTTGTCACTAATAAACAACATAGGAATTCTAGGAGCTCTGGTATGCGTACAAGACACACTATATTTGCTGAAGTACTATGCATGTCATGTTATCCCTCAGTGATTCATAGACCACGTGGAAAAGAGACAGGTTTTGCAAATCGTGTTATTGAAAAAGGATAAGTGATGAATTCTATATTTATACTACTAAAGGGAAATTTGCAATCATGATACAGCAATGCTAGAAGAAAGGGGTATATGTGTGATATATTGGCCAGCCTTGACTGTGACTGTTCCTGCAGTGTAAGAATTTCTTTATCCAAGGACAACTACTTTCACCTTCCCATCTGTCCTGTGAATTTTTTAATGTCTGAGACAGGTGGCTTGTTGGAAACCTAAAACCCTGTGGGTACAAAATATGATTAAAATCTGATGTTAGGCTCTACGATAAAGAAGAGCTCTATGTTTAGTTGAGAATTTGTAACTAACCTGCAAAAATATGTCAAAGGTAATTTGAACTCTACATAATCAAAATCTTTTTAATTCAAGTTCAGCATATGCTTTATCAAAACTTTGCTTGAAATCATTTCCCCATAGATCAAATATGTATCTTGATAAGTATACATACTGCTTTCTTTTAGAAAAATCTTTAAAGGAATATTTTAATTAATGCTTCATTCCTAAATGTAGCATTAACAACAATAACATGAAAGATTAATATGTTGAACTCATTATTTAATAACTTACAGAGCACACAATTAATGCATCATAATAAATTCTTAACAATTATTAAAACAAATATCTGAAAACTTCTGAAGGCGTATCAAGAATTCAAAGGCTGCTGGGTATGTAATTGTGCCCCTTTTTGGAGAAGGGGATGGTGATTTAAATGGGTCTTTTATACTTTCAATTATTCCTCAGCAAAAAAAGAGCAAGAAGCCTAATTGAAATCTATTTAGAGGAAATTCAGAATCTATGCAGAGTTTAAAAGTTTGGCATAGAATACTAAGTGCTGATTTCTGCAGATAATTAAAATTTAAAATGTTAAATGATTTATCTTGTTGTAAATAATTAAGGGGATTTTAAAAAAGGCGAGCAAGAAAATGCGGTATGTGACTATATTGTGTATCGCCAATCTGCATTTATCAGAAATGGTCCATATTATATATGGACTAGGGTTTTCTGTCTGGTTTTCATAATGATGCGGTATAAGGAGAAATTAAAAAAAAAGTTCCAAAAGAATTCCAACAGATTTAAATATATTCAGTGAAACTCAACTAAAGTTGATTTACATTCTGGTCTAACAGGTTATAAAACACATGAAAAAGGCCCTGCAAGGCAAACTTGATAGACGACTTTTCAGTGATAACAAAATCAAAGACATAGAAACTGAACTATGAAATATCATTCCAGTGTACCCCTTAGTTAAACCTACACCCTTGTAAAACAGTCTGCAATGTCCAGAGTGTGATTCTCAGACTAATGACACTTATCAGTTGTACAGCTGCGTAACTTCTCTGACTTCTGTGAGCTATTTCTGATATGCATCAAAGAAGATCAAATGCAATAAGGTAATACGGGCATTACCACAGAGGTAAGAAAATATTTAGGGTCTGATTCAAAGCTAAGGCCTGTACTTCTATCTGGCTTTTCACATAATTTTGTAAACGTTTTTGAGAATGAAGTTCTCAAAAAGGGAATTTTGGAAATTCATTATTTGTTTGCAAAGAGTTTTAGTAAATAGTGATAAAAGTAGTTTCACTGGCTCCAGCAATGGAAGGGCTGGCTGGAAGGGCAAAGAGGATTGTCCCATCTTCTCTCTCTCTCTCCCACCATCTACTAGTATGGCCTGCAAAACATGCATTCCAGATTTTCTGATGTGTGACGATCATGTGAGGGCTATTACTCTCCCTTGATCTGCACAGAAAACTTAATTTGCTCATGGTGATTAATTTCATAACATCAATTCGAAATTCAATATTTGTACTGCTTTCGTGCTCTTCCTTACCACATAATTTACCCGTAATTTCTTATGTGATGCTTTTTGAACTGAAGTTCAGTTCAAATGTCGGAACTCATTCCTTGACCAACATGGGTGAGATCATGCAATTCCTTTTTTAATGATAATACAAGTATCCTAAATCATGCACCAAAACCCACCACATGCCCTGTTTCTGCTCTTATATTAATATATGGTAACTGCATTCACACCATACAGTTGAAATAATATACTTTGGGCCTATATGCAGACAAAGGTTCCAGTGAAAGGCCAGAATTCTTAAATGGCAAAACTGGCTGATTTTTTTCCTTGAATCTGAAAAGATTAGAAAGAATGTCTGGCTCAACTGAATCTAATAGAAAATAGTTCTGGGGAAATAAGAAAGGAGTACCCAGATCCAAGATGCAACTCAGATTCAGGGAACATTAACCAGAATGCTTTTTACTCTCTGCTGTTTGCTATTAATAACAAATCTATAATAATAGTATGGTTGGTATCACTATTCTCCAAGAACCAAAATCAAATGCAGAAATCAATTCCTTGCACTGATGGGCAAGGAATAACAACACTATTTCCTCACCCTGAAAAAGATGCCAGTTATTCATGTAGAAATCTAGAATCATGGACAAGAACAGTAAAGAAGTCAGGTGATAAGAGAGAACAGGTGATACAGAGAGGATATAGCTGATAGCTAGCAAAGAATCATTTCCTGCAAAGAAGTTACAGAACACCCTGATATGAGCTCTTCGTATAGAAATAATTTTAAACCATCCTGAGAACTTCAAAAATGAGAGAAAAGAATGTATCGTTGGGGGGGGGGGGGGATAAAGCCAAAATAGGCATAAACTGTCACATATTCACAGCCTTAAGTACATCCAGCAACAAAAAGCTCAGTCTGAGATTGCTTGAGTAAGTCCTTCCAGATAGGCAATGGCACACGGGATAAGTTCTGGGAAATACAGAACACCTGCAATTCCCTTCATCTTCAATATACAGCATAACTGAAAGTGAGAGCTGCAGGTGTTCAATTCCACTCGGTATTAGTCTCTGAGCATCGAGTAAGCACTAAGAAAGGCAGGAAAAAAATATAAAGGAATCAAAATGTTTGGGACTTTACATTGCTATTCACATTTGACTTTGTTACAGGAAATGTAAGACTGGGAATGTATTATTTATTCAGAGGCTAAAAGCAAACAAGCTTATTTATGTCACAGAAACCATATTACATAACTTTTTTTTTTTTTAAACCACCACAGAACTGCAGTTTGGAAGGAATCAAAGAATACCTCCTAAAGTTTCAAAGGCCAGTATCCCTTCCTGCCAAGCTCTGCCCAAGAGAGCCCTATTATGCGCACCCTTCTTTCTCACAAGTTTAATTCATTCAGGATATAAACAGGATAGAATGAAATCCCTAGTCTTCTGCAGCACCACACAAACTATGTCTGCAAAAGCAGTCCCTCTACCTTAGCTGAAAAATCATAGTACGCTATAACGTACGCATCACGTCTACATAAGAAGAGGACTATATTTTACTGAGAACCCATGAACCGAATCTCCCTTCTGTCTGCATTACTTTAATCTATTTAAAAAATAGATTTTAGTGTTCACTATTCATTAAAAGAAAAAATCATGTTTAAAAATATTCTGGATACTACATACTTCAGGTAGAACATGCATTGGAACTTGTACTGGTCAGGTAGAGTACCAATGGACTGGGCTTAGATGCATGAAGTCATGAAAGTTAGAGATACAACAAAACCACCACTTGTCTACTACTATCTGTAAGAAGGAAGTATTTTGCAGGCCATTTATAAAATCAGGAACATTCATCAGCTATCGCTGACATACTAAAAATTATGATATGAAGGCAAAAGCCTCAGGAGTACGCAGCATCAGCCAGCGAAAGCAGGTTTTAGCATTACATGAAGCATTTTACGATCTGTTTCAAAAAAAACTCTGTATTTTTTCAGCCATCTGATTCACATCCTTATTCCTGAAAATAACGAGTTGCTATCAGTGCCAGCGTTTATCTAACCACAGTTTCAGCAGTGCTGTAGAGCCACCACCTTTACCACTATGATTACACTCCAGTGACATGCAAAACACAGCAAAAACACACATAAGAACTGGCTTATTTTCTTAGCATACAGCCATGGTGCTGCTTGGCTGTTCTCCATATCCCCCAGAGCATATCAGCATTAAACACCCAGAGATCGCGAGCTTGCTGAGTGGGTTTACAGCAGGTCACTTTTGGAATTTCAGGCTGCGTTTGGCCTTAGTCAATAGCTTTTTTTATTTCCTTCATCAACTTCAAAATGCAGCTGCTCCTAACAGCTTTTAAGGTGTCTCGCTCTCTTTAGCACTTTTGTCCCGTGCTCTGCTCGGCTTCCCTGGACCACCTCCTTATTCCTCCGCTCTTGCAAACCAGGAAATGAAAAAAAATACACTATCAGGAAAGAAAAAGGTTTTAATTCCTGCTGGGTGCTTGGTGCCTCTAAGACTGTTCAGAAGGTTTCCTGGATTTGTGAATTACATTCTGACATATTTTTGTAAGCCAAGTAAAAATAAGACTGAAATCTGAAGTGGAAGTTGCACCCTGAAGGACGCAGGAATTCAGTGAGCGCCCACAGTGAGAATGACAACATTTGCAGGAGAAGCAGAGAGATTAACACCTCAAAAAGAAACACACTCCGATTAAGAACAAGGCAGCCAAAATGTGGCAGCAGAGGAAGAGACTCTTCCCCTGAAAGAAATGTCCCGGCAACCATCCATCCATAGGGTGGTCCAAGAGTTCAGAGGATGGTCAGAGACGCTTTAGACAATGTCCGCTACTGTTCTTGCTCTGGCAGCACTGTGTGGAGCAGAATATTGCCAAAAAAACAAAACTATACTTTCCAAGCTTCCTTTCTTTTTTGTGCTGACCAGATCACGTATTACCAAAAGCATGTGCTGTTCTTCTTTGTTGCTGCCTGCATGTGTGTAAGTCATTTGCTAACATCTGAATAAAGTATTAGCATCTAAAAACTCTTAACTGCTTTCCTTTAATTTAAATAAGCACTTGTGCTCCGATAGGCCTCATTTATTTGATTGCTGTCCAATGATACTACAATGAATGAAAACCATGAAGTATGCGGTCAAAGAAAAATAAAGGCATGAAGAGTGGTGAAGGTGTTTTCTATAAGACATTATATAGGCTATGTGTTCAGGTTGGCATTTGGGGGGGTTGTTTGGTTGGTTTTTAAACTGCATTGCAAATCTATTCCCAAAAATGTATCACGCAGCTTAGGAAATCATGGGGAAGCCTGTAGGGAAGTTTCTAGGTTGAAGTTTTTGGTATGCAAAAACAAAGCATTGTACAAACATCTACTTGGGCAAGGGCTGTAAAGCTAAAGAAATCTATTGGAAAAAAAGTGATAGTTTCAGAAGGGAAGATGAAGCCTTCTGAATGAGCTGCAAAAGGTCAGTTCTCCAACATGGCACATACAACGAGACAACGAGATCAATCCCTTTCTCTACAGTACCAGAATGCTTGTTTTCACTACAGTTGCAATTTGAACAGCTAAACGACAAAAGAATGAGTACCATCTTTTTTTGCTTAAAAAAAAAAAGTTATAGCATGACCTGGATTTCCTAAGCAGTCACTAATTGCAAAAATAACTGAGAACAACTTAATTTTATAGAACTAGTACATTAAATTTATTTTGCATATGCAACACACACAAAGCTTTCTGCAATAATTCAACATTCCAAATCTGCCCTAAATATCTGCAACTTGAAGTGGATGAGTTTATATGAACTATATGTGTTGTTTTAATTGGCAGAAACGTTGCATTCAGCTGGCGGACAAAAGACTGCTAATACCTCCCATGTTCCAATATTTTATTTGCAATCCACACGGGAAAAAGTAAGAAATTAACCTGTTAGAAGCTCAGGTGAAAGGAAAATACCATGCTGATAAAACTTTTTACATTAAGCCATATTTTTATACACTAATGGTGCTTATATATACTATATTACAGTTAGCATTCAGTTAAATTCTTTGAGGGTAATATTTTCAGTTCTTTTGAAGAACCACATACGTTTCCATTTAACGATATCTCATTTCCTCCTCCACTCTCTCGCTTTTTCTAACGAAAGGATAATAACTGCTATTTATTTTACAAATAATTACTAAATTGTAGAAAAAAAATCCTAACCAATCACTACCACCCAGCATGGAATTTGATTTCACATTAGCATATAAAACAAAACGACCGTGGAAGTTCCACATAAATATCAGCCAACCGAGTTTAACAGAAGCAGATACATCACCGAAAATACCTCCCTTTTTCTCCTCCATAATCCTACACTCCTTCCTTCCTTTCCTGACACAATAGAAAAACGTGTCTTTTTCCTACTAAAAAACTACATACATATAAATATTATACACATTTTGTATAGAGAGAATTTAACCCTTTTTAGCCTCCCCATAAGCACTGCCAGAAAAGGCTTAATACTGTGAAAACCTTCCTGTAGGTCCACTTAGGCTAACACAGAGCTACACCTTAGTCTCTGTCCTTGCATAAACCTCCTCATCGCTCACCTGGGCACTGCATAAACTTTTAAAGCCTTTGCTTTGGTAGTAGCTGCAGCTGCACAGAATCTGTTCCTTCTATACTGTATTTCTAAGAGTATTAATAGGTTGTTGATAAAAATAAACTGATACATAACTGTCAAGAATTGACCATTTTGTTGCCAAATATAGATACCCTGACAAGGTCTAGCATGTAGACACTAGGTTCTGCTGTTGTAGGTAGCACAGCAGGAACCCTACCAAGACAAGCAGCACCCCCTGGGAGAAAAAAGAACGACCATCTGTCACCTCCCATCTCTCCCACCAAACCTGCCCAGTAACCTGCTGAACTCGTAGTTTGTTTACTACATGAAACTGTTTAGGACTTGTTAAGCTTTGCTCTATTTATAATGCAATATATGCTTATTAGCAAAGATGCCTAGTATTCTTACATCTGTCCGTTGCAGTCACCTTGATGCCACAAGACAACTTTCACAGTTAATCCCTTAGCCTTTCTATCTACTGTCCCATCTCTCATTCCTCTCCAAGTATGGAATACGTAATTTAAAATTGCCATTTGAGTTTCTCACCCATCTAGACAATCTCCATTTGAGCTCCACAATTGCACTCACTATAACTCTCCTCACCAGAATCTCTAATCCCTCCACATCAGCAGGCTATCTCCACGCCTTACTTCCTCTTCAACACTGACCGTATTTCTTTTTCCAAAGCTTTCTCTTCCTTTGCACCCTCTCACTTTTTCCATTACCGCATCATCCTTCCTCTACCTCTCTAATGCTGCTTCAGCATGTCTTTTTATAAGCTGTCACATTCAGCTTATACCTAAATCTTGCCCATTTTTTCTATAAAAGACCTCCGAGATCCAAACAGCTAGAAGTCTCAATCAGGTTGTCATCATTTTGTGTCTATATTACTACAGCCTCCTTTTCTCTGTCTCTGAGGAATGACATCTTACCCTCCTCTTTCTGTCCATTTGGAAGGTTGCTACAAAGGTCTTTTTTTTTTTTCTTTGACCATGACACTCCTTCACTTCGGAGGAGTTAGAATATTTTAACATTAACAATTTAATTTCTAGTGTTTAAATTAAGCATTAAAATAATATACTTTTTCTGCAAAGGATGGTTAATAAAAGCAAACCGGTCTCTTTATACAGAAATGGAGTACCTGTAACTTTCAACAAGCAATTAAAAAATTTTGCTCCTTCCATGCTGAGACGAAAAGTAGAATTTTTTCAGTTTTCTCCGACAGTACAACAAGCTGGAGGTAAGATACAGATATTTACTCTAGAACAGCATATCATCTATAGCAAGATATATCACATCTCATTTCAGGTCGAAGCATCAATTAACCTTAAGTTATATGAACAACACATTCATCATAGAAGCGACTTAGAAAGCCTCACTCTGGAGTACCCAACAGCTTGATAATTAAAATATTTCAGTAAAGGGAAGATAGCTAAATTTGGCTCTGAGCTTTCCAAATCCAAATAAGCAACCACTTCTTGGATACTGGAGGCTGCAGTAATCTTGAGGTGTTCCTTTTTGCTCCTTTCTCCTAAATCTAAGAATCTTTTCCTATTAACTGCTTTGTCTTTTGACAAAAATAATAATTTATTTCTGAATTTTTTTTTCAAACTAAAAAAGAAAAGAAAAATCTAAAGTAGCTCTACTTAAAAGTACAATTACCACTTCATTCTACATAGCAGCATAGAATATATTACAGTCCCCAAATGACTGAGTTGCGGTGTATAAAACGTTACTCACTAAAAAAGGAAAAAGACAGACAAGCGAGTCTTCACAAGAGGAGATTTAAGCAAAGAGCACGAGCTTCCTAAACTGAGAAAGGTAGCTTATTCCTTAGCTGTTGGGCATAATGGTAAAATCCTCCATCACGCAAGGTTTGTAGTTTCGTAATTGGAACTTGCACTAAGAGGGCACTGAAGAGCACAGAGGCCTGGAAGCGATATATCTCAAAATTAAATCAGGAGATATATTCAGGACCTTGACCATGAAGGGGCTGATGGGTCAACTTCACAATCAATCCTTTGTTTCTGAGTAGCCAATGCAGCGATGCCAGGATTAGGGAGATATGTTGTCTTTTTTTGCAAGATATTCTTCTCTGGCAAAAGAGTTTTGCTCAAGCTTGGTAATGAGACCACTTGGCAGGCCAGTGAGCAAAGCTTTATAGTTGTCTAGCTTGGAGGAGATAAAACCCTGAGCCAGCTTCTCATAAACAGACAAGGATAAATACGGACAAAGTATGGGTTTCATTTTTCAAATGACAGTAGAAAGCCTTAATAATCTGCCCAATGTGATATTTAAAGGACACTTCGGATTCCAACAGGAATATGGATGTTGAAGTGGTAATCCTGTACTGCAAATAATATATATATATACACACATACATAAAAGCTACATCAAAAATTGATGTGGCGTTAAGCTTATAGCTAGAACCACAAAATTAAAAACCTTCATTTTACTTGAATTTAACTAAAGAAAATCAACATAACTTATATTTTATAAGGTTTTCCAGGAAACTGATACAGACAATATAAGCACAGTTTGGATTTGCTGCTTTAATTGACAAACGAATTAGCATGCCTTCAGCAGAGAAATGAAACCCAATACCAACCCAATGATTAATCTGGCCCAAAGGCAGCACACAAGTGCTAGCTGGAACAAGCCAAAAATAGAAGTCCCTAAAACACCAGATCCAACTATCATATTGGAAGATGTGAAATCACCCCCACAAACATAACGCTGCCTGACAAACCCATCAGCTTTGGACCAGTTCGAGATGGTGCACGTCAGAAAGCCCCGTATATTTCTGCAGGCTGAATAAAACGCAAGGAAAAAAATCTGCAGAGAAGGATTTCAGCCACATGGAATGTCATCTTTGCTGTTCTAAAAATGAGCATTTAGCCAAAACATTTGTCTATGGATCTGTAAGTTTTATTCAGATTTACAAGATGTTTACAAGATGAGAACTCCTTTAGCAACTTCATGAGGACAACACAGTTGACAGCACTGGAAGCCATACTGAAAAAAATTTAAATGAGAATTAATACAAAAGACGAATTTCAAGACTTCCCCCCTCCCGGGATTTTAGTTTGCTTGCATGTTGATACCTCCTGAAGGCATAAATCCAGCTTATTATTTAAATACTCAGTATAACACCAGACACAGGTCTGACTGAAATCATCAAGACTGTGCACGTATACAGTCTGAGGTTTATATCTGAATACCAGTAGGTCAGGGCTTATAACTTGGCAAGGAAAATACAACGATTGCCAGGACATAAGGGTCCAAGGAAAGCTGCCTTACCCATGCCATCTCCTAATGACAGTATAAAACAGCCTTAGCTTGAGACTACATTTGGGTAATAGGGTTATGTTTTAACAGCTACAAAACAGAAATTGTAAAAACATAATATGATTCAGTGCTTTGCAACACAGAATCATAGAATTTACAAACGTTTCCATTACTTCTCCCTCAAAGCAAGAAAGTTCTTCATTGCTTTCACGCATTAAAAGAAATTCCATCCATATGAAATGGATTCCATCTCTGCTTCACGTTTTACTCTAACATACAAATCAAGATGCTGGAATTTATAGTTGCAGATATTTGTATGTTTCTTGTGCTTTGTGTCTCTTGGAGGTTCACTAAAGACTTGCCATGTTTCGCATTCCTAAGGACTGGTTTCAAGAAATTTTGTTAGATTGGATTTAAGGCAGATAAACTTAAGCTAAACACTTCAGAAGAAGCCAGGAAGGAGAATGAGATCAAAAGAATTTGGTTTAGCTGATTAATACTTCAAATTTCTATTTTATATTTTAGTTTCCTGCTTGTAAAAGAGTAGAAAAGGAATACAGTTGAAGTTTCATTCATCTATTTTAAAACCAGGACAATTATAACCATTTTTTCTGACTACCGGAATGTACGAGTTTTCAGGTTTTGCCAAAGAGTTTGTACGCATATCCGTAACTTCTGCTTGCACTAAAGCATTTGGTTTTTAGACTGATAACAAATCCTGAAACACCAACGACACATAGGGGCTTGGTTTTATAAAAATAGCTTCAACTTGGTTTAATTACATACATGTGCAAAACTACTTATTTTCCCCCCTTCTATCTTTGTGCTGTAGACCTGTTACAGAAATGTATTTGTTTGAAGATTAAAATCTTAGTAAAAACTAAATGGAGCTTCCCCACCCCCTTCCTTGGGCTTGAACTTCTGAAGTGTCATATTTACTCCATGCTGAAGTATTTTGAATAGGGTTCACACTCAACAGAATGAAAAGAAAAAAGAATTTTGCAATCCTCAAGTGTCCTGCTCATATAGCTTATGAAGCCTGCCAAAAAATTCTGTGCACTTTACAGTATTTATAAGCCATGCTAGGATACTGTTCTTGATTTCATAAGGCACTTCATCAGAAGTAACCAGATGACAAGACCACAAACTTGAGAATTGTCTACTAAGGTTAGAACAGTCAATTTTGAATAATATAAAAAGTTGTTAAAAAGCACACAAAGTAATTTTTAAAATATATATTCTCTCATTTGACAGCAGTAATGGTAGATCCAGTTGTTATCCAAGAAATTTGTTCTCTTCAAAAAATACCAGTAAAAAAATAAAAATAACTAAATGGATGCAAAAACTGGCTGGATGGTTGGCCTTAGATGGTAGTGGTTAATGAGTTGTACTGTATCTTGATGGTTGGTAACAACTGGAACACCACAGGGCCCTATCATGGGACCTGCCTGTTTAAAATCTCTACCAGTGATGTAGGGAAAGCATTGGAGTGGTCTCTTGTTGACTGCGGAGATGACAGCAAACTGAGGGGGACCAGCTGGATCCACTTGCAGGCAGGTCTGCCACCCAAAGGGACGCAGAGAGGCCAGAGGATTGATCCAACAGGAAACTTGCGAAACTGCACACGGAAAAAGCCTGGGTCTGTGGGCTCTTGTTGGGCAGTGAGATGAACACGAGCTCATAGCGTGCCCCTGCACAACAGCATCCTGAGCAATATCCACAGGAACACAGGCAGTTGATTGAGAGGAGAGATGATCCACCCATGCTCAGCCCTGGGAGATGACATCTAGATGCTGTGTCCAGTTTTGGGTTCAGCGTATATTGGTCAGCTCAAGGAGTTCAGCAGAGGACTATCCAAGATGGTCAGGGGCCAGAGCACTTGCCCTATAAGCCAAGGCTACAGGGCTGGGGCTAGTTCAGCCTGGAAAAGAGATGGATTTGGGCTGGGTACTTATGAGCAGCCTGCCAGTACCTATGGGGAGGGCACAGCGATGATGTAGCCAGGCACCTTGCAGTGGTACGTGGCAGGTGGCGAGAGACAACAGGCCTAAGTACAAATGAAAGAGTTTCAGACTGGATATAAAAGATAACTTTTTCACTGCAAAGACAGTCAAGCAGTGCCAAAGGTCATACAGGGTGGTTGCGGCACCTCCATCCTTCGAGGTTTTTAAGGCCTGACTGGAAAAATCCCTGAACAGCCTGGCAGCTGACCCTGCCTGCGCAGGAGGCTGGACTAGAGACCTCCTAAGGTTCCCTCCAGGCTAAGCTGTTCTGTGATACTGTGACCCAGTATCTGTCACAAACAAAAATATACTGCATTGTACTTGCCCATTACATTTCAGTACAGAGTAACAGGTTAATTTAGAAATAAGCTATATAGATGCCTAGATTCCAAAACCAGAAGATTCCTGTATAACACAGACAATAGGATTCTCAAATTAGTTCTTGTTTCAACTATTGCACACACATTAAAAAAAAAAAAAAAAAATCGAACCTGATTTTAGTTTTTTGAACTGTTGTAAAAAAATATCTCCCAATATCTAAAGTTGTTTCAAAGATTAATATTAAAAATGTGAGTCCTATCCTTAGTTCAAATTCATGTAACAAACTTCCATACATTAAATCACTACCATTTGTGCTAATTTGTTATTAAGATACTGTAGCCAAATCATTTTAATTCAAACAGACAGGGATATAGTCTCTTAGCATTTTATAACTACCACTCCAGTTTCAAAGTAGACAGAAGTATTCCTGTTCCACACCACTATTATAAGTGTATTAACTTACTCTTTATAATAGTTCCATAATAATAATAAACTCTATATCTAAGGATTTACAGGCCTAGATGTATGTCTATATAAAGCCATTTCCCTGTCTTATTTTCCTTTCTTAATTCTGATGCTGAGCAATAAAATTCTGCAAAACTGTAATAAGGATTTTAAAAAAAAAACGCAAATAATTTGTTTAAAGAGTTTCTTGTTTTTATAGTGAATTTTGATCTCATAGGCTTGGGGTTTTTTAAACACATATTATATATATTTATTTCCTTAGAGTCCCTCCATCATTTGTTACTTTGTATCTTTCCAAGCTTGGCTCAGTAAAAAACAAAACAAAACCAAACCAAACCAAAACTCCTCCACAACCACTGTGAGGTTGATTAACTCTGTGTTAAGCAAATTCTGAGCTAATTAAACTCAAAGTCAATTCAGCCCATGACAGAAGGTTATTACCTCATAAACAGGATGTACTTTAAAGTTATTAATAATACACTAACATTGCCTTTTCAAAACCTTTGATTAACAAACAAGTGAAAATTAGCATCTGAAATTCTGTTTGTACAGACTGTAGATCAGATTATGTAAATGTCTAAATCTCCGTTTTTTCCAGATGAAAAAGAAGCAGCTCGCAACAGCTGTACAAGTGTGAAAACAGTACAGATACAGGGCCCAATCCAGAGCAATTTCAAACTCCACTAAGACCTATGAAGTGGCAAGGAGGCGACGTATTGTTCCATATTCTGTCCTGTCGTGCACTATCAGCTACGCAACCAACAATAAAATATAAACGCTTAGTAAGGAATATTAGAATGGTATTTTAAGTGCTACATCTAAAGTTATCCAAATTCCTTCAAGCTAATTAGAAACGGTCGCAAAATGAGAGACTCAGTAGAAGAGTTAAGGAGGACAAAAGCAAGCCTTGCCTTTTCTCCAACAAGCTTAAATTGTGCACAGATATAAAAAATATAAACCCAACAAGTTCTCTTCTAAAAAATGACTGATAACACTTTTGTATTTTCAGAATGAATGATAAATAATTCCCAAACAAAATGATTCGGTAAGTTTCTCCAGACATCTGTAATATAAGTCCACAGCCTCAAGACATTTTATGTACAACTAAGAATGTGAAGAAACCAGGCAGATAAAAATCACACAGAAGTAGTCTTTTTTGTTCTCTCTGTTTCAGATGTATCATTGCTATTTAGCATGATACCTGGTAGCAGGAAGACAAGAACGCTACCAGTAAGACTGTTTGATATTTCTAAACATTATAGAGCTAAGTGTATGATTTATATAATTACACAGTATATATTTATAAAACGTTCATGCTGAACTGTTATTACTTAATATCGTATGGAACTAAGAAAAGTTGTATGTATGCCAGTCGCATATGCAAACACAGACTTCTTCCAGGGATTTCACCAGGAGGAGCCGTGCACCGTAGCCTCCTTGGAGTCCCACTGTGCTGCCCGCAGCGGCTTACACATTCTGACAGTGCTCAGTCTTCAAATAATACACCAGCTTCATGCCTTTGATGCCACACCCTCAAAGCCAAACTGGCTTCTAAGTCAAACTCCTTGAGTGAGCTGGCAAATGTGAAGAGTAAAAGGATGCAAGACTATTCAAGAAAAAAAATAAATAAAATGCCAAAATAAAAAAAAAAATAAATTACAAATTGACAGCTGGATATAAGAAACTTTATGAAAAATAACCATTATTCAGAAGGAATGAAAATGCCAGTGATGGGTGGGATTCTTTCAGGGAAAAAAAGTGTTTGATAGAAGATCATAAGACATACAAGGCCAAAAAACCCGCAAAATTATACTAGTAAATCACAAGCTTGAACTGCAAAACATATATTTATATAATCTTTCTAGTGCATGTATTAATCATTTCTCTTCTACCTTACTAAAAGGTAAAACTTGATTAAACACAACTTAGATGTTTCCAAGGTTTCAGGCTCTGAATGTGGAAAAAACAGTGGGTAACATTACAGCATAGTTGGGTTTTTTTTAATATAAAAAGCATATTTGAGCCTTTCAAAGACAGTTTAAAGTGGTAAGAAGAGCTCTCAAAGTGTTAGTCTTCCTTTCTATCACCAGTGGTGATAAGTAAAGCTGAAAAGTAATTGTTCTCAGCCTCTCTGGGCAGCAAATTGGTAGAATAAATGCCCTTTGGAAATGGGCAGAACGCTATTTGGCTTTCTCAAAGGATTTGATGAACAGAGAAAACAAAGAGAAAAATGGGCTTCACGTTCTGGAAAACAAAAAGGAAAAAACACTATTCACTGGAGTAGAATATCAGACGCAAGGTAAGAAAACATAGTTGTTGATGGAGAGCCACTGCACTGAAAAAGCAACCCCAAACATCACCGGCAGCTCCAGGAACAGCTTCTGCAGCTGTAAGGCTTGCAGCTTTCTGGCCCAGTAAGGACCTGCCCAAAATTTTTTACACAAGCTAAAGCATTGAGGGGTCTTTCCACCTCTTCTGACTGGAGAACAGGTTATCAATAGTGCTCAAAGTGATCAAGAACCCCAAGAAGACAAGCTTTGATCATTCTTTCCCCATCCTCGCTGCCCCACGGAGACGCAAGGTATAATGTTTTTCCTAGAACGGGCAATTAAGTTTCACATACTGATTTAATAGGGAGAGAAAAAAATGGGAAAAAAAAATAATAAAGAAATAGAGTGCATAGCTTTTAAAAAAAGAGAGGACTGGCACCAGTGTTTTAATGGTGCTTCCTTCCACCCTCCTGCATTCTGTTTGCTCCTCCCCATGCATGCTGCTTATTTGCAGGTTTCTCCCTATATTTTTCTTATTCTGAGCACCATGACTATCAAAACCAGCCTTTCAGGTAACAAAGGAAAACCCTTCAAAACTTGGTATCTTCTGTCAGCTCCTAGCACTGAAAAAACAATAACCTTGGCATCTAAACCAGTAAAGAAACCTGTAACAGAGAGCAAAATGTGCATTCACGTATAACAGTCAACACCAAAGGTTCTTGCTAAGCTCAGAAAAGGTAAGAGTGGTGCAAGTTTTTCGGTGTGATTTTCTTCAATTCTTTTACGGGACGGGTTATAGGGTCCAGGATCCAAACCTACTATACCTCCTCACATTTATTTTTTTTTTCCCCCCCCTGTTAGTATCTCCTTTCAGTGTTTATGTGTAGAAGCAATTAATGTTTCCAGACAAAGTTATCCCTGGGGGTTATCACTGAGTACCTTGGGTCTACTAGAGCAGAATGCTGTGAAAAGCTTCCGTTCCCTTGGGGAAACCAATCCTAATTTCGCTAATTTTATCTTCTCTCTGACTAATCTAACATAGCATATCTCCAGTTGAGTCAACTGTAAGTACCTGAAAAAAAAAAAAAAAAAGCCACACCACACACAGTAAACATCCTTTAAAACCCCTCAATTTTAGGTATGAAGCTACACTCTACTGAGAAAGCAAGTGTTAAAACAGGAGTGAGGTGAAGCATGAATGTCCTCATATAGATTTAATTATTTTTAATGTTTTGTTTCACTAGCTACTCTGAAAGTAGCACATACCACTAAAAAAAGAAAAGTCAGATTTGAGAAATTAGTATTTTATGACACTTTCTAAGTTATAACGAAAACTAGTACCCAGGAAAGTCAGAAATACCACTCATTAACTGTGTTTAGTCACTGTGAATGCTCAATTTCTGGCAAAGATTTTTGCACCTACTGAATTCTATGGCATTTTCATGCACAGATGGAACAAAAATGTAAAACAGTTTTTAAGTTACCTTTCAACTTTTTCAGGAGTATATAGAAATGACTGCAATATTTTAAAATGTATGTTACTTCATTTTGCAAAGTCACTACATCAGGTAAGCACAGGAATTGTCTTTTATCATTTTTCTTTATTGTACATCAATTATCTCTATTGAGATAATAAATTGTCTCAAATATCAAATATCTCTATTGACATAATTGAACCTATACTAACAAAAACCATCTACTTATACATGTGTTCTAAAACTCTTTTATTAGGGTTTCCATCAGTGAATGTACCTTTGAAAAAAAATAAATGTTCTACTTTTACTGGAGTTTTACTACATAAACAGGTTATACAATGCAAAACTAGAGGCTTCTCAAATTTATGAAGAGCCTACAGCTTTCTTTCTTCTTTCTGAAAAATATGTGGTAGTAAACATTTTTCTTCTGTTTCTATCCTGTGATAGAGGATCTGAGCTGCTGCCTAAATTTACAGTTTTTGCCACAGAGAACTGATGGCAAAATATAAATTTTTACACTAATGCACAATGTCCAGATGGAGATCAGTGACAAGTGGTGTCCCTCAGGGGTACATATTGGGACCAGTACTGTTTAATATCTTTATCAGTGACGTAGGCAGTGGGATCGAGTGCATCCTCAGCAAGTTTGCAAACGATGCCCAGCTGAGTGATGCAGTTGACACGCCTGAGGGATGGGATGCCATCCAGAGGGACCTAGACAAGCTCAAGAAGTGGGACTGTGTGAACCTCATAAGGTTCAACAAGGCCAAGTGCAGGGTTCTGCACCTGGGTTGAGGCAAACGCAGGTATCAATACAGGCTAGGGTATGAAGGGACTGAGAGCAGCCCTGCGAAGAAGGACTGGTGGATGGAAAGCTGGACATGAGGCAACAATGTATGCTCACAGCCCAGAAAGCCAACCGCATCCTGGGCTGCATCAAAAGAACTGTAGCCAGCAGGTTAAGGGAGGTGAATCTCCCCCTCTACTCTGCTCTGGTGAGACCCCACCTGGAGTCCTCAGCACAGGAAAGACATTGACCTGTTGGAGCAGGTCCAGAGGAGGATCACAAAAATAATCGGGGGTCTGGAACATCTCTCCTAAAAGGACAGGCTGAGAGAGTTGGGGTTGTTCAGCCCCGACAAGAGAAGGCTCTGGGGAGACCTTGTTGCAGCCTTTCAGTGCTTAAAGGGGGCTTATAAGAAAGATGGGGACAAACTTTTTTGTGGGGCTTGTTTCCATAGGACAAGGGGTAATGGCTTCAAACTGAAAGAGGGTAGATTTAGACTGGATATAAGAAAGAAATTCTTTACAATTAAGCTGGTGAAACACTGGAGCAGATTGGCCAGAGAGGTGGTAGATGCACCATCCCTGGAAACATTCAAGGTCAGGTTGGATGGGGCTCTGAGCAACCTGATCTAGTCAAAGAAGTGCCTGCTCATTGCAGGGGGGTTGGATCAGACAGCCTTTAAGGGTCCCTTCCAACTGAAACTTCTATGATTAAAAAATTATGGATAAAAAGCACTACGTTGTCTGCCAATGACTGCATGTTATTATTATACACCCTAGTATTTCTAGACCAAGAGCAGCACTGATATCTAAGTCCTAAATATCCAGCTAAATGGGTAAATTCCATTAAAGAAATTTCCAAAGTTATCAGATAAAAATTTCCATGTTTTTAATGAAAAAAAAATGGCCTTTCTTGATGTAGAGGAAGCAATACACATGTCTCTTGCTTTGGCCTGGGAATTTCATGGGAACTTTGCTAAGACTTCTCAGAGATGTACTATTGGGAATTCAGTATGTTCCCTCTGCAGCATACAAAGGAAGAAGGTTCCCCTCTTCTGTGTTCAGATCACATTCAGAAGAATCTACAAGTGTACGAGAACAAACAAATATAGTTTATCCCTGTAAAAGCTCACGCATAATGGAATTTAAGACCAGAAAGACTTGTTAGGTTATCTCCTTTTGGCCTCTTACACAACCAATCACTAAGTTTCAGCTGATAGCTTCTGAACTTCTCTACTGAAACTTGTGACTTTGCTGGCTAGTACATCCTGCAGAAAGTTAGCCAATCGAAATTTGAAGACATCTACAGATGGCAAGCCCACCATTTTCTCTTGAGGAATTCCCCAAGAGTTCCATGTTTCTCAGTTGAGCTCCTCCGGTTTCAGCTCCCAGCCAGGGGCTCCTGTTACCATTCTCTGTTCTTTTAAAGAAGCTGCGGCACTCCAGGCTTTTGCCCCATGAAAGTGGTTATGCAATATGAATCAAGTCATCTTTCAATCTTTTTTCAATAAGATACACCATACAAATAAATATTCCCTGAAGTCAGAAAGTTTCATCAACCCCCATCATTTGAAAAATGGGAAAAGTCCTCTTTAGAGAAGTCCTAATGCCATGAAGAGACAGGATGGATCAACACATTCAATTCCTGCGCATGAATCTTTTAAATTTAGATGCTCACAATCTTTCATTCTCAAGTCAACTCTAAGTGATGCTTTGAGTAGCCTCCAGGATTATTTTTGCATGGATAGTTCTCAGGGGCACCCCAGGTATGAGCAAGATCACAGATGCCTCCTCTGTCAGTATCAAAGCAAGAGGAGCCCATCCCCATACTCTGTATGATCTCATGTGCCACAGCAAAAAGTAAGATTGGGATCTACTACAGTAGGTGTGGCTATATGTGTTTGCATATCAGCTTAGTGAGCTCTTTAACACGCTCTTTAATTGTCTTAAACCCGTTAAATCCACAAAAAACAGTCACAGCATGATACCAAAGCTGCGGCTCTAGCCTTCTAGGACTGCTGACCTAGTCCTCCATATCAAATTTCTAGCAATCAATAGTACTGCGGGGAAATAAAAAACTGAGCAGGTCTCAAATCCTGGCGAGGAAAATTTCCTGACCAGGCTTTGTCCACATAGCATTTGTCAGTCAGCCAGAGAATAAACTCCTTTTCTCACAGGCAATGGGTAAAGCTGCTAGCAAATATATGCATTTTCCCCCTCTCATCTACTTTTAAATGACTACTAGCGAAAAGGGAATAGAAGTGCTCTGTGTTACGTTACATACATTTACTATTCAGCCTGGATTAACACCTAGTAAGTTTCAACGGACATTTGCGCAGGTAGAGGTAGCTTTTTTTGTTCTCTAGCATCAAGATGAGCAGCAAACAAGCTGAAGAGACCCAAAACACCACCTGAACGGCACAACTCAAGATCTCCAAACTGCTGCTGCAGTTTAAAGCGTTTAATTTATTCTATTAATCTTGCTGGAATTTATTTTCTGAATATTCAGACAGTTTATACTGAAAAGAGGAAATACCTGGAAGTTGTGTGCTCATACCAGGAATCTGGTTTAATAACTCTTACTGCAGCAATATGGTTTGATGTTAAACTAGTATGATTTATGCCAAAAAAATTGCATTAAAATCCAACATTAAAATTTTGTCTTGAAGCCTTAACTTTGTATTTTGTTCACAGCTGTACTTATGTAAAGCAGTACTGTAGAATAAATTGTCCACACTGTTTTTGGAAAGAGTAAATATTTCATTTATATACAGGGAAAACTCTCCAATCAATAGCAAGATACTGCTGAACTTTCGGCGCTATAACTTTATTTATTTATAATTCCTTTAGTTAATATATTCTGCAATCTAGAGATTACAGAGAACGGGTCAGGATACAGACAGTGTTGGATAATCTGTTCACTCCTAAAAAAGCACAAATTCTATTTTTCATTCATAAACCCTTGCTGTTTGCACAAAGAAAATTTTGGCAATTTACTTGTTGTTGCGCAAATCAGGATTAAAACAAATTTGTTTCTAATAATCAGACCAGAGCCAATGAACTGAAAACTCTTCACGTGTCCCTGGTGAGCAAAGCAGAACTACAAATAAACAAAAAAAAGATCTAAAATAAGATCTATGTTAATATTTTATTACATATAGCAAATAAGGAAAACCAATAGCCTGAAAGTAAGCAGAGCGCTCTGTATATTCACTTTGTATTCATATGAAATTCTCTCCTGCAAGTTACCGAATTTCACTTGCTGTAATACACTCTTCAGATAAAACACTGGATGTATTTTTCTAAGTAAATAAATAATTATTAGGAAGAGCAGTACAGGAGATGCACACTTTAGATCAACTTACGAAGCTTTTGGGGAAACCCTATCCTAGTGTAATCAAAATGGTATTTTGATAACATAACAATATCAATAATAGAGAAGACATGTTCTTTTTGTTCAAAGGTGCTGTGTTTTGAAAATATTGCCATGTAGTATTTACGGTAACAGCTGTACAGTTAAACTTTAGGCACAAACTGAACTGCAGAGGATCTGCTGCATAAATAAAATTCCCATGGCAACTAAATGTGCTACTAGATAACAGAGAAAAAAGGATTTATGTGTTTGCTGAGCTGTCTTGCCCTAGAGGAATTCTCCAGGCAAATGCAGACCACCTGCCACATGTTATATTAAGCTCAGCCTTCTGGACTTATTTTCAAATATACAGCAAAAAGGTCCACCAAGTTTTATTTGAAAGTTCCCCTGTCATGTTCCCAGCCCCTCCAAAACACATAGTTCACTCTTCACTATGCTTTCTATATTGCAATAGAGATGTTTAAAAATTAACAGGTGTGTTTCTGCTTGTAACTTTTTAATCTTAAACCCCCATGCAAAGTGGGCAAGCAACCTGAATTCTCAAATTCACGTATAGCTTTGTGTATGCCCAACTGTACCGAGATGCACCACTAAAGTACATGTACTTTTTAAACTCTACCAAAAAAGTATTCCTTTTGTAATATCATAAGGAAAAATATTTGGGTCAGATTATTCATGAGGTATCTTTCTGTACAATAAATAGATTATTGGTCAAAAAGACTTTCCCTCATATCCAGAAAAAAAAAAAAAAGCCAACAACCCCAGACATTTTCACAACAACCCCAGACATTTTCACTAGACTACAATGCTAACAGAAAAGCATTGCTTGGGAATGCTTTAAGTTGGAATATTATACTTAGAAGACTGAAGACCACTAAAATGTCTCGTAGAAGAAATATAATCACCTAGCAAGCAATAGGCAAACTTACTGCAAATAATGTCACCAAGTTATCGAAGGACCAGAGTATGTGCAAAAGTGCAGAACGTTTGTGATATTCACTTTGTCATTTTTGCCTCTGAAGATTAAATAAAAAATTTTTTAAAAGCTGTATTTTATGATCAAGTCTATCTTTGGCCATGAGCCTCAGGAACAAAACTTCTTTGCTCTACTCTCCTCACTGGGAAAGCCCTGTGGCATTTTAAAGAGGCAGCAGAGCTCGCCTCATAACATGAACTATAGCGTGTGAACAGACACCATACAAGCTTTTCAGGTAGTTTGTAGATCTAACCAAATTGCTAAATCCATGTGCAGCATCAGGCAGCTATAGCATCATGAAATTGGGCACTTACACATATGAAACACCGTCATATTATCTTTCTAAAGCCTCCATGCATGAAATACATGGACAAGCCATTAACATGGGCTTCCTGCTGTCTTACTATTAGGGCTCATCTGCTTTAGAGTTGTTCATTTACATCCCTATCTTGGCCTACCGGTCTTGCTTCAGTTCCACATGAACTGTGAGCTTGACCCAAAGTCCACAGAAATTAAACAAGCCTTGTGCTAACACAAAGATATTTTGGTAAGCATTAGGATAGCATATGTTCCCATTGCCTTTTACTCTTTGCTCCTGTTTGAGCAGGTAACCAGTAAATTTAATATTTATACAAAAAGAAAAAAAGATATTAATTTTTGTGAACTTATGTTGCAATGGTTCTCTCATTTAATGTCTCTTCAGGATATTCATAAACTATTTGCATGTAAAATGCAGAACTCCTTGTGCAAGGACAGAGAAAGAGGATACAGAAGTTTTATAAACAAACATTTAAAGAACACTTGCACATCACTGCAACATAATGACATCTGTATTACATAAAACCATGAAAACAAACAGCATACAACAGAAATTAGTTGAGGGTCAATATGACATTACCAGATAAGACTTTATATTTTTATTACCAATAATAGTTTATATACCCTAATGATTATTTTTCTCTTTTTACAAGAAGGGGCTAAAAATAGAAGACTAACATTAAGTTTTACTCTGACTTGAGTTTTGTTAGATGTGATCACATAAACCACTCCACCAATAGATATGACAAATGCACTTTATATTTCAATGTGTCAAACCATTTCAATACTCAGGAACTATGTTGAAGCTGGCAGGCAAGCAGACTATATTAAATTTTTCTCTGGAATCGACTTCAATTCTGTACTGAATTATTGGAATTTTAGTGACCCTAAAAAAGGCTGTCAGAAATAATATTCAACACAGAGTTTTCAAATCTAATGCTCTATTACACATACTTCACATAAAATAATGTAGTTTCAATATAAGCAAACCAGTCATGAACAACATTCTATTTGTACTTGTAATTTTAGATACATTTTATATTGATTTGTCACAGCATTTTTTAAATGTACCTTCTCCTTAAAAAACAGTCAGTGGCTACATTTGGTGATTCAATGGCTTTGTTGCAGATTTGATACAGTTGGAAACTGTTTTAAAATAAATAAATAAAAATTTTACCATCACAGGACAGTAAACGTGTTAATAGCTCTTTCAAAGCTCTGCTTTTGCAAGACTCCTATACTCGTGCATATCACAAAATTCTCTTAAGTATTTGCTAGTGCCAGAAAACCAGCTGCATTTGCAAACCACTTAACTCCTTTTTCCTTTATTTAACTCAATGCTCTTTCTGCATAATGAAATTCAACAGCAGTATTTCTTTTCTCCATTTTTTTCCTCTTCTTCCCAAGTCATCAACTTTTTACTATCTTGCTTTTAAGACATCTTTGGCTCTAGTGGTTTACTATTCTTATTAATAATGTAAAAAAATTAAGAGTTAAGCTTCCCATTTACCTGCTCACTAATAATTCCAACCACTTCTTTCTGTTAAATCCCTACTGTTATGAAACGCTAGAAGTAAAGCGATGGCACTAAGTATAGCAATATCTTTGCTCTTGTATCCACTGATGTGATAGAAGTACAGAAGTTGCAAGATCTTGGTGTGCTTCAGTTAAATAAGGGAATTCAATCGTACATCACAGCTCAGGAGGAAGCACAGTTAAATCCACAGTAGCTTGGTAAGCAATACAGAAAGCCCATCAGCAGCTTTACTATATGACAGACCCAGAGGCAACTCGAGAGCTGTCAGCACAACTGCCTGTGAAGCTCACAGGGGAAGCAATAGCCAATTATGCCCCATGACCTGCTCCTGGAAAACACAGCGAGAAAGATAACAAATCAAGGGCTTGGAAAAACTCAAACTTTTCAGAGAAACTATGTAGTTTACTTCCTATCAAAGACGCATCTCACTCGATGCTTTTAAGAACAGCGT
Source organism: Chroicocephalus ridibundus (assembly GCF_963924245.1). Lineage (NCBI taxonomy): Eukaryota > Metazoa > Chordata > Aves > Charadriiformes > Laridae > Chroicocephalus > Chroicocephalus ridibundus. Next base: position 32,715,384 of record NC_086287.1, read on the forward strand.
GGCATTCAGTGACCATGGTCTGCCTGACCCCTATGACTCCCATTAACAAATCCCAGAAAGAGGACCACACCTTCAACACTCCCTACCTGGATAAAAACATACATGTCATTCACCTGGAAGCTAGGCTTTAGTTAGAGCAGCAGAGGATTAACACTTGAATCTCTGCTTTGCTCTTGACTGTGACTAGTTACTTAGCTCCCATATCGGTGTGAATGATCAGCGTCAAAGCCAAATTAGACTCAATTAGAAAGGAATCAAGCCTACTTGAAAACTTTGTTTCCACCCAGCCACTTCTGACCGGTTGGTCTGGCTAGCTATACGAATTAATTGGGAGAAATATTTATTTTGCTCACAGCAATGAATAGAACAAAATAGAGTTTATCTTGATCCTCATGAACTGATTTACCTCCTTGCCCTGGCCAGCACTGAGTTTCCCCAACTTCACTGTTACACAGGTACCTCCGATAAAGCAGTTCAAAACCCAGCCTAAGTGAAACTTAGTGAACTGCACTGGTCATGCACATGGCATCAACATCAACGGTGCCCTGCAAGTTGAGCTCAGAAACATTTCTAATTATTCTGTGTTTCTGGAAAGAGTCATTTAGGGGTTGAATCTGAACTACAGAAGCTAATAAAAACTTCAGCCTCCAGCTTCAATAAGGATAGGATCAAGCCCATACCTGTCTAGGTTAAAATCATCACGTTAAGAGGTCTAGTACACAGTTTGCGCCTGCGCTTTACCAAAAACACACTTACAGTTTATTTAAGGGCTTAAGCGGGATTTTAAAGACACGCAGACCTTTGGAAAACCATCAGTATGAAGGATGAATTTCACTCTTTCACAGAGGTAAGAATACTCGATTTGCAGGTGACGTGTAAAGTAGTTTGTTAGTTATAAGACATCAAGCACATGCGAAGCATCTGAAGCACACTGACTGGGGGTTACTTAAATAAACACTAGCAAAGGGAAAACAGATTAAAAGTTTTAAACAACTAAAGATGTAGATTAAATAGTTGTGTCTCACACACACACAAAAAAAAATCCAACCCCACATCAACCCCAAAAAAGAACTGATGTAACTGACGTGCTGGTTTTAACTTTCATAATTTCAAAACATGAGTGAATGAAATGTGGGAGAAGTTATTGAATGCAGACGCAGTGTTTGATGATGATTAGGGCCAGTTTTGCCGTTCTGCAACCATGCTGGAGTCTGGTGTGGCAGGAGCCCCATCTGGGAGTGGTGGCCCAAAACACTTTGTTCTACAGGAAGGGTTCGCTGAGCAAGAAGCAAAATGGTGGCCTTTTAAAATGACTGGACCTCTGAAGGTCACGGCATCAAATATCAAACAAAATGCAATTAAATCGCCAATTTTAAATTTTTTGCCTGTTTAACCGCAGTCATGCAGCTGCTCTTCTCTAGTCAATGCGTTATTAAACCAATTTGAAAATGGGTTAAGATTTATTAAATTAGAGGCTTAGCTATTTTTGTGGCCGAAGTCCACCAAAAGAGAAAGTTTCCTAAATTGTGAACCGAAGGATGATGTAAAGAAAAAAAAAAAGCCAAACACAAACAAAAAAGAAGCACACCATTGAGGAAGAGAGAAAACGCTAAATGTATTTCCCTTCTATATATTTGTATTTGGCTGAAGTTAAGATGACTAAACTTCTGTAAAGACAAATGGCCAGCGCTATAAGTTCTAGAAACCAATTAAGCCTCTCTCTGTTAACGGTCACATCCTGGGGCATTTCCTGCAAGTCCACTCAGTACACACAGATTTTCCTCTTTACCTAAACAGCTAGGTGAAATAAGAAATGCTGATTAAGCCAGTAATACTGTATAGCCAGTAATAAGCTGCCAACCTGGACTTCTATAGGGTTTGCTGCCAGGGAATTTGAGAACATAGTCATCATCTAGGAAGCAGACTGAATTCTACAAGCCTCTGACAACAAGAAATGAGGTTTGTGTGGATAAGGTAAAAAAAGGGTGTGGAATTATTTGAATGGTTCCCGGTGCAAACAAACTGCAAAATGTCTCTGAAGGATGCTTTAGGTAGGTTCTTGCCCCCGATCAAGGATTTCTACACAACAGAACAATCTGACCCTTTAATAAAATACTTTTTAAAGGTTTTAATGAATAAAAATTAGATTAGGTAATCAATACTTATTACTATGTTATATTTTTATCAAATTATATCCAAAAGCAACCTCTCTCATCCACTTTGTAATTTCCAGAGTGGGTTCTGATCGACATTCCTCTAAACAAAGGATGCCTGATATATGACTACATTATTGGCATTTTGTCAATGGCAGCAACTTACAACTTGTCTAATAACTGAAAGCTAATGAAAATTAGCTCTCGCCAAGTCTGGTAATGTATCTAGTTACTATCTAGCGTTCCCCAACTGTAAAAGCAACAGCCCTGTTTTGCTGTATTGTAGTATAGTTTTGGAAAAGAACCAAAAGATTGCCATTGTAATTGTTATTCAAGTCAAAATGAAATTAAATATGTCACTCTCTTTTGAACTCCTTGATGACTTAGACTTGAAGTTAGCACAAATATAATGTAGCTGCAAGACAATACAGTCATTTCTTATTTTTATGGCTTACCTGAGGCAATCTTAACTTTACAAAAGTCTTTCAGTTATTCAAGAAAAGGGGATTTTTTTTCAGAATAAAAAGAGGTTATAGTCAAATCTATGATTTGACAACTCATTCGGACTTTATGCATAATGGGGAGAAATTCTTTCGTGAGCTCACCCTGTTTTCCTTGATAGAAAGCTGAAACTTCATATTGTTTAGTATTCTGAATTTAGTGATGAAAGCTATACACATATTGGACAGCACTGTGTATCCAATACATATACTGGACAGCACTCGTAAACAGAGTCATAGAATACAGGCCATGGTAAGTGAGATTTAGCCACAGAATTTTACCAAAATGTTTTAACTATGACTTGCCAAATAATCTCAAATTAGTACACCCATTCAATTTTCAGTACTAGGAACAGAACAGCAGAAGCAGTACTTTATCCTGCTAGATCTGCTTGAAATGTTTACAGAGGTGATTTCTGTTGTTTGCTTGTTTGTTTCTTCCTGGGGGAAAAGAATTTTGACTGCAAAATATACAAATATCTCCACTGTTTTGCCTAGTCGAATATAGACACTGTGATTATAAATCCACTTGCAATTAAAAGAAACAGGTTTCACACAATATATTCTATTATTTATATTCTCCACACGCACAATGACTTGAAAGTTTAACAAGTAGAACATTTACTAAATGTTTCCAAGCTTCCAGTTTACTGAAAAATTAGTAACCACGTTCAGACCAAAAGCAGTCAAGCTAAAACCCAAACCAATGCATCCTGCCCAGAAATGGAAGAGATAGCTAACATGAAATAAAAAGGGGGGGTGGGGGGGATACTCCCCTGAGGCAGGGATACTCAGAAAACAAAAAAACCCAACCAACAAAACAAACCAAAAAAAGAACACAAAGAAACAATTTAACCCACTACTTCCTTACATCACAGAAAACATTTTTTGCCAAGAGAGATTGCTGTTAAAAACATCAAGACAAGAAAAAGTGGATGAAAAAAAAAGATTTTTGCAATATGGTGCATTCTCTTCTCCACCCATTTGCTGAACATATATCCTAACATAAGTGACAAGAGAAAAATCAAACACATTTGTTTGACAGAGCAAATGCAGTGCATAAAAGGTGAAACAAATATTTTTGAACACCAGCTGGAAAATATTCTGTTGTGGTAAAATTGGAAGTATGCGCACTAAAACACGTCTGGGCAGATGAGAAACTTCCAAGTCTCGTGAGAGCACTCAGACCACTCACTGCACTCAGAGTTAAGCCATGTTTGCATGTCACCTGGAAGCACTTTGCTTTGACAGCATTCTAGAGCCGAAATGAAGTCGCTTTTCAAACAACAGACAAAATTAAATACATCCTTCAGAGGAATTGCCTGCAAGATGGCACGGGAGTTACTGTAAGAGGACCAAAAGATAGGCTGTTTAGCAAAGAATCTAAGTATCGTGGTGTTTAACATCCAGTAGCCTTCCATGCAGCGGGCTGACTCGAGAACCTGGAGGGGTCTGATGAGCAGGGTGGGACCTGCAGGTCTGAATCACGGCCACTGCTCTACCAGCTTGGAGACGAAACACATCACTGCAGGCTCCCCAAAGACTCCTCCTTCTGATCAAAGTTCAGTCCTGAAACTTTGATTTTGACCACTTTATAACACAGCATAATCTACATATAAGTCAATGGGACAAAGAGGCACTTCTCTGCACTGAGCTTTCTTTTTCCTGTGAAGCAATAAACAACTGATTTTTACTATTCATTCTACCTAGAATTTTTTGTTGGAACTATCTAGTTTTGGTTTAGAAGTTACTAATTGGTGTTGCGACAGCTGACAAAAACTTGTCGTGTTGTAAAAAAACCACTGTTTACTAAGGAAAGTGTATTTCCAGGAAATGTTTCTCATTTCATAACCTTAAAACATAAGCATTTCATAACCTTAAAACAATTCAGACTGGATCTCATATTCAACACTGAGTACTGTTCAAATACGATTTCTCCCTCAGGTTTTCAACATCCCATTACTTTGCTACCAGTTCCTTCTTTAGCATTTCCACTCCTTGCTGCCCTCATCTACATGCCTCTCATTTTCACCATTTTACGAAACTTGAAGGTATCTTTAGTTTATCAAAAAAAAAAAAAAAAAAGAAAATATATTCTCTCACAGCCTGCTATTAAGACACCATTGTTGTTTTGTGTGCTAAACTTGTACTGCCACAACACAAACACGCCACTGTCAGCGTTCTGGCAAGTCCTGCATCCTTCTGTACTGCCTGCTGCTTTGCCCTACCACCTAGGGCTGCCCAGTTCACACTGCTGTGAGACTATTACATAAAAGCCATTAATACCCTTCATTTACAAAAAAGAAATCCCAAACCTATCTCACCCCCACTTTCTCCCTGCTTTTATGGTATTGCTGTGGAAAAAAAACTTCTCTTTGCCCAGTCATATTTTGTCCCTGGCTGCCTTTGAAGTTTTTTTTTTCTGAAGGCAAAGAGCTTCTGTATAAAATACCCACCAAACAAATAACATCCTGTACGCTCGCTCCTCCCCAATACAGTTAAATGTTTAAGTTTATGTGGTGAAAATTCTTGTATTTGTGAGCATTCAGAATTTTAATCATAATTTCTTTGACATGCAGAAATAAATAGTGCGTGTGAAGTGGCATCCTGTAGAAAGCAGAATCCCAAATCAAAAAGATACAAGTCAAGGGAAGGCTCAGTTCCCTGCTAAATTCATTACAATGGGAGCCATCAGAATTTAGCAGCACTGATAGGTTTATTTTCATGCCTGCCTTCACTCTGGACTTTAGCAATTCTCCCCAAAAGAACTAATGCTGCAGGTGGTTTGAACTCCTTCCTCCCACTGCCAAAGACCAAAGAAAAAACCCCAACAACCAAACTCCACCCCGCCGAAAGCTCTGGTACTTATGTTCAACTAAACGGCATTAATGCTATCTCAACAGAAGCACTCTCACTTCTGACACTCTCTCCTGCCCCAGAGCAGGGAACTTTATTACATCAACGTTCTAGCTAAAGTACAAGCTGCAGTTATTATCGTTTCTACCATCACGCACACACAACTCTGGGATAATGGTACTGAAGCACGAATGCCCGTGTCTCAAGTATAGCTGACCACATGTCCAGAAGCGAAATATGGCAAAAGGACTGATACTAGATAGTTACACAGGTTAACTCACGCAACTCTTGGAGGGCCTAAATAGGTCCAATATTCTATGGATAAACCTACTTAATGCCTGTTGGTACCAAAAAAGAACCCTGAGGATAAGTTTCAAGAGGTGAGTTTTTCATACTGCTTCAAGAAGAATGTTGTCTGTGGTGGTCAACTCTAGTATGAGCCAGCTCAGAGACAGAAGACTTTGCTCACTACAGCATAATTTCTCTGGTAAGGTTAATCATGCTCTTTCCAGTTATTATGGAAACCCTATCAGGCATGTTTGACTGTTATAAACACCGCCAGTCTATTACCCGCGACAGCAACAATTTTCTGAGATGTCAGTAAATCACTGTATCCCAGCTGTGTGCCAGCTCTTTTTGGCACTTGCTCGTTGAGCTGAATTCCTCATGCAAGAGGTGTTTGTGTATGGAGACAAGGAAGGACTCTCAGCTCGCACTAGCAGCAGGAGGGAAAGCAGCACTGCTATGAGAGCAGACAGGTACAGGGACAAAGATCTGAGATGATCCTTAAAGACAGAGAGGAAAAGTTTGGACTTGATTCAATTGAAAAAACAGATGAGAGAGAACAGGCCTCACAGGAAAAGGATATGTGGCCAATACAATATGCAAGGAACATAAGAGGTTTAACATCCTCATGAATGATCTGGATGATAGGACAGGGTGTACCCTCAGCAAGTGTGCTGATGACACAGACTGATGACAGTCCCCACAACTGGGAGGAGTGGCTTATATGCCAGAGGGTCATGTTGCCATCCAGAGGGACCTTGACAGGCTGGAGAAGCGGGCTGACAGCAACGTCATTAAATTCAAGAAGTGCAAAATTCTGCACCAGTATTATACTGGGAGTCACCCAGCTGGAAACCAGCCTGGCAGAAAAGGACCTACGGGTCCTGGTGGACACTAAGTTGAACACGAGCCAACAATATGCCCTTACAGCAAAGAAGGCAAATGGTATCCTGGGCTGCATTAGAGAATCCATACAGCCACATTAGACATTGACTGACTTCACCTGCACACAGGTTGGGAATCAAAAGAGATAATATGACAAGTAAGGAAAGAGATAACAATTTTAATGCTAGTGACACAGGGGCTTCCTTTTGGGGGAAGAAGCAATCAGAACTGGACAAACTGGGATTATCTGGGAGTCTGCATGTGACTATGACAAAAGGCTTAGAAAAATCAACGGTCATTTTATGACCGGAAGTCTATAACATGACAATTAGGGCCTGGTAAATACTGAAAAATTACACATTAGTAAGGAGGATTTTTGGGAGAAAGATCTTATGTTCCTTTTTCCCTGCCCAAATTTATTTCAAATGAATGAGATTGTCATGGTTCAGGCCAGGCTGCCTAATCTGGCTAAAACGACAGGTGCTCTCACCCACCTCTCACTCCAAGGAGAGGAAGAAGAGAGATAAAGAGATTTCTGAGTTTAGAAAAAAACTAAACTAATGAAGTATTAATAATTAAATAGAAAAGGAAATAATGAAATAGATACAATATATACTAATATACACAAACCTGTATATAGCTCCCAGGGAGATGTCACTGGCAGCACTGGAGAAGTTCCAGACTGGACTCAATGACAAATGGGAACTGGAACACGCTGACTGGGATCAAAAGGCAGATGAGCCGAGGGGGTCCTCCTCAGACATCAGCCACTGAAGAAGGCAAGCCACTGAAGAAGAGCCAACCTGATCCCTTTGATCCCTCAGCTTTTATACTGAGCATGGCCGATGGGATGGAATACATGAGTGGTCAGTTCGGGTCGCCTAACCTGTCCACTCCTCCCCACAGGTGCGACCCCTCCACAGGGTAAACAACCCAGCCAGCTGACCCTGGTTGCCACAGCAACAAGGATAAGCAAGAGCATCTCTCACTGAACAGAAAGTTAGCTCCGCTCCACCCCAAACCAGGACAGCGATACTTGGGAGCACGGCAGCTGTTATGCGAAGCAGACTTCGGCCTCGTGAATCTTTTTTCCTCACCCTGCGTGTACTGAGACAGGAAGCTCGTTTTCATTGATACAGGAGAACTTCCTGAGTGGGACCAATCCTACTCTTGCAAGTTACTGTGAAAGAACTCTCACACATTTGCCTCTCATAGCCAACACAGGTCTCCTAGCAATAAGACTAGATCTCAGAGATCAGTCATAACCCTTCTGTCTGCCATCTACACATTAATCTGAGGAGAGGAAGAAATCTTCAGAATGAAAAAGAGCCAAGAACAGCCCTGTTATTAATTAAATAACAGCCCTGATTTACTTCATTTATTACCCATGGAGCAGAATTATACAATATGCAGCTGTACCTAGATCATAAACGAGACTGGGCACTGTACGAAGACAAGCTAAAATTACCAGGCAGCTTTGCATGACATCTTGATCATAAACGGATGTATGGAATAAGACTTGCTTAAAACAGGCCGCCAAAACAGAATTGTGGGGTTTTTTTTGTTCATTTCTCTGACGGTATCTGTTTATCTTCATGGTTTTCCCAAACAATACTAACAGTCATCTTAGACAAGACCTTCTTCAAGGTGATATCATACATAACTCCTCTATTATTATTGGGTTATTTTAGCACCATATGGCCCTGTCTATGTGAATCCAAGAAATGCTATTGTTCTGTAGTTGTTTAGACTTTCCATTTGTATCAAAATGGATCAAAAAGATTAGCTAGAAAGAGATAAGTGCAATTCCTTGTTCCCCAAAGCCACTATTGCTATCATAATCCCAAGAGACACACCTAGGAGTATTAAAGAATGTTTGTGATCAAAGTCAGCACAAGAAAAAGGGTCCCATCCACCTACAAAATCTAAACATTATCTGAAGACAGGAAGTTATATTCTTCTGAAGACAAGCCTTTTTTACAAGCTTATTTGGAAGCCAAAACGAAGTCTTGCTCTGCTCGCCTCCAATCCCTTCCCAGTAGGAATAGGTTGAGCTGTATTGATCTTAATTTCATACGTGGCCCTACAGGGTAGCTGAAACCAGGAGTTATTCTTGAAATTCCTTTCCATGTTAGTAAAGTAGCAGTTCTAGATAAAGTCTGGCAATCTCAACGACTCAAAGTTACTGATACTCTACATGCTTCTCTATTGAAATCCTTTCCCTCTGCTACACCAGGAAGAATGGCTAACATACCCAAAGACGTTTGATCCAATGGGAGTGTTTGCCTCACTTGTTCTGTCCAACGCAAAGACTTACTTTCTCTTACTTCATGAACTATTTCAGTGCACCATGTGATTTTTTCTTCCTTTCTATAGGATTTGAATTTACCATTCAAATATTTTCAGTATCTGACTGCAATAGTTCAGAATTGATCCAACTGAGTATCTGATTTCGGAGCTTGCTTTCCTTGTTTGAAATGGATTTGGATCTTGATTCCCTACACTTTTCCCATGAGAAAGAACGAAGTGTATAACCTGACAGGAGCCATTTTTGGTGAGAAGTTTTTGAAAAACAAGCAGAGGCTATTAGAATGATAATCAGTCTTTGGGTTTTCTTGTTACCTTAATGTTTTCAGGGCCCTCATAAGAGGAGCAAGGTGGCTGCATTCCTGTTTACCTAAACTGGGAAGGTGGTAACAACCGGCAGAGTGAAAAGACAATTCTGTTGAGTAAAGGTCTCCCTCAGTAAAAAAATGCTGGTAGAACAGACATGTTTAACTTCAGTAGTGACAGAGGCTGGAGTTACATGATGAAAAATTTCTGTCTTTGTAAACTTTTAGTGAAGGTTTGGCACAAATAAAATTAGAAAATCTCTAAGAAACTCTTTTTCATCTGCTGATTTATTTCCAGGATTTTCCAACCACCCCTTAAGTTGCCACAACAGCTGGGAGTGATGACCTGGGCAGTAGGATTCTGCAGTGGCAACTGAAAAAGAAAACTCAGTCATTAAGTCATGATAACCAACAGCAGCAGTTTGTGACAACAGCTGGGCATTTCCTCAATTACTTGTGTGCAACAAAGAGACTATCTTCCTGTGGTTCTCTTTCAAGCAGCCTGGGGAGAGATGCATGCAAACCTATTGGCATAGAGATGTTCTTCTTTATGCAGGCATTGGTACATTAAGCATAGTTTTACAGTTATACGCACACCTAGGCAAAAGCGTGTAGTCAAGTTTGTTTGGGTTTTAGTTTTAGGGTTGTGTGGTTGGTTTTCTTCTTTGTCTTTTTTTTTTTTTTTTCTGCTGCCTTTGCTGTTCTCTAGCTCTGGTTTAATCTGCTAGTATCCCCATACAAAGGAAATAGGAATCCCATGGGAATGATGTATGCATACGGCTGTGTGCCCCACACGTCCAAGCCACATGTATGGTCCCTTCTTCTCAGTTCTGATCTTTCACACTGCACTCTGCTGAGAGAAGCAGGGGAACAAGACATTGAAGATTATCACCACAGCTGCATTTCAGGAAGGTGAGAGGGAAATGTGTGTTCATATCATAATCTATTAGTGTATGCCCCTTTGGGATAGCTGTCCCCCAAATCTTGCCTCACTTCTAAAACTAACTCTGTAGGCACCACTTTCATTCTGTAGCTTTGGCAGGAGCCACAGCTTGAAAAGCAGAAGAGGTAGAGAAGTGGCTCAGTTCTACAATCAAAGACAGGGCTAGCAAAGCAATAGGTAGGGTGTTCCTTTACATGGGGCTCTACTTTCTTTTCACTTGTGGACAGAGTGATGCTGCTTTCTTCAAACTATTTTTTTGCAGGTCAAGGAACAAAGAGTCAAGGCGGCAACACCAGCTCCCATTCAGTTCTGTTTCATTCCTCTCCTGTCAGGGAAAAGGGATCAGGGATGGTGCTACCCAGAATGGCCTGCAAAAGAAACTACTCTGTGTGCGGAGGTAGCTGAGCTTATAACTGAAACACCAAAAGAGCAGGAAGAAATCCTTTTCTTTTCCCACACTAATTTTTTCCCATCAAAAACTTCAGAGCACCAGCAACATAATCATGCCATTGCAAAGGAAAGAAGCAGCAAAGAATTAACCTCCTAAAGTCAAACACAATTTTAGGACGCAACCAGAAACTGGAGAAAACACTGAAGGTGCTGGTCAAAAGAACAGCTTAAGATGTTAGAATACCCCTTAAAAATGCTGCCAAAAACTTCATTTGATAAGAAGCTGTGAGTGCAAACACAAAAAGGGAGGGAATGGCAGGGTGTGGGGCATTCCACTGCATCTGATCCTGGTACCAAGGTGCAAAGAGGATAAAGTTACAGATTTGTGCATCTAGTGGGGGGAAAAAAAAACATTTCCTATGGTAAAATTCATGCTTCTCTGGGAATAGTGGGTCTGATGCATATGTTGTTTAGAGGCAGTGCAAATTCTCTTTTGGAAGCTCAAAGAACAGAACAGTTTCCTCAGCGAAACTAAGATAAATCTTTGCTTCTCTTGCACATCTCAGATTCAGCCCTAAATGACTGAGGGAAGAAGGCTGATTAGAAGAAGGGAAAAAAGCTTCAATTAGCATACAAATATCTTGGTAATCAAGCAATAATAGCAAAGGAAATGCAGAAAAAGTACATGACAGTTTAATGGGCCATTCTTAAAATATTATATTTTGTAAAGTTTATCGAAGTGTGTATATGACAGTTTAATGAGGTTTTGCTAACATACAATATTTTCAAGTTTTGCTTGAGTATAGTAGGGATGCTTTATATTAATGAATTGTGACCAGGGCTTTGCTTTTTTTTGCTCAAAGAAAAAGTCACAGTTTCTGCACATACTCACTAAAATGCACACTGCAATTATTACTTTCCTTACAATTTCTTCTATTTATTTCTAATTTAAATACACGCAATGTTGTTTCCATTTGCAAATATAAAGGGAAGAGAGAATGACACAAAGAGGAAGGGCTATCCTTTGGAATATGAGCTTAACCATAGGGGCTAAACTGTCTAAAATAACTTTTTTCTGTTATGAATAGCTCAGTACATGCTATTATGCATCATGTACCTTATGAAATTACTCTGTAGACACCAATTACTTACACAGTACATAATGCATTTCTCTGCTAGGTAAAATTAAGTCTCAGCAACAAAATCACCATGCCCAACAATTTGCACAAGCAAAAGGGAAAGAGGATACCTAAATTAGTGGAACAAACAAAAGCCTTATCCCTGTATGCTCTGATTTCAGCCAAACCTTAAATCTTAGCAGAAGTGAGTTTGGTGATCTCAGAACTGAAATCACCATGCCCAACAATTTGTGCAAGAGAAAAAGAAAAGAGCATACATAAATTGGTGGAACAAACGAAAGCCCCTTCCTGCTACACTCTAATTTCAACCAGCTCTTAAAACCTTGTGGAAATGAGTTTGGCGATTTCAGCTGAATTTCACAGTTAGCATCAGAAAACTAGTTTCAATTATTAGCTACAATTTCATTTGATTAAAAGCCCCTAATCTGGAGAGGCCCAGGACTCTGCTAGCTTGTAAATTAAGTTAACATTTTTCTTCACCTCAAGACAGGAGGATTGCTCAGAGCTAGGATTCAATGCACCACGTGTTTTCTAAAGATAAACAAGTGCATTATGTTACTGTAATTCTTTAACCTTCACGAGCCACAAAATATTCCTCTCAAAATATTTAAATGTTGTTCTCCGATTGCTATGAGGTATCCACCATAGTTCGGGAAAATCTGGAAAGCAGGAAGAACTTTGTTTTTATCAGAGGCCTCTGTCAATGTACCAGAACCTGGACCTACAGTACCCTATTATGCTGTCCCCGCTCTGCCCCCACCACACGTGCACACACACACACACACACACAGAGGAGGGGGAGAATTGTGAGAGAAGCTAAAGCACTGCCACCTCGACATAAATCTACTGACCCTTCTCTCCCAGCCTCACATTCATTTGAGCTAGAGGGTATGTGAAAAGGCAGACAGAAGTATAAAATACAGGAATCCTCCATCAACATCCACCCACCCCAAATTTAAAAAAAAAAACACACAAAAACAAAACCAAAACACATTATGGAGCAGGAAGTTTGCTTTTTCTATAAAATTTACAGTGTTTGAAACTGAATTGCTTTTAGAAAGAAAGAGTTTATAGAAAAATTCCAGTTAAAAAAGCCCATCTTTTATTCTTTCAGTTAGCCACAAGAAAAGCCTGTCATATGGAAGAAAGCAGTGAACAGATAGAAGATACACCTTTAGTCATTATGCCCTAGAGTAAACTTAAGCAATGCCACTCTCAAGACTGGTGTTGGGTGCTCTGCACTGCAGTGGGGGAGTTAAATCTCTTACTGGTCTTTTTACCGTAATAAAAATATGGGAAGAGTGAAAGTAACCATGAGGAATCAGCTGAAAATAAAAGCATTTGGCAAAATCCAGGACCCGTTTGCACCGGCAGCCTCTTGGTTATTAATGCTTCCAGTCTCCATGAGTAACTTTGGTCCTTACCATTGTCTAGTACAATTGATAGACAGAATACTCACAGCATAGCACTTAACTACCAAAAAAAACCAGAGAGAAGTAGAAAACATTGTGTTTACTGTAGTTTAAGTTACTTCCCTGGCAACTTGCAGGTCTTGGTGAAATCATACATCCATATAGTTATATCACTTGTGGATAAAAGCCAAAGATTTTGAAGGGCATTAAACTGCATAAACTTGGCCTACCGATAAACTGCAGCTACTTTCACAGTGGATGCATTTACAATACAGTTTTCTATTCATTTCAATACTCTGTGTTACACTACTATTCTGACTTTTTTCTGTGTGCGTGTTATTCATCTGGACAAGATCTCTTTTCACCAAGAATAACAGAAAGTATGGGATTTATTGCTATAATGAAGTTCTTTCAAATCTCTGTTTTCTCTCTCTAAAGGACAGGAGGATAGGCGTTCATCTCATCAGGCAGCTTATTAGGATTAGCACTGAATAAGACACCACAGAATGTCAAGCCTATCAGTTACTAAACATGCATCATACAAACTTTGTCTTTGCGAGAACCTCTGCTCTGCATTTGTCATCCACCTGAATAATTAACAAGTACATGCTGCCTGCCAGCAGCTTAGGGAATTAATTTTACCAGATTAAATGCAGATCACGTCTGCAAAAAACTCAGACCACACACATACTGCACTACTACCTTTCAAACATTGAAAAGCAAGGAAACAAGTTTTATTATGGTCGCAACCGAGTGACCTAAAACTTATTTATTATAAGTGACTTCATAATCATTATGAAGCGGACAGAGGGGTTTTAACACCCAACAAAGTAGTGTGGAACTCTCTTCAGTTAGCATGAGGAAAAGCTATTTAAATAAATCTTCCTTTGAACACTCTAGAGTTGCTTCACTGTTTAATACTATTCCCAAAATACTGAGACAGTCATAGGGAAAAGCTAATGTCTGTAAACACTCAGGTTTTTTTGAACTTGAAGGATTTACTCTAGGCTCCTTAAAAACAGATACAGAGATAACTGCAATGTGCAATAGTGTGTATATCGATGCCAAGGACTAAGAAACAAATGCAGTATCTCATTACCTTATATTTTCTATGACCTAAGTTAACACTTCCAGAAAACCAGAGGCCTGTTAAAGATTGGGTTATATTTGCAATGAAAAATATGACCAATTATTGGAAAATATGATGAAAGACATCCTTCTGCACTATGCTTAATGAAAATCATAACCGCACAGTGACTTTATATGATTTATCTTATAACATTGTAGGGAAGTATATTCTCTAAGAAAGAATCTGACTGGACAAAGGATTTACAGCTTCCAGGACACCCTTTCTGAACTGCCGTTCCTCAACATACTGATGGCTAAGCAGGAATATTACGTAGTTTGGAGCCATGGGACCATTTGCCATGAGACTCTACTAGTTCAGTACCTAATAAGGACAATGCCAATGGAGTTAAAGATGTCCACAATGAAAGCTGCAATCATTGTTCCCAAACTCAAAGGACAGGAAACAAGCCAAACAGGCACACAAGTTTAATGCCGTAAATGTCTTAGGATGTGAATGAGTACAACAGAAGAGCCTATATGAAAGGGAAGACTCCACAAAGGAGAGCGCTATTGCAAATGTATCCTATACTTAGCTCTACCTAGCTACAGAAGTTAGGCCTGTGTAACTCCAATACAAAGTCTACATCCTGGCAGATTCTGCAAGCTTTCTATGTACAGTACTCACCGCAAAGGTAACGGGAGTCACAGGTATAGATAACATGCAGGACTAGGACCTTCCTCTTAGAGAATCATCACTTTAATAAGGCAGACAATGTGTTCCTCTTTTGACTCTTCTGTCCTGGGATGCAGCATTTCTACAGAATATGGAGTATTCAAGACCTCTCAGACTCAATCTGATCTTCGATTTGCCTTTCCTTTTAGTTGAGCTTCTGGAGTTTATACAGGGATCACCACACCTGCATCATCCATTTGGATGTAGATACTACTACATACTACTACAGCTTCCTTTTGGTTAAGTGGTTAAGCAATATTTTTGCTACCTTCTTAAAAACTGGCATTGGAGGGAATTTAACAGGAGGGAAATTAACTGCACAATTACATTTGTAATACATACAGAAGTAGCAGATGACCACATAATGTATGTTATTCCAATAAATACTAAAGGCAGTGGTTACAGATGGCTCTCCTACTTGTATTTAGTCTGACTGAGCTATATACTGCTTCCAGCTCATAGAAACCTCATGTGAGGGAAGAGTTCCTTCTGAAAGTTCTGCATTCAGAAAAATCCATGTGTGCATATATACCTATATTCCTTTTTTTTAAAAAAAAATATACATTTCAAATAGGAAGCAATTTTAAAAAAATCTGAATGCTACCAGGTATGTTTTCTGCAGTTTTAAGAGGTTTTATGAATATTTATAATAAGCTATTGTCTATTTATTAAATAAAGTATGTTATACTTTGAATCTACAGCTCCAAAGTCTTTCTACTCTCATAAAGTTACTATCAACAAATAAAGTGATTACCATTCCTGTGACCTACATTAAAAACAGCCAACTTAATGTGAACGAATTACCAGTTAATCATCAGAGTAAACAAAAATCTATTAAAAAATTATATTGAAGTGCAGTACTTATTACATTGCTAAACATTAATGCAATCATCTACACAAAAATCATTATCTTTTTTGTTCTTTGCTCATTAATAATCATACCCTCAGAAATAAATATTTTCCATAAAATTAACATACTGTATTCATTTATATTTCTTTCCATTTTTGAAAAAAAGTAACAATTTTTGCATTTCCAATATTACATCGTATACTTTATCCAGGGAAATGACTGAATGCAAAGACAGGGTGGTTTGCGTTGTTTTTTGGTTTTGTTTTGTTGGTTTCGGGTTTTTGGTTTTTTGTTTTGTTTTGGATTGTTTTGGTTTTGTTTTGGTTTTGTTTTTTTTTTTTAATTCGTGTTCTCCATGTTTAATATTTTGCTACTGTTATTGAAATTTAAATTGAAAAGGCTTGGTATTGTCCGCAGCAGAGACCTAGTTCTAACCACAGTATGCCTATCACTAGCAAACTAAAATTGAGGCCCTGCCCTTGGCCCTGGGGCTTAATCTCTGGGTAATGCTGGAAATGTTGTTCCATGCATGGATTAGCAAATTAAAAGAAGTTACAAACCTCTACTGTGACTTGTCTAACTCCTGCAGTCCCTAGATCATCATCCACAGTTACAGCACTAGGTTTAGGTGTTTTGAAAAGACACAGTAGGAAAAAGCAAATTGATAGAAAGATTTCTGGTAACTATGAATTGGAACTACACATGCCAAAAAACAAAGCCACAGTGGTAAACATGCACAAACCTTTAAATTTAGAATTACCAGATAATATTAAATACTATCAGAGAGTTCCTTTTGTCAGATGTAACTGTTTTTATTTCATTAAAAAAACCCCAACAAACCATGACTAAAAAACCCTATGAGTGTCTATCAAGCTAGATCTGGTTAAATATGCCGTTATTTAGAAATTCAGCTAATAAAGATTGCTATACAACAAATGAATCCAATTTTTTCCCCATTAGTGTTGAAAAGATAATATTCAGGTTCAAGCCTCCTGCAATGGTTTACATCATAATGTTTTAACAGAACATTCAAATCGGTTAGCATCTTATATTGCACAATACACAAGCTTTGTGGGGCTTTTATTAGAACTTTGATACTTACTGATCTCAAAATAGATGCAGGTATAATGAATATTATTATTTGCCTATTGTAGGCGAACGTACTTTTAAAACAGTACCATATGCTCCATTTTGAACTTTTCATTTTGTTAACTATTCTCGAGGAAAAAAAAAAAAATCCTCCAGCAATTTTGTAAACAATGTTCACTGCAAAGAAGCATGCATTGCTATCTTAACAAACAGAGAAAAGTCAAATAACTGAATATCTGTAAATTCTCACTGAATACTTAAGGAAATCAGGGTATTCAGACAGCCTGATGTTACGCATCTGATCTGTTTCTTAGGGAAGATGCATACAGAATATGCTGAGTTATACAGGCTCTTGGGATAGCGACTCTAAACCCTTCATATTTGTGTGTTTAGAAACAACGTTTAACATATCCAGTGGAAAGCTGCCCAGCATCTTAATATTAGTTAATTCACTGTTCAACTTATCAGAGAAGAGGCTACTGTAGTTTAAATAAATATTTGCTTGAACTTGATGAGAAACATGATACATGTTTCTGTCTTTGTTCTAAAGCAATTGCACTGGAGCACTAGTGTGCACTAGTACCCAGCCCAAGTTCGAGGCACGTGAATGAAACTGAAACACCAGTATCACCTTGCCATAATCATGAGACAACAAAAACTGCAGGAAGTGCAGTGTACTGCAGTGTAACTGGTGAAATACCCCAGCCACTCTGCTCCCTGCTCCCATGACTTTTCTAGGATGAAGTATCTTCTCTTACTGATGATGTTATGCCCAGCGGATGCGAGTGTGACTGGAGGTATCCACAACCTGATGGGAACATGGTCTTTCTCATTAGTAGTGTGGCCCCTTGGCCCACGTATAGAAAAATCAGAATTAGTTCTGTTTGGGAGCGTGCAGTAGTAATGGAGACCAGTAATCCCACAGGCTGGCTCTCCAGAAGACTCTAAAGAGAAAGCGATTTCCTTCAACTTCCTGAGCAAAAAAGCAGAGTGCACCTGATGAGGCTGCATTTATCTGGCCAGGTGAGCTTCATTAGCTAATCAGGACCATGTTCAAGGCAGACACCCAGGCCACTATGCATAAGAGCTGTAAGAGGAGAGCAATTCTCTGTGGGTTGGAAAACAGTGTGTGCTTTGCCGTTCACCACAACAATTAGATTTTGAGCATTGATTTTATACAGTGACTACAATTAAGAGTCTTTCACTGCCTCTGACAGTAATATGTTACTTTCCTCCTCTAGTACCAGGATGACTAAACCAACTGGAGACTGATGGCAAAGTTACAGGCAGAGAAGTTGAGGGTTTCAACCAGCTAGTTTGAGAGTCAACTGTGAAAATTCAGCCAGGATTATAGCCTCTCCAGGCTTCGTGTTAACTAATGTAAAAAGTTCTCTGGTTGTTTTTTTTGTTTGGTTGTTTTTTTCCCCAGACCTTCCACTTATTTACACAGAGCATGCAGCATTTCTCTGAAGTGCCTTGTAAGCAATGACAGTAAGAGCCAAACATAGCTAAACAGTTCTGGAAGTGTATTTACAAGGCAGATCTGGCCTAACAAGTGCCAATGGTTTCTCCATTCTGTTACACAGTTATGCTTCTTGCCTGTCCTACACAAACCACTGGAGGTGCAGAGGGCAATTCAGTGCCCAAATCCACTCCGGCCGCTGTTTTTTCTGCAAGGAGTTCCAGCAAGGGTCCCAATCTGCAAAAACTGTGATGATGATTCTGCAATATTGACGTCTTTCTACTAGGAAGTTGACTGGGACCACCAACTCATTTCACAGAGGCCATCCAGGAGCCATCAGATGATAATGGGTTTTAGTTTCCACCCACCTGGGCTACTTTCATACCAGTGACCTAAGGTGAAGGTCTCCACATCCCATTACCAAATCCTCAAGCCATTTAGTATCCTCACGTAGTAAGTTCTTCCCTGCAGCATAAAGTCAAGAGACAGTAAAAATCTGTCTATATCTGAAATCTGGTCTCAAGTACAGTCAATCAAAGCTTTTTGATGCAAGTACATACAGATGAATTTTCAGATATTAATTTTACCGAATATTTTTTAGTCAATACAAAGAGGCAAGGAGAAAATAGATAAAAGTGAAAATAAAATATTTTTCCATAAAATCTGAAATTATTTTTTTTATATAATACCAATAATTAACTTTGGGGTTATTAGATATTAAGTCTCTGCATGGTAATAATAAAAAGAATAACCCATCAGCAGGATTTTGAAAAAACGTTAATAATAATTCAAACAACATTAGCAGTATTATCAAGACATTAAAGTATATCTATTTTTAATAAATTAAAGACCAAGCTACATGTAAATTATATGTTTAGCATTTAACGCTATATTCACATTCAGTGGATTTTCTGTTCGTTAATGCTAGGCTTTTTAATACACAGTTTAAAATATTAGGAACTGTAAATTATCTTGTGTGTTAAATATGCCAAGTACTACAGAAGTGTTAATTAATGTATTATTAAAGCAGTTTTTAGAAGGAGTGAGAAGATATTTTAAGCAGTATGCGTTTTAACTAGTGTAAATGCACATACATTTGCAATGAGTTTAACAATTTATTAAAAATTATCTTGTACTAAATAATAAAAAAGGGGTTTTTTTTGAGGGTGGGAGTTTTTGGTTGGGATTTTTCTGTTTGGTTGGTTGTTTTTTAAAAAAAAATAAACATACCAAATACTATGCTAGGTTAAAAATACTTTCTCTGTAACATTCAGCCTTGAATTAATCAGATAAAGATGAAAGTGAAGAATTTTGCCAACAGTGTTTCTTACTAAACTCACTCAGTTATGCCTTTCAGCCTGGTATATATTATATGAAGGATATCTTATTAAAACAACTGTTGAAGGGAAGTCATGTCATATCAACCACACACCATACCCTATGGGAGCTCAAATATTCCAAAATCTATGTTAATATAATCCTGCCGCACAATTCAACTGAGGAAATACAGCAGCTTTTCAGTGACATGCAAGACTTCATATAAGTACCACATTATCTATATGTCTTCCAGAAAGGAGGTAAAGCCATCGCAAGGATTATACTGAATCAATTTAGGAAGGTAAATATTGTTAACAAGCACCATAAAATAGCCTAGTAGATGATTCTAATCTCTATTTATCAACTAACAAGTAGGCTGCACTTCTCAATGCAGCTTCCAACAATATATCTGCAGGACAGCAATATTCTCTGGCTCAAGAGACCAATGCAACTTCTCAACAAGGGGTTTGCGGCTTTCTAATACAAGATTTACTATGCATTATGCCACGTGCTTCCACCGTCCTTTTTCAAAGCAGTTTTAAAAAAGTATGCTGCTTCTTGCCTATCCACATCTTTTGAGCGTGTTTTGTCCTGATCATAAAAGATTAAGTGCAATCGTTCAGGACATCCAGAATCTCTTTTGGAATACTTCTTGCAAAGACAGAGTATTGCTTGGTTTAGCCTCAAAAAACCCCACACTTTTACAGTCATTTAGATTTCGCTGAAAACGAAAGCAAAGCAGGGGACTAACAGGGGGTCCAACAGAGCTACTGGAGTTAACGGGTTCTTTGCTACTCCTCCATGTGACATCCAAAACAGACTGAAAACTTCCATGTTACAGGGACGGGAAAGGTGGAGACAAAAACAGTAGGGGAGATGCTTAAGAATTTTACTAAGCTAGTCAATTATGAGTCCTTGCCAAAAAAGTCTTATTTTGTTTATTATTTGGGCTAGGCCTCAAACCACTTTTTGTTGTTTTTTTGGTGTTTTTTTGGGGGGGGGGGGTTTTGGTGGTTTTTTTTTTTTTTTTTTTTAAATTAAGAAAAAAGCTAAACAGCAAAAACTTGGCAGAGTCAATTCTCCTGTTTAACCAGGCCACTCAGCAGGCTGACATTCAGCTTTTAGACTGTATTTTTCAAAATATTTTCTCTTTACTGACAGAAGCTGCTATAAAAAATTTGTCTCAGCATCCAGCTGGTGATTGACGGCGGGGCCAGAGAGACTGCAGTAGGCTTAAGCAAGGGAAAAGAGCATTAGCTGTGCCACAGTGGTGAAGTACTACAGGGTTTACAAGCAGTAACAAGGAGAGATAAAAGCACATTTAGGACACATTTCTGAGACAAAAGAATAAAAGAACGTTAATGATGCAACAACAGGCATTGACATTAAAATGAAAGTCTAGAAAAACAAAATAAATAAAAATAGAAAAAAGCTTAAGATTCCATCCTACTGTCCTAAAATGTTTCAATAGAAAAGAAGTACACCTAGATCTGAAAACTCTCTACATCTTCTAGTGACTGGAGTATATGGGATCCCAATTTTGAAGTCACAAAAAGCTGTTTTTGTATCTCTCAGATTCCAATTTTTAAATCAATAATTCTGTTTTTAAAGATCATTATTTGATTCTAGCCTCTAACCAGACAATGGAGTTTTACCAAAATCCTGATTATTTAACCAAAAAATAGCCACAGGCATTCAGCAGTAAACATAAGTAAGCTTTGTGTTTAAATCTGACTAATAACAACAAGTGGTAGCCTTCTGCTATTCAAAGGCCTACATTTTTTTGCCTTACATGGAAGCAAGAAAAGTGCACTACACAATGAGGAAACCTTTCTTCATCCAAAAGAACCGCAGAAAAACCCCACAGCAAAAATCCCCATACCCCAGAGAAGTCACAAAACAGTGTTTCACTTTTGATTATGGAAGGGGCACTGAAGTGTGTGTTCTCAGTGTTCCTCTGCCGTGTCCCCCTTGACTCTGCCACTGAGAATGCAATTAGCTACTTGCACAGAGCAGTTAAATCTCTCCATATGCATTTTCTAGATGAACAGGGAACTCAAAGGCCTTGTTTACTTTTCCAGAAACATTACAACTGCAGTCAGCACACAATCAGCTTACCTGACCGATCCATAAAATCTAAACAGTAAGCTGGCACACAACAGATCTTCCCTCTGACGCCTAACTCCTTTTGACTCATCTAGCTATTTGGGCTTCACTACCTCTGTAAGCTTTTAAGCCTTCTCTAGTCTGAGAAAACTGTATCACCAGCTTCCGTGATTTCCCTGGCACAATGACTAGGCATTGGTTTTCCTGGTTCTCCCTCCATGACAGCCTACTTTATTCCTACAGGACAATGCTGGCCTTGTTCTCCAGCCGTCAGAAGAGCTCTAGCCCTGGTGGTTTTGAGCTCAGCCCCTTCCAGCATATGTAAAAGTTAAAGTTATGCGTATATTTCCACGGGTTCCAAAAAACAAGCACCCTTTACTTTCGCTAGCACACAAAGCAATTGGCAATATGTCTCTCCAGTTTCCCCATCACTCATGAGAATTGTTTGGGTTTTGAGTAGTGAAGGCTCTCCCCTTCGCATATGCCTCTCTCCCCTCACCACCACCACCAGCAATCAGCCTCTGCCTGTGCTCTTCTCTTCAGCCACATTTCTTCTGCCTCAACCAACTTTCACCAAACCAGGGACCCCGCTCCTGCACCTTGAACAAGTTTCATTTGTCTCAGTAAACATGTTATCCATTCACCCTCCCAAGTTCAAGGCCGGTGACTGAGTGACTCAAGCCAGTGTCTCTGGCTCTACAGTTTTAAGGACTCAGAGTTAACGTGTGCTCTTTTTTTCCACACCTCTGAGCGCTCTTCCTATAGGCATGCTCTGACTCAAATGGGAATGATTTAACTTTCCTGTTCTATGTGTTTGTGCATCCCCGAATAAATATATGCACATCAGCATGACAACCAAACTCATACCTGTGTGCAGATGTAATTAGCTACTTAGGACAAGCTACAGAGTCATATGGTGATCCACCCCCCAATAAGAGCCACATGTCCATAGGGTAATCTTCCTAAATAACTATGTATTTACACTGAATTTCTAAATTACAAACAGTGAATTTCGTTCCGTCACAAATATTCTTTGATCCATATGCTGTACATATTTTATATAGTTTTATTTTACACTGTATGATGACATGTAGCTAGGAAGAGAGAGTCTGCAGTAGATGTAAAATGCTACTGTTCCAATTAGACAGGATTTTATGCATGCAAGAGTTAGTGACTATACAAGGCACAAGGCAAATGAGAGACAAGTCTTATGGCAACTGAAGTAGTTAAAGGTAATAGCAGCTACTATCTAATAAAGACCCATGCATCTCAAGGAAGCTAGATCTTATATTGAATTTATATTAAAACCAATCTTCCTCTGACAATCTAAAAAAAACAATTTCTGGAAAAAGCCACCTGATTATTCTGGTAGGAGCTGAAAAACAGAAGTTGACCAGTGCTTTGAAAGAAAATAGAATTTTTGTCAAACCACTTTCTGTTTTGAAGAAATACTGGTGAGCCAGTAAGCAGTTTGTTGGGGTTTAAAGACATGGAAGGCTTTAAATGACAAAAAAAAAAAAAAAATTTATTCAAGGTATCCAGACTTTTTTCTTAATGGTTCTTGAAAGAAGGTGAGGACATGGGCAAGGGGGTTAAAAAAAGAAAAAGGCTCAGAGAAAAAACACTGTGCATGTATAAAAACTGGTATCACACAGTAGAACATGTTTTTAGAAAATTATTTTTTACATATACAAATCGAGGCTTTTTTCATCTAACGAAAATGACGCTAAAAAAACAGCAAGACTTTAATAGTCTAAATCTGCTTTCAAATACACCATTGAAAAATCCACATGCCAAAAAAAAAAATCTGTAAGCAATAGCATGATAGTTCATTCTACCAGAACTTTTTTCTTCAACAGTGTGGTAAATTACAGCTCTGACCTAAAGTTTCATATGTTTATTGAATGGATTGTTTACTACTCTATAATAAACATTGTAACACCAGTATTTATGTTTTAACTAGTATTTTTTGAGTCCCTTGCATCCGAGACCATAATCAAATTATGCAATACAGTTCCCCAATTACCTCCCTGCTTCATTATGTTTACCTGTTTTTCCCTGGCAGCCTCTGTTTGCGGTGCCATCTGGAATGCATACTGTGGTCTCCCAAACACAAGCCTCAAGCCAGGAGAAACACCGTTGGAAGCAATGGGCACGTTAAAACCAGTATCAGGCACTGATCTACGTACCCAGGTGTTCCCAACAGCTCCACGGAGTGCTGGTGTGCCTGCCATAACAAACAATGTACCCGTCTTTCTCAGGCTGGAGGTTAAGGAACAGTGATCACAAGCAGTGACAGGGGAAGCTATGGGGATAGCAATGAATAAACAGGAATATGGGTTAGCGATGGGGAGAACTTCAGTATCAAAACGTAAGCACGAAGGGAAGCAAAAAACCCAGTAATTTCCTGTTTATAGTTACTACTGCATTTGGCCTAATATATAATTTTCTGTTCTTGATGTCATCTTGCTACCTTATGCAATATGCAACACCCATATCAACTCAAACTATGTTTTTCATTCTAATGTAAAATTTTGCTTAAACGCAACAATAAAAGGGCTGATATTTGCATACATTGGATTTGGTCATCCAAGCTGAATTTAGTTATCTGTCAATCAAAAATATCTACACATAAGAGTCATCAAAGCAAGCCAGTCTGCAAAGCCACAAATATGGTACTGTAGGTACAAACAGGAAGGGTATGATGACCATCAGTAAGCACTTATTTATTTACTTTGACACTTACAAGATAGTCTTCCATAAGCACGTGGAAGAAGTTAAAACAATACACAATTGTTAATCTAGAAGAAGCTACATGCCAAAATGAATTTTAATATATTTCACCAAATCACCTCTTATCAAATATAGATCTGGAAACAGATAAGCCTTACACCATAACTTTAGAGTAAACACACTTAGAACACACAGAGCAGAGGAACCCTTGTAAAGTCCTATTTCCCCTTTGCAGAGCCTGAAATGAATAGCATTTTCTGCTACACTCCAAATTATTGCAAACATCCTAAAAGCTCATGGATGAAGAGTGTTCATAGGCAGCCAGGAGCGAGACCACTCGCATCAGGACTTTGGTGTTCTCCAGTAGCAAGTAAAAGAAAACAAGAAACCTCCCATTGGCAACCATGAGCATATTGCTGCCATGTCACCAAGATGCTTGCAAGAGCTTATGGCCAGTACTAACTATCCTTTAAAAAGCGCCCAGGTGAGGAGGCTGTACAAGCCTGGAAGCTCAGAGGAGCCCTCCACCTCCTTCAACTGCTGCTGCGGAAAAGGGCACTTACCCTAATAAGGACCAGTGAGTTGAAGGGTCAGCCAATTCCCGTATAGAAATGATCTGAACATCTGTGAAACATGACATTTATTCACCTTTCCTATGAATTCTTAAAAAATTCTAAGAGCAGACTCTCCCTGAAATTAAGGGAGAAGATCTATTCCTGGTTTTCAACCTAAAATAGATGGTATCTGGTGTAAACAAAGGGGAAGGATGCATAGTTCATTGCTTGGACTATTTTTACTCTTGTGAGGGAGGCCTTGCTGCAGGAATGCATCAAAGTATCTAAGCAAAGGAAATTAAAAAACTCAGAGTGTACAATAGTCTGAGAAGTTAATGTAATTTTTGACATTCCAGAACGTATTTCATTCCACTTAGTGACAATGTCAATTAAATTTCAGTTTAACCTCCAAGAGACAACCTAGGCCTGGAGCAGTTGATTTGCTCTTCTTTTAATATCTCACAGAAGATCTGTTTATAACTTGCAAGTACATTTAGGGAGAAGGTGAGGTAAAAATAAGCCAACATCAACAAAGGAAAAACCCTATCTAATGAAGTTGCCTTAACCTGTTTAGTAAACTTAATAGATTTTGCCTGTTACACAGTACCATGCTCCCATAAGGTATGAATCTACCAGCTGTGAACTTTGCAGCCATTTAGTAGTCCTCTTTTATGGACGATTATCTGATTCTGTGCCTTTTCTAGCAATTTCAATGCCACAGTTACCATAGATGCTGATGCATGGTCTGGATACATGCCTGATGCTCCCCAGGGTGATATGAATCAGAACTGCCTCTCTTTGTCCCGCTGGGTCCTGCATGTAACATAACCATCACCAGTAAGGAAGCAGCAATGCAGAGATTCCAAAAGCATGCTGCTGCCCCTGGAAGCAAGAAGGTGTCCTGCTAGGATAACCATAAAACGCTCCTTTAGGCATAAGATCTAGGTGTTGCCGAAAGCATGCAGAGCAAGGCATTGTGCCTGGCTAGGTCATGATCATCAGTCCTTTCGCTTCAGTTTTGGTGGAGAGATTTTTGAGGGGGTGAATAAGCTCAGAATACTTTTGGAAAGTTTTCGTTTACATCATTTGATTTCAAGGCAAAGGAACTCAACCATGTGGGATTCAGTATGGCTAGCACTGTCACAATTAATCAGGCAAATCACACCACCAGCAGGATTCTATGAAGACCAAAAGTGAAATATGTGAAGCAACTCAGAAGATTAGATTTCTCACCCTTAATTCAAGTCTACAACAGGAATATCTCAAATGACAAAAAACTTAATTATATTATGAAAAATAGGATTGATTTTTAAATGCAGTACAGCTCTTGGGTCTCTTTATCCCAGTGATTATTCACTACAGAGTCGTGGAACGACTAACATCCCTTCAAATTCTACAATAGCAGTCTTATTTTGTTGAGCTTTGAAATCAGGAAAAGTGAATGACTAAAATCAGATGAGGTCTGCATTAGGAGCATTTTGCCAATAAAGCAATCTTGGTACACCACAGTGGCAAGGCACTAAGCATGTAATCAGCTATATCAGCAAAGGTCTGCTTTGGACTCATACAGGAAAATCACCACTTATTAGCAAAACAAGCAGTATCAGTAAAAGAACAGTTTTGCAAGTAAAATAGTATCTGCTATAGAGGTTTCTGCTGATGCAGCTTTGTCCAAGTGGGATACTACACCACTTAAATACCTCCAATTGACCAAGCTATACCAAATATACTACAGACTTGGCTTGTAGTCTGCTCTTAATCTTGGCTCAGTATTTCACTCAAAATATTTTGATCATTTTCTATCTCTACTGAATAACAAAAACCTCTCAATTCAACTTGCCAAGTTAGCAAAATATGAATGTTTTTTTTCAGGATAACATCCAGCTCAAAATGTAGAGTATGGCAGCATTCTTGAGGCAAAGAAAACACTGCTAGACAAAGCAATGGTACGTGCTATACCAAAGCACAGTTATGGTCAATACATTGATCAGTATTGGTCACTGACTGTACAGGTGATAGACTGCCTAGTCTACAGCCTAGCGCAGGGAGCTTTGTGACCCTGGAGTGCTTCCAGATGGCCCCAGGACTAACAGGCTGCCAAACTCATTGCACCCTGCAGTGTGACGGGTTACACAACCCATTTTACAGCTTAAAAAATCTTTGCGCTGCCTTCCTTTGCCTGGGCTGTCTATATGCACGTCACTGGGAATCACCAGCAGAGAGTACACTCAGAAATGGCAGGTTTTTCCCCGGGGAAAGGGGAAATGCCCTCAACAGCCCCTCTCCCCCAGCCATGTGAAGCAGCATGTACAGTAGCTTACATGAGAGGATATGCAGAAGGGGACAGTGCTAGCATTCCCTCTCCTAACGCTGTGATGATATCCAATCTTAGAGGCAGCAAAGGTAAAAATAATAGGTAGCAAATGTAAAACTAATAGGTAGCAAAGTCCACCACAGTAGCGAGCCTTATGGACCTTCTGCCCTAGGCATGTAAACGAGTCACTGGAATTTAGCAAAGGGATGGAAAACTATACAGGACACTTCCAGGCAAGGAGACAATTGATCAATGCAAAAAAAATTCAGCAGCCCGAGAACTCCGAAGATGTGTACGGGCCCTGGCTGCGAGTCAGCTGTGGAAGAAGCAGAGTGCAGCGTCACAGCCAGCGACGGACAGCTACACGAAATTAATTCATTCAACTGCTGCTCCGTTCCCCACAGCACATTTAACTGACTTTTGTGAGGAGATAGGGGAATTTCACCTTTTATGTAGATGCAGCTGGAAAGACTTTACACACAAATTATTCCCAGTACACAACACATACTCTAAACAGTGCAGCCTGATTAAATGGTACACGATACAGCATCCTAAACTACTCTGCATCACAGTCTGCAATCTCAAAGATGGCACAGACCCAACATCACTTACGAAACTGTAAGATAAAGTTCAATGCAACTATAACAAAGGTATCTACTTTCATGAGTTGCCTGTTGCTGAATGAGCAGAAAACTTTAAGTATGACAGACTGTGTCTTTCCTTACTGTTGATCAGATTGTTTGTTTGGTATTTACAAGAAATTTACTCCCTTATTTACCAGAAATTAGGGGAAATCCTAATTATGTAATCTTGGGTTCATATGGTATTGGGTTTTTGTTGTTTGTTTGGTTTTTTTTTATTTTTTTTTTTTTTAAAAAAAACACTGCCACAGGATTGTTTTACATCTAAAAATGATCGTCTTCCTATTGCACTCAGGCAGAAGTAGGCTTTACACTTCCATTGTCTTTTTCCCTAAATTTATTGTATTTTCTTTCTTTTCAAAGGTGCATGTATGTATGTGCATATATGTACATGCATGTATATGAACATGGAACTTTAAGACCATGAACCCCTGACAAAAATGTTGTATTAAAAAAATTAATTTTACAAAATGTAATGCAAGTCTTGTTTTCTATATACCAGTTTGAGGTGATGCAGACTTTGATAAATCTTTGCATGTTTTAATCAGAGCGGTATTTGTCTTAAACGGAAATCAAATCAGTATAAATACTTCAGATTGACTACAGATACTGCTATCATAAAGGAATTTTAGCAGAAAGTCAATAATTTTGTCATAGATAAGTCAGGACTTTAGTGATACTGCTGCATCGGGATATCAAATAGGAGTTGTGTCATTTTTGCACCATGACGCCCTATGGCTAGGTGGAAGAATTAATACACTTAATGTAAGAATTAAACAACTTAATGTAAGCCTTAAACTTAATCAACATACAATGCTGTGCAGGTCTGCTAAGTGGCCAACTTCATGAAAAAAAAAAAATAATCTTCAGAGCACAATTTTGAGGTTTGCTCAAAGAAATCCTTTTGTGGGGTAGAGGAAAAACGAGGGGCAAAGTGTTATCCAAAAGCTTCGTTTCTGGTAAACTGTAAACTCATTTTTCAATAAAACATTATGCTTGATGACTTCATTATTTAAACTCCTAGTAATTTGAAAAGCAGATTTAGCTCTAAATAAAAGCATCATTTGGAAATGAAATTAAAAATAATTCCATTTAGGAAGAAAACTAACATGAACGATTTCAGGGTTACCAAAAACCACCTCTTTGCCCTTCTTTTTGGATAAACACATTCACTGAATTTGCTAACCACTTGCAAAAAAACTGGCTTTGTTTCCAGAAACAGCCTTTTTTTTTAAAAAAAAAAAAAAAAGAAAAAGGGAATTCACTAGTAGCCATCACTACGGACACACAAATTTTCAAGGGAGAATTGTCTTCTGTATTTCAACAAGAATCACTATGCAAAACAAGCCTCACATTATTTTTAAAGAAAGGCTGCAGCCATCTCGTACGCTGCAAGTAAAGAGGGTGTGCTCATGACTCACGGCCCCTGTTTGGTTGCAACTCATCAGTGCCGGCAGCCCCTAATCTGCTCCCAGCCATTATGACCAGCAGCTCTGAAATATGGATTAGGTCTACCCCAAGTACTCCATGCAGGGAAAGAACTCCTTGAGCCCTTTATTCCCTACGGAGTACCTGTGCAGGAGAATAAATCAGCGATGTGAAAGAAAACATAAAATCCTTCCCAGTAAAATTTGCAGATGACACAGAAGATAATAAAATGGTAAATACCAGGGAGTTGTCAGTTCCATAGATTGCATGGCAGTCTGGGCTCACCTGAATAAAATGTGTTTTAACACAGCTGAGCACAAAGCTGTCTATCTAGTAACTAACAGCACAGATTCCAAACAAAGACAATATAATAACCTAGGAAGAGGCATATGGATGATGGTGGATAACCAAATTAATATTAGCCTACAGTGCAATACCCTGGCTAGAGCAGCAAAAAAGATCCTTTGATGTACAAGGAAGCAAACACAGAGTAGCAATAGGAAAGGATTATAAAAATCACTACCGATGTTGAGATAGAGAATCTTTCCATTTCAAACAGCACGCGACAATGGGGTTCTAGTTTGTATCGGTGATCCCTGAGCACTTCCACAGGAACAACTAATGGACTATACTAGTATTCAAACTAGAAAGACTTCATCAAACAGCTACAAGAAGCATTCAAATTCTGGAAAACTTGCCTTGCTAAGAATGAGAAATCTGTGCCAAAGAGGAGGATAAATGATCAGTGGGTTACTGTCTACAAATATCTAAATGGGGGGAGGGGGATTAAGAACTGAGGAGTATCACGAATGCTAAAGGTGGATTTTTCAGATTCTTAATGCTGGATTCGGTACATTTCTGCTACATAAAAGTTCGAAAACGTCAGACTAAAAACAAGGTAACAATATAATTAACAACTAACAGTAAATACAGTTCATCTAAAGAAAGGCAGGATTTTCTTTCCTCTGAAGTTCTTATAATCAGCGTTTTCCTTCTAAAACCAACCAGAAGTTGCAAGACTGTGTTACTATCTTTTATTGTTCTTTTAAATCGAAAGATGGCAAAGAGTTTGAACTCTACCTTTCAAAAGCATACCTAAAATGCTTCAGCATAGCTTTGTTACTGCAACCCACAGCACTTACGTAACCTTTAGGGCAGGTATTTGCCTAACTCCTTATATTTGGGGGATAATTATTTCCCCTTTCCCCAAGTTGTGGAATGATCATATAAACTGTTAGTAAGAACTTGTTACCTTGCTCACTGCTTCCCCCAGTGATATTTTGGATACACTTGGTATTATTGCCTCTGTATTTCTGCAAAGCAGTGAGTTACTGAAAGAGCATGGGAAAAGTGAAACCTTGCTGAATACACAGAGTAGCTCAGTCACAGATAATGTGAATTGATCTCTCCGTTTCTGAAACCACTGACATGACTCAGGAAAAAAAAAAAACCAACAACAAAACACAGCCACCAAACACAGAAAACCACAAAACAAACAACACAAAACACAAAGAACCCTTCATACCTGAAGTGAAAATGAAATGCAAAACCAATTTCTGTACAATATCAAAACCCCCGTTTTAGCAGGGAATTAGCAGACTGTGACTAATATCCTATTGAAAGGGTGTGGTTAAGGGACCTGAAGATCCAGCCAGTTTAACATGGATTACGTGCAAGATCGCAAAAAGGTAATTGCCTAATTGGTCAATTGACCAATACCAAATTCACTTCAGGATTAAACTCAGGATAGATATTACAATTAGATACTGGAAAGCTTAAGTGAATCTTCAAAATTTGTATTGAACTATAAACTGAATAGGATTTTGTAAACGTGAACATTGTCCTTTATTATTCAGTGGAAGAAAATTTTCAGGTAGCATGTATACATTGCACCTATTCTCTATTCAGGCTACGTTCCATTAATCTCAAAGTAAAATGTTAAAGACAGTGCAACATCTAACTGTCTCATAATAGAAATATGACAAAATTTCTGTTATTGAAAAATTACGGGGTTTGAGTGCTGTTCTCTCAAATGCTCCAATCAGCCAAGGATTAGATGTTCAACTTAATGTTAGCCAGTGATCATTAATCATTTTAAAGTGGCACAGCTAATCTCATTTCTTACACAGAGAAAGTCCGCTCTCATATCTTACGTGTAAAGAGACGTTGGCTTGCTTTTGGATGTCTTTCAAACGTGCTTAAAAACTCGTTTTTCTTCTTGCAAAAAACATCTAGAACAGCTCAGCACAGAGAACCTGCAGATATGCTCCACGCTACAGAAAGGTGAGAGCAGATGTAGGCAGCTGTAACAGGGATAAAGTTTTGACAGGCAGCCTCACACTGAGACTATAAGAATCAGGTGATTTATATTAAAAGGCCTGTTACATGACTTAGCAGTGATTTCTCTGCCATTTGCTGATGGAGAATGAATTAGGATATTAGCTTTCAGTATTTTCTAAGAAGAGGTCAAATTTATGAAGAGGAGATGCATCGAATCTTCTTCAAATACACCTATTAAATTCACATTTCTAGGAGAAAAATCAAGATATGAAGTGAGGGAACACCCCACCCCCCACCCCTCCCAAAGAAAGATCCACTGTGCAAGAAGATGGGGGCCTCTCCTTCCTGTTTCACTAGAGTAGATCAAACTACATAGCAGCTTCTTCAGTATGTTCTCTCTTAGGTTAACTCCTAAAGATGGGATACAGAAGTCATTGTTGGAAAAAAAAAAAGCCTGTGTACCCTACAGCATTAGCTTGAATGACAGTCCTGTTGTCCTACATTACATTTTTTCCTGCAGCTAAAATAATTGTTTTCAAACAATTATTTTCTTTTCCTCAGCTATACGATGAGTCAGGATATACAAACAGGAAGTCAGAAAAGTCTTACATCTTTCTAAGGCAATTTATGTGCAACACCACCACTAAGAAAAAAAAAGATAGTGACCTCTCAGCCATTATCAACTTCTCTGTGCTGCTTAAATGGCTATACTGACCCAAACCAGCATGCCCAGGCGCAGAGGAGCCAGCAGGGGGTTTTAACCCACTTCCACAGAGTTGTGAATCTCTATTTGGAACTATTAGCTCCTCCTCTGCAAGTCTTTTACTGCTTTCTCCACATTAAGGTGCTGATAAGCACTGCAGAATACTTCAACCACCCTAAGAAAGCCTTTATCTTTCAGTGTTCCATATCTGGTTGAATTCCCGCACTAGAAACCCTGGGAGAGCTATTTGTCCTATTAAAAGGTTTATATGCTCATTTGAATTGTCTACCAGGGCCATGAGACTTCTTGGACATCCAAAGCAGTTCTGTCTTTGTTTTAGCCATTTGATAAATAAAGAAATCTCAATTTCAACCTTAGAGGCTGACAGGAATGGTTTAGCATCGTGCCTCCTTTTCTCAGTTGTACAAATATTTATGGGTTTGAGTCAATAAATAGCCCAAGGGGAACTTTTTTTGGTTTCTTAAGTTTGGATGTTTTTAGCATTTATAGGCTCAGGATGAGCCCCCACTGACCCTGTTGTTTGTGAGCAGAGAAGGACTTGTGGATGACGTGATAGTTGGAGGCCATCTTGGGCACAGCAATCACAAAATGATAGAATTTTCAATTCTCAGAGAAGTAAGGAGGGGGGTCAGGAGAACTGCCACCTTGGACTTCTGGAGGGTAGACTTTGGCCCGTTGAGGGGCCTGGTTGACAGAGTCCCTTGGGAGGCAGTCCTGAAGGGCAGCGGAGTCCAGGAAGGCTATATGTTCTTCAAGAAGGAACTCTTAAAAGCACAGGAGCTGGCTGTCCCTGTGTGCTGAAAGATGAGCTGGCAGGGAAGAAGACCTGCCTGACTGAACAGAAAGCTTTGGCTGGAACTCAGGGGAAACGCAAAAAAGGAGTTTATGACCTTTGGAAGAAGGGGCAGGCAACTCAGGAGGACTATGGGGATGTTGTGAGGTTATGCAGGGAGAAAATTAAAAGGGCCAAAGCCCAGCTAGAACTTAATCTGGCTACTGCCGTAAAAAACAATTAAAAAAAACTTTCTATAAATCCATGAGCAACAAAAGGAGGACGAAGGAGAATCTCCATCCTTTATTGGATGCAGGGGGAAACACAGTGACCAAGGATGAGGAAAAGGCTTAATGCCTTCTTTGCCTCAGTCTTTAATAGTAAGACCAGTTGTTTTCCAAGTACCCAGATCCCTGAGCTGGAAGACAGGGAAGGGGAGCAGAATGAAGCCCCCATAATCCAAAAGAAAATGGTTAGAGACCTGCTACACCACATAGACGCACACAAGTCTATGGGGCCAGGTGGGATCCACCCAAGGGTACTGAGGGAGCTGGTGGAAGTGCTCACCAAGACACTTTCCATCATTTATCAGCAGCCCTGGCAAACCATGGAGGTCCCAGCTGACTGGAAGTTAGCAAATGTGATGCCCATCCACAAGAAGGGCCAAGAAGGAGGATCCAGGGAACTACAGTCCTATCAGTTTGACCTCAGTGCCAGGGAAGGTTATAGAGCAGATCATCTTGAGTGCCATCATATGGCACATACAGAACAACCAGGTGATCAGGCACAGTCAGCATGGGTTTACAAAAGGCAGGTCCTGCTTGACTAATCTGATCTCCTTCTGTGAGAAGGTGACCCACTTAGTGGATGAGAGAAAGGCTCTGGATGTTGTTTACCTAGACTTTAGTAAAGCTTTGGACACCATTTCCCACAGCATTCTCCTGGAGAAACAGGCAGCTCATGGTGTAGATGGGTGTATGCTTCGCTGGATAAAAAAAACTGTCTGGATGGCCAGGCCTAAAGAGCGGTGGTGAATGGAACTGAATCCACTTGGCAGCCAGTTACAAGTGGTGTTCCCCAGGGCTCCCTATTGGGCCAGTTCTGCTTAATATCTTTATCAGTGGCCTGGACAAGGGGATCAAGTGCACCCTCAGTCAGTTTGCAGACAACACCAAGTTGGGCAGGAGTGTTGATCTGCTTGAGGGAAGGAAGGCTTTACAGAGGGATCTGGACAGGCTTGATCAATGGTCCGAGGCCAATGTTATGAGGTTCAACAAGGCCAAGTGCCGGGTCCTGCACTTGGGTCACAACAGCCCCATGCAGCCCTTGGGGCAGCATGGCTGGAGAGCTGCCCAGCAGAAAAGGACCTGGGGGTGTTGGTCAACAGCCACCTGAATATGAGCCAGCAGTGTGCCCAGGAAGCCAAGACAGCCAACAGCATCCTGGCCTGTACCAGGAACAGTGTGGCCACCAGGACTAGGGAAGTGATCATTCCTCTGTACTGGGCATTGGTGAGGCCGCACCTTGAATACTTGTTCAGTTTTGAGCCCCTCACTACAAGACAGGCACTGAGGTGCTGGAGTGTGTCCAAAGCAGGGCAACGAAGCTGGTGAAGAGTCTAGAGCACAAGTCTTATGAGGAGCAGCTGAGGGAACTGGGGTTATTTAGCCTAGAGAAAAGGAGGCTGAAGGGAGACATTATGTCTCTCTACAACTACCTGAAGGAGGTTGTAGAGAGGTTGAGGTCAGAATTTTCTCCCAAGTAACAAGTGATAAGACAAGAGGATACAGCCTCAAGTTGTACCAGGGAAGGTTTAGATTGGATATTAGGAAAAATTTCTTCACGGGATTATCAACCATTGGAACAGGCTGCCCAGGGAAGTGGTGGAGTCACCATCCCTGGAGGTATTTAAAAGACGCATAGATGTGGTGCTTAGGGACATGGCAGTGGTGGACTTTGCAGTGTTAATGGCTGGACTTGATGATCTTAAAGGTCCTTTCCAACCTAAATGATTCTATGATAATGTTTATATGACCAAACTACACCTTCCAGGACAAATTGCTCCACTTCTTACACTGAAATCAATGAGCCTTCTGTTCCATGCTCATTTCACTAACTCGCAAAGAAATGAAGGAAAAAAGAACTAATAAGACCATAGCTATATTTCCAGGATTTAAACGAGCAAGGTGTTTTCCTTACATATTTATTCCATGCTCTTGATTTCAGAAGAATACCTTACTGTAGAATTATTCCTTATTCTCTATGCTCTAAGAGACACATAGACACATGACCTTTAAGTCTACTTAATATGGACAGAAAGAAATGAGGAAGAGATGATTCTTCCAGCCTTGCTTTGGAGATAGCACATAACAGCCACCAAACTGATTCCCCTCATGACCCAGGTGATACTCTGAAGGGCCAACTTTATGAATGGAATAACTTCCAGGCTCAGGAAAAAAAAAAAAAAAAACAAAACCCTGAGATATCTTCTGCTTGTACACAACAGAGACTCCCTGCAGACAAGCAAAAAACCCCTATTCTTGACACACCGTTACTCCTTGTAATTTAGCAACAAATGAAACCGGAGCATGTGCCGGGAGCTGTGCTCCTCTTGGGCTATCTCTGGAGATCATCTACCTGGGCTTTGTTCACTGTTTGACACTCCATAAAGGTGAACAAGAGTGCAAAACCATAGGTGTCTGTGCAAGCAGAAGAAAGGATTTTCAGCCTGGGCAAGAGGGAAAAACCATGGCAGGTTATAGCGAAGTAGCTAGAACTGAACAAGAAATACTTCTTTTTATTGACAATTTTGTTTGACATCACAGAAGAAGAGTCTGGACATTCCTGGCTACAGCTGTGGGGACTGGAAAAGAAAAGGGGAAATATTCAGTAGTTGATGGACAGCCATATTTCAGGCCAGTTACTGACAGGCCTCTGGTTTTACCTCTATAGCTCAAGAGATGTCATTTACTTCAAAAAACACAACGGTAAAATCTTTTATGAATGCTTGGTGTGTTAGTCTCTACTGCTAGTGAACACAGAAACAATTCGTAATTATTTTCAAGCCTACTTTACAGCATTTTAAAAAGCATATTTACATGCTCAGCGACCTAAAACAACATAGATGCATGGCGACCAAGGTGGTGGACAATGAGGTGGGGGAATAAATACAGTTTCAAAAGCCAGATATCTAGCGACAGCTATGAGACTGAATTGCATGAGGACCATAAATAGCCTAGAGGGATCTGTATTAAAATATTTATTATTCTGTCTATTTTATGTAATATTAGCTAATGTAATCATTAGTCCAGCTCCTCAGGAACCTGTGTCACAAAAAGCTTTTTGCAACTTTTTTTTTTTTTATAGTACCATAATGTATTTACTAATCTACACCTTTCAGAACTCTTTTTATAGTATGTATTAGCACTAAGATTTGACTAAAAAGGTTACTTCCCAAATGTTTTCTGAAAAGTATTTTTGGACTAGAAGATCAAGGTATGATCCTTTCAAATTTTTTACAGAAAGGATCAGAATACCTCAATTTCAACTGCTAAGTAGGTTTACACAAAATACCTTTAGTAGGTACATGGTTAAGCATAAATCCAGAGTAGGCTCTCTGCATAATACTCCTTTTATTTTTAAAATAGTTTGGAGAAAAAACAATCAAGCTCCAAATGACAACTTTTTGTCCTGTCCTACTCCATATGGCCAGTCCTTAAAATTCCTCTGACTCTCAAAATAAGTAGTTTGCTGTTTTGTGTCCAGCCCAGATAAAGGATACAGGAGTATCCTGGATAAATACAGGATAAAGGAGTGTCACACAGCCCTTTCTGTTGACGACCAGTGCCCTTTTTACATCCATTCTCTCTTCCCCAGTCTAATCAGGGGAGAGACTGAGCCTGCATAAAAGAGATGCACATGAACATCTAGTAAAAAATGTTCACGTCTTATAGCACTAAAGTATAAGTTTTAAAAGTGTCATGAAAATAGCTTGATTTTTTGCTGTTGTTTTGATTGTTGTTATAGCATTGGAAATAAATTACTGGGGGGAAATGTACCAAAGACATCCACTGAGAAGAAGACAGAAAGAATGCCTCAGAGAACTTCAATAGTGTGGAAAGAAGTACTGAGAGAAAATATCACTAACCAAAAAACATTTCATATTTTCTGTAGGAAGACCTGGCTGTTAGTTTTCCAAAAT
Organism: Chroicocephalus ridibundus; assembly: GCF_963924245.1. Classification (NCBI taxonomy): domain Eukaryota; kingdom Metazoa; phylum Chordata; class Aves; order Charadriiformes; family Laridae; genus Chroicocephalus; species Chroicocephalus ridibundus. The sequence goes on from NC_086287.1 coordinate 32,752,831, forward strand.
AATACATGCTTTTTACAAGTTAGGTGAACTGGACTATAATACTTCATAATTCACATTTCAGGTACGACAAAACAGATGTCAAACCCAAACACTTTCATCACTAGTCTTAATTTCTGATTTTGCCTTTTTTTGGAAAGCTATTTAGCTAATGCCTTTTTGCAATTGTACACCTACTTATAAGTGAACATCTAGCATTCCATTTTGTGGTCAGAACAGCTAGCTGTTTTAAATTACTCTGACTATAAATTCTACCTAATTAAAAAAAATTAAGATAATCAACTATTTTGCAGTGTTCAGTGAAGCCATTGCTGTATTTAATACTCATGACAAACTGTGCCAAGTTTTCTTATTTCCACGAAGTTTCAAAATCTTGAAGTTGTTCTAAAAACTGATATAAATAGTGCACAACAAATCTGCTTCATACATTTAAAAAATGAATGCATTTTTACACTTACTGAACTGAAGTTACAAGAAAAGTAAAACCACTGAAGTTAAGTTCTATGGTGACATTTAAAACCATGCTAGGTCTGGACTGCGTCAGCCACCCTGGACACTGCGATTATTTGGAGAGATAGAAGGGGAAAGCATCAAAAATTCAGAAAGTGCAAGAAATACATGTAAGTCAATGTAAAATCATGAATAAATCATGTGTCACACCAAAAGTAGCCATACACAAAAAAGCCAAGCAAGAGGTCAGATTTTCATTTTGGCTCACCAAGTTACATTGATGCTGTAATTATATTGATAAATCTAGATTTCCCTTTTCCTCTCACTTCTGGAAACCAGAATGATACTCTTCATTTACACTGAAGTAACAGCTTTTACTGATGTAGTTGTACCCATTACTAAAAGAAAACATTCAGGAAACAAGCAGCAGGTTATGGAACAAAAAGAGGGGATGAGAGAACATGACCTAAAAATTTATAATGAGTATGACTGCCTTGCCAAAGAAACATGTTGTTGCAATGCAGAGTACAACTGATTTTTAGAAGTTAAGGGGGGTTTGCAAAATTAAATCTGTTACGTACAAGATGACAATGATAGCACTCGGATATAAAACAAGAATATAGTTGGAGTGTGAAAAGTAAACACTAAGTGACAGAAAGCAGTTTCAAAATCCAGCAAGATAACAGAAAATTCATAATGCATTTGCAATATATTAATACAAAATAATCTACCACACACCTGTCAAATATATACTTTTCAATTCTATGCAGAAATTAGATGATTAAATCCTTACTACAGTAAAATAGAAACTTCACTGATTGCAAAAGTAACAGAAGCCAAGCACATAGCATTTGCCTGCCCACGGCAACAGCACTTTTGTCAGAAGCACCAGTAACGATCTTGAGTTACGCACAAAAGCGGGCTCTGTTAGGGCAAGGGACAAAGGCAAATGACTGCAAAGCAAGAGGACTCAACTTCAATTTAACTGTCCTGTAAGGTACATACTAATTAGCTGCAAAGCTATGAAATCCTAGCTAGCATGTTAAGTCTGCTACATGACAGTATAATTTGACTTCTTAAAGGATTATGCAAATTACAACTCATCATTCCATTACACGACTGAAAAAAAGTGACAGCTAATTTATACATAACACACCTTTCAAATCCCTAAGATGTGAAGCACCTGTGCAATACGTTTTGCCTAGATTTTCTAGTGTATACATTCTTGTTTATTGCACTCTACAGAAGCATATCTAAGAGATTTACACTAAAGTCATAGGGGTTTTTATTTGCTTTTCAGCTTTCAGAGCACAATTCCAAAGAATTAAACAACGTATTTCTGTCCCTGCTGTAGAGGTTTTGCACGCGAGTAGAAGTGTACGGTTTCAACACACGTGTAATTTTTGAATAGCGGGAGAGCACGAGCACTAAATGCACGAGCTAGAGGCAAGACTCACACAGATTTCAACATACTTCTGGTAGGTAGATTCACAGTAGATTCCGTCATATCGGTAGATTTTCCTACATTCTGATTGGTTGGGCAGAGGATGCTGGACAGTTATTCTGTAGAGGCATCAAAAACAGATAGACATGACTAGAGGTTCTCTACAGGTAACTGTAATGCAGGACAAATCAGTATGTTGAAATTTATTTTCTTTTTTTTCTTTTTAAATTAAACATCTTTCTGATCTCTTTAAATCAACTGCCTTATGCACATAACATCCAGAGTTTCCACTTTTCAAAATTTGCACTGAGAGTAAACTAAACTTCAGTTCTCCACAAGAATAGTATTTTTTTCCCCCATCAAATAAAAGTGGAAGAGGAAAAGAATTTTATGAACCGAATGGATACGTCACATAGTTTGCGTATATACAATAGGGCTTATAAAATTGATTATTTATTGTTTACTGTTGCAATCCCTCCTCAGGCAGAACATCCATTTATATCAGCTGGGAGTTTGTCCAGACAAAGACCAAATAACCCCCCAATTTAAAATGTCAACAGCAATTCTCACATTTGCACAGAATGAGGATGTTGTGGCATTATGAGGACTGTGATTGAAGGTGCTCAGCACCATCTGAATAATGCCATATGTTCTTGGATCGACTGAAAGAAAATGAAAGTGATTGGCAGCAATCAGGAGGTGCGCAGCATCTTGTAAAATCAGGCCCTAAAAGATTTGTCAATCATTCTATTATTCATCCCTCCCCAACTCCCTGTTAGCAGAAAATATAATTTGGCTATAAAAATTCAATGTTGTTTTTAAAATATACTTGGGAATTGCACACAAAACAGTACCCACCAATTTTCTTTTTTTCTGCCCCCCGCCCCCACTCTGGAATAAAAACACATTTTAGATGCTTTTGTATCTTCCATAAAATAATACCTTTTTTATTTTTAATAGAATGGTAGTTTATTAGAGTAAGTATAAATTGAGAAATTTTACACATTTTTCAAATGTAGAATTTTAGGCTGTGAATTTTTTTTAAATAAATATTCTTGTCAATATAAAATTATTTTTTATTATTATTATTTTTACACTATTACATCTATAAAACTCTAAGCTAGTCTTGTTTTTTTAAAATCACACATTTGTTTCAACTGTAATTTGAGACTGAGGTTTGAGAAAAAAGTTAGTATCATTATTCAGCAACAAGCTGTACAAGAAAATGGAAAGTTATGTACTGTGGAAACTGAGGGCCTTCCTCAATAAGACTGCACCTACACAGAGTGGTAAGCGCAGCACGCCACTTCGTGTCTTAACAGCCCTGGTCCCTTGCTCATTTAAATTGGAAACCCGGTCTGAGCATGCCTCAGCGCTGTTTTTCGCCCATAAGAACCCACCTACAGGAAGGAAGAGACGACTGTGTGATCAAGGCAGGACCAAACACCTCCAAACCCAGGGATATTCCTGCATTCATGAATTAAGGCATTGCCAGAGAGACTTATTTATTGTGATACCCAGGGCCTTTAAGTTAAATGCCTAAGCACCATACACAGTGTTCTGAGGAAAGCTAAGTATCTTAAAATGGGATTTGCAACACAAGTGCTACCTGCAGGGAACCATGCAAGCTGGTAAAAAAAGAAACCCAGAAAAGGAGAGTTGCTTCTGTGCTGTTTGTGTGTGAGACACACAAACACTTCACTTTGGGTCAACCAGAAATGCCTACATCAAAGTGAATTCAAGCCTCAAAATCTTCAATGCACCATCACATTGGCTCACCCATGCTCCTACTTTAACTCGCCCTCCCCCCCATCTTTTTTGTTGGTGTTTTTTTTGTTGTTGTTTTTGTTGATTTAAAAAAAAAAAAAAAAACAACAACAACAACACACACACACCAAAACCACAATACTAGAAGAGGTGCCTGGTTTTACATGGCTTCAGACGACACAGGAGAAGTAGGCTCTCCATGCCTTTCAGCCAGAAGAGGTTTAAACATACATCCCTCACAGCTCCCAAGATTACCACAGACTCCTTGATAACAACTATTCTAAAGCAAGGGACATGTTAACTCCTGGTAAAACAATGGTACTATTAGAAATAAATAAATAAATCAGGATTCATTGGATGAAAGAGAGGGAGCCACAGTGAGAGCACGTTATATTAAGAGTCATTCAAAAATGCATAATCAGTCCTTGCAAAAAAACTATCAGAATCCTTCCCAGATGAGTGCCCTCATCGCAGGGCTTCAGAATTATACTCTTTCTTCCACCGCTTCTCTGGCCAAATGAACTTTGAATAGTAATACTGATTATTGCTGTTACTTGAGTAGTTAAACAAGTGAAGTAGAATACGGATCACTCCGGAAAACCTTTATTCAGAAGTAGCTGTGGCATTCTCCTGGGAAGTGGAAGATGTGGGTTTGAACATCCTAGTGATGAAATATGTCCTAAGTAAGTATTCACTGCAGCAAGCCAGTGTAGAAGACCTGTCAGCTAGCTTTTGTTTGTTTGTTTTAGTTTTTATGATAAGGGCAGTTCATGCTCTTTTTTCAAAGGGATGACAGACAAATTGAAACACAGGAGGTTCCACCTGAACGTCAGAAAACACTTTTATACTGCAAGAGTGACAGAGCACTGGACCAGGTTGCCCAGAGAGGTTGTGGAGTCACCACCCATGGAGATAGTTAAACTTGACTGGACGAGGTCCTGGGCAACCTGCTCCGGGTAACTCTGCTTCTCAAACCCAGAGCGGCTGGACGAGAGGGCCCCTTCCAACTTCAACCATTCTGTGGTTCAAGGTTAGATCAGAGATTTGGACTGTGAATCACAACATGTAGCCACAATTGTGTGCCACAACCAAAGATGGGGAAGATATTAGAATATGGAACTTTTTTTTTTTGTGTGTGTGGGGGGAGGGAATCGTGGGGGAGGGTAGGGAGAGGGGGTGGATTTTGTTGTGTTTGTTTTTAATGTAAACAATATATGAGACTTTATACACAACATAGCAGCTGTTGTGGATCCTAGTCTGAGGGAAATAAGTCTTTCCTTGCACTGTATAGGGCTGGATTCCACTTCATGAGCCAAGACCCTATGACTTATGGGGCCCATCCTTATGCAATGCTCACTAATAATTTTGTTTAAACAGTTATTTTACGCTCTTCCATTCCCCCTCTGCTGCAAGAAAATTAATAATAAAAAAAATAATATTCCAAAACACTGAGTCAAATAAAACATCAATGTAAATCTCTTAAAATCCCACTGACTTCATGGAGATTGCATAGCATTT